>NC_140626.1:28128303-28728303 GCF_057382275.1 Copadichromis virginalis
TCGTTTAAATTGAAAATGATATTCTAACTATAAAGGTGGGAATAGAATCCAAATAAGAACATCTGTTAATCATCAACAACAACAACAAAATTACAAATAAGGTTTTCGGTCCAAACACAGTGCAAATAGAAAAATGCAGCAGAAGCACATGAAACACAAGAAAAGCAGGAAAAAAGGTGCGGAGGTGACAGAAACATGGGAAGGATTGCAGTGAGACGAAGAAATGGAGGATTAACTGGTCTTGTGAGGAAGAAAAAGAGGGATGGTAATGATGTGTTCAAATCACATTATTCATATAATGCTGTATAGATTGCTATTAATCGTTTACTGCAGCCGATCTTTCATGTTATTATCCCCTCTAAATCACTTCTATTTTGTTTTTGAGCTTTAAATGTTTTTTTGTTTTTTTTGTGAGCTTTTATTGCATTTTCTTTCCACTTCTGTCATGTTTGACTCAAATTCTCTTGTTTTTCTACTTCCCGTTTGTTTTACTCAACTTCCGTTCTGTATTTATCTACTTCCGTTGTTTTTAAAAAAATTCAATTTCCTTCCTGCTTTTTCCACCTCCCTTATCTTTTACGTGCTTTTACACCCCCGCTCTCTCCCCCCCCCCCCCCCCCCCAATTCCAATTCTCTGGTATTTTCTTACATTGCAGTGCATTCGACTTCTCAGGGCATCCACGTGGCACTACCGGAGGATTTTTAAAAAAGTTACACGAATGGTGTGATAAGTATGTGAAATCCATTTACAAGTGCATTTCCTTTGGCTTCACAGAGCTACAGTTTAAATGTAAAGGTAGTTATTTATGTTCCACCATTTGTCAGCATGTTTTCAACTCTCCTGCATGGCTGTTGCTGTTTTTATTAAATGTCTTTTTAAATTTGATTTTCATAGAAAAGCTCGTATTCGTTGCTAGCTTGAAGTGTCACGTATTAGGAGTTCCTACATAGAGATATTTCCTCTTTAAACTTCACATTTAAATGTAAAGTTGAAGACAAAGTTAAAAAATAAATAAGTAAAATAAGGTTGTGAAGGTGAGCTTTCTGTATACTGACTCCCTTACCCATTAATCATCTCAGGACCCCCTCGGACTTATCTGCTGACCATCTGGAGTGGGATCGACCCCTCAACTTGGATAATTATGGACTGAACTGTGTAAGTATTGCAGTTCTAACACTAACATAGTGATACACCAGTACTTACAATGCTATATTATCAGAACACCCTGCTGCATTTTTAAAAATTCCCAGTTTTACCCACAATGTAACACATCCTGTATTAAAGCGACAGAGAAAGAACATAAGAAAAACCTGCAGCATCAGACTCTAGACCTTCACTAAAAACAACAATAATTTCTTTTCTCTTACTGTGCCCATATCGTTGCACCCTTACACCCACATTAATACATGTAACTAAACACATGCATATCTTGTTTATCAGTGGCTGCACAGAAAACCATTAGATCTGAGTTACATAGGGAAGGGACTCAATAATCTGCTCTGACACACTACACTTGATTATGTAAGAGTCTAAAATAACTCAAAAGTGTATTCCCATGAGCAGGAGGTATTTTATACACACACACATATATATGTATATATTAAAGAGTCGCATTCTCCATTAGTCTCCCTCATTGCAAACTGTTAACAGGCATTAGTGGCCCAATTAGAAAAGACTTGGTCTAATCTTTTAAAAGTCCCAGGATAATGTTGAAAATGGCCAGACGAGAGGAGGAGAGGGGGGATGGAAGGGGGATAAAGGGAGGAAGGGGAGGAGAGAAACTCAATCTAAAGCACCAGGTGCACCTTTTGTCGACATAATCTCCCAGCCCTTGAGACCGCGCACTCACTGGCCAACATATACAGCCTTTCATACGTACACATGCTGCTTTTTCGGCTGGGGGATTTGAATCCCGAGCTGGCTCTGGTCATATGTAAAAGGGACTCCTAGGTCAGTGCGCTGCCAGAAGAGACAGAAAAGGGTTTGGTGTGTTGTGATTCGTCCACTCATGGGTAATAATCAATAGGGAGAAACCTTTTCAATTTTAATCTTAGTGATGAGTTTGCACCGGGGACAAAATTTAGGTTAGGAAGGGAGAGAGGGGGTGTGGATGTCTCAGTTACCACACTGAGGATTTTTAAGGGCATGGTTTTACTGTGAGACACACACATTTGTACAGTCCATACACAGCGAGTGAACACTAAACAATGTAGCTGTAACACTGATCCATGGTAAGGGAGGTGAAAGGTAATTTATTAATGCTGCAAAATCCATCACGAGACATACGACATCCCGAGTTTTGAACAGATCTATAATCAGCTTCAAACTGGCTCAAGTGTGTCTGTCAGTAACGTGTGTGTGTAATCATTTATGATTGCACATGTTTACAGCTATGTTAAAAGACACATTTGACCATTTGCACATGGAGATCTTTTAAAACATGGAGAAGATGCAGAGCAGCAGTAGGTAGAGGAGCTCAGTGTGCACAGGAAGCAGACCTGAGTGCACAGCCATTGTGAAGCAGGCATCTATTGATGGCTGTCAGTCAGTTTATAACATTGGTCAGGGAGGACAAAGGACTGTGCAGCTTGAAATGCTGAAAACCTTGGACTGTGCAAAAACACACACACACACACACACACACACACACACACACACACACACACACACACACACACACACACACACACACACACACACCTCTTGAATAACATTACAGGCCATGTTAATCAATGGCTCTTAGCACAGTGGATTTAAGCAGGCCTGGCGCCCCTTGTCCACAATCCCTCACCCGTCATTCTTTCAGCTCGACCCCTAAACTCCTGTAAAGCCTTGAGTGGGGACGAAGCCAAGGACGGAGCAGGCTGCTCATTGTGATTTAATCTCTCTCTGCCTCTCTCTCCACTGTGAGAACAAACATCAAATATGGCCTTCTTATCAGGCCAACCCCGCTCTATCTATCTATCGCCAATCGATGCCTCCTGTTCTGTGTGTGCAGGCCTCGGTGTATGTGTGTGCTTGTGTGAAACAGGTCTCGGGGGCCGTGCTAACTAAGGTCAAAGATCAGGTATAACCCTCCAGCGAGGAATGACAGATGTGGCCCGCAGAAAACAAGATAAAAGAAACGGAGAGAGAGAAACATGGAAGAAGGGAGCAATTTAGACCAGTTGCATGTGTCCTGAAAGCAGCAGATCAAAAATAAAAACAGGAATCGCTGTGATTGCTTCTGTCGTTTCTGCGGTAGGTATAACTTCTCCTCGGGCGCCTCGACAAGCAGAGCTCAGCTTACCTGAATGGTGGCCTTGAACAATGGACTGGAGGTTCTGTCATTGTCCAACCACCTTTCTGGAAGCGCCACCAGCTAAACGAGCAACTGTGCCGCCACAATGTGCTGAATGTGGCTCTTTTATTTAATACTTCCTTCAGTTGGGGAAATAGGAATATCAAAAACACTTTGATTTGTTTTGCTTCCTGTGAGGCAAGCGAAATAAACTGTTTGTTGAGTCTGTACTTATTCTGAAGCCCTTCCGGACCACCAGATCCAGCCCACACGCGATTGCAGAGATGCGATAAAAACACATTTTGTCTCTGCGATTAGTTTTCATGGGAATGAAAGCAAGTGTATGCATATGCATTAAAGAGTAGGACCTGAGGTGATATGACACTCTGGCTGAGCTTCTATTCACCATGAAACAGCTCCATAGAGCCGCAGAAGGCTGCCGGAGCTGCAGCAGGGGCTGCAGTGGCTCTTAGAGATAGATGGAGAAAGAGAGAGAAAGTAAAGGGGGGCAATCCTTTGTTCTGTCAAGGACTTAACACAATCAGAGTGTACAGTGTGTCAGGAGCGCACAGGCATATATCAACTTCAATCTCTTTTTAATGAAAAATCCTGCCCTCTCTAATATGTGCAAATTAACCTCTTCTCCTCCCTCCCTCCCTCCCTCCTCCCTTCCTGCCATTTCCCCTCCCCTCTCTCTCTCTCTCTCTCTCTCTCTCTCTCTCTCTCTCCCTTACAGAGGCCCCTCGACTCTCTCGCTCCCCACCGTTGTTTCTGTCCCTCATCTTCCTCCCTTTTTTTTTTACCCCCACTCTTTTGCATTGCCTTCACTAGTTTTTCCATCCCCATCCTCTTATTCAGTGAGTGAGACCACAGCAGAGAGAGAGAGAGAGAGAGGGGGAGACTCGTGCTTTCCATCTAGCTTGTTGCTTTAGCCCCCCCCCCCCCCCTCCCACCCCACCCCCCAACACCCATGCAGCAATTATCTAGATCAGTTACTTTGCAAATAAATAAATAAGTAAAAAATCATTTAATGAATAAATAAATAAACAACACAGAATAATAAGTAAAAGTCAGTGTCCACCAGCAGCATCAGCAGCAACATTAAAATTCACCCTCCATCCTCCTCGGCTCCCTTTGGTTTTTCATCTGTCTTTCTGCCTCTCTGCTCCACCACACACACACATACACACACACTCACACACGTGCGCACGCCTGATCATGCTATTACCCTGATTATCCCGATGAGTTGGTCAGATCTTCGCTTTCTCATTCTGCCCGCGCTGATTGTAATTTAGAAATTACACCTAATGAGGAATTTTTAAAAACACGGCGACCACTCTGTGGCTGCCAGCTCCACGCCGTTCCCTGCCCTAATGGATTTCCTGGTATGGAATCCATTTTTGCCCCCCCCCTTCTCTTTCTGCCCTGCAGGGGGTCGGGCTAGCCAGGCCCTCTCTTCCTTCCCTCCTCAACTCTCACCCACCCCCCTATCCCCCACACCCCTTTCCCCACTAATTGGGGGCGACTGGTTTTGGTGAAAAGAAGTCATAATCATTGTTTCTGCTGCTAATTTAAGTGGTTAAGTGTACGGGATCAGCCCGCAGGACAAGGAAATGAGTATGATTAAATTTACTTTTTTTTTTTTTTTTTAAAGTTTAGCAGCTGAAGTGCCAATTTCCATTCTGCTGTTGAGTTGAAGATTTTTCAAAGTTGAGCATCATATGGCACCTAAAACAAGATAAATGCATAAGTCGGAGCATGTTTAGTGGGTTTTGTTTGGCTTTTTCCCCCCTCTGTCTCTCTCTTTTGAGGAAACAGATCGAAAAGCATTGTTCGGGATGCTAAAAGCATCTGCTTTTCATAGGTCACAGTCTGCTTTTCCCTCCTCATTTTGCCATTAATTAAAAAAAGGGGGAACTGTGCCTCTAAAAACTGACAGAATAAAAGCATCGGAGCCTGATTTCTCTTTTATTTCATGGAGGAATGTGAACCATCAAACAGCTGAACAATAGTTTTAACCTGTCCTGCTCGTCTCATGAACACCTGTATGATGTGCGAGTGTGTTTCAGGGAGGAGGGGGTATTTTTCAGGAAGGGTGGGGGGCAAACACACACACTCACACATAGGCACGCATGCAAATCAAAGCCATCAACAGCTTGTGATGAAGTGAGACGTAGTGGCATAAACAGAGTGTGTCGTTACCATGGAAGCCACTTTCACCTCACAGGCCGAGAGACAGGAAAAAAAAAACACAAAGAGCCAACTAGACAGGGAGGGAGGAAGGAAAAAAAAACAGTAACAGACAGACAGAGAAACAGAGAGACAGACAGTGTTTCAAGCTCTCCTTCAGCAATATTTAATAGCTTTTCAAACCTTTCTGAGCTTTTTTCTCCCTCCATACTATAGTGTCTTTTCTACCAGGAGGGAAACACTGTATTTGTACAGTAAGTGGTCTAAAGAAAGGGAAAAGTTCATTGTAACGTTGTTTAATAGCCGATTGAACATTCACTGGTTTTAATGAGCACGTCCCCAAAGCTACAGGAGCAGACGTACAGTGGCCATGAGTTTGAGGATACTGGAGCCACATCTGTCCCCACTCTTTTTTGAGTCTCTTTTGTTCCTCTTTGGTGCTACTGTGGGTCACAGATTCCAGCTTCAGATGCCTTGTTTCTCATTACATTTGAAATCATTTCCTAAGCCACTCCAGTCTATTTTTCCTACGACCGTAATCTCCAGCGTTTGGATTTATGGGTGCTTTTCTCGGTCAGCGGTTTGATGCTCCACAAGCCAAATTTCTGCTCATCTCGTTTCCTCGGCGTGCAACACTTTTTATTTTATGATGACAGCCATAAACAAGATTTAAAATTCACTTAGCTGGAACTGGAACAAATCAGTGCCCGCAATTTCTCTGCATAGCACTGAAGGTCCACTCCACTCCAATTCATAACAATCCAGCCTGTTGCAGGAAATTGAACATAGCAACCTGGTCATAGGCCATCTGAGCGGAGAAGCACAAGCAAAAAGGGGTACTCCAGATATCTCCCTTCATTTGACAGAGACACTAAGGACAAATTTCCTTTCTTTATGTTTTATAAATGGGTCATCTTGGCCAAATGGAAGCCTTTATCCCTTTAATCCAGCTCATCTTCTCCCTTGGAGATCTAACAGGTTACATAACTGCTATGAAAGGGCAGCATGGAGATTAGAAAAAGAGAGAATTACCTTCAATGTCCCATTCAAATGTTCAGAATTCAAATAAAAGAGAAAAATGGTCGTTTCTGCTCATTGGAGCAGGATTTTATTTTCTAAGGTGTCTTACAGGTCAGTGTTTACTTGCCATTTCCTCGCTGTGTTGGGATTTTTTGTTGTTGTTGCTGCACCGTCTTGTCCACCTCACAGCCTGATTGCTGCTGAGTGAAAGAAGCAACCAGTCTCCACACCTTCTCCTACAAAAAGCTGGGCCGAGTGAGACCGTTCTAGCAACGCTACAGCTTTGAAGGTTTGCCAGGAAGGCTACAGGAGGTAATCAGAGGAAAATATGTCCTCTCCTCCTCCTCTTCTTTTAGACCTCCATTAGACCAGCCTGCCTCTGTCTGGGAAAATTGATTTTCTCCCTCCCCTCCTACTCTCCTCTCCTGTTTCTCCTCTTTTTTTCCTTTTTTTTTTTTTTTGCTTCTCAGGTTCCATTTGAGGCTTGTTCATCCACTCGAGAGCAGTTCTGTGAAACAGAGAGAGAAAAGAGAATAGTAGGCCACGACAGGTTGTTCACACATATAGTTACTCATCCCCGACAGCATCCATCAGGGCTTTAGTCCCATCTCTGTCATCTGCAGGTACACACAGCCCTGCGGTGCTTTACCGTTTACCTTCATCTGCGCAGCCCTTTCATTCTTCACGTCTTCCTCTTTCTCTTGCTCTTCCGCCAGTCATCACACTTTCACCTCCTCTCTCTCCTCTGTCAGAGCCAAGGTTTGGATCAATGCACCATTGATTTTCCTATCAATGAACATTAGTATGGATCAGACTGCTGCTTGCACTGCACTGCCCTGCAAACTTCACACACACACAAACAAACATGCATGCATGCACATTTGTCCACATGCATGTGTGCATACACAGAAGGTCCACTCTGACATTTTTTTTCCTGCTAAGCTAAAGTGGGGAAAAAGGGACAAACTCGATGCTGCGGACAAAGGAAAAGCAGCAGCAGAAATAAAGGAGGGTGGGTTTGATAAAAGAGAGGTTCAGGTTGAAAGCACGGGAGCCAATCAATGTGAGGAGTGACAGAAAAGGTAGGAAATTAAATCAGACTGAGCAGAGTTAGTGCTCAGCGTTAGGAAAGAGTCATCGGTCAAACTGCCTGCTAAGTCGATTCACTGCAGAATAATTCAGCCTGACTGGCAACCAGCTCAGGCTGTTGATAATAGCTGCTAATCATGACAGTGAATGGATGTGTACTCTTTATACACCTTTGGCTGTCTTTCTCATACCTCTCCCACTCACTCACGCACACTAGCAGGAGCGCACACACACACACACACACACACACACATACATCTGTCTCCTCTCTCACCCTGTAATGGGCTCTGAGTCAGGTGGAGATTGACACTTTTCATTCTGCCGTGCTCCTTTTGTGTCCAACATTGTATTCATTCCACACAAACCAACGGCGGCCTCACAGAGAGCACATTTCTGCGCACATCAGCTACATTTTGCATCAGCAAACAATGAATGAATGATTACCATCTTCAATTAACCGGGCATTCCCGGGAAAGTGGAAAGGAGAGGGAATAGAGCAGTAAATATTTCTTATTTGTTGTGCTGCCACTGGAGCTTGCTACTCAATAACAGTCATGTAGCTGTCCTCTGTCTTTGCAGCATACGACAGGGTACAAATGGACTACTTTGCCCCCCTCATTATTACATTTCCTCATATATTTCAAACACACACACAGAGAGAGAGAGTGAGAGAGAGAGAGAGGGAGAGGGGGGCAGAGAGAGGGAGAAGCTGGGGAGACTGGTCTTGATAGAACAAAGAAACATCCCTCTTTGGGAGTGCTCGCATGAAAGTTGATCCTCAGATAAGACCCCCTGTACAAGGAAACTGAAAAGCCTCAGGGCCGTCCTTCGCCCTGCCTGATTGTAAAGCGTTTTAATTTGGGCTTCAGTGGACATGTGCCAGCCTCGTCTGTCTGACCGACCCTGCCCGTGAGCCTCAGGCATCACGTGTTAGGTACAAAACAGTTTCCAAAGTTGCATTTTATTAAGTTGATGAATGAATTATTTGGCTGTTAATTAAAAAACAACTGTGTGCACTTTACAACGAACTATTAAATCCCAGTAGTCAGTAATAGAATAGTCCACTGTAGAAATTTAACGTGGCTTAAAATGTTAGAAAGAAAGATAAATTTTGCCTGCAGCAAAAAGCGCTTGTGGGCAACTGTTACATGATATCAAAGCTTTTCCTCTGCCGTTTCCAAGCATCAACAAAACAGCAAAAGCTCATAATACACACAGCAATCTTTTTTATGCTTGGCTCTTATCATTTAGTCTTCCGTTGCAGATATCAGACTGGCCTTGACTTCATAATGCCCGTGTTTCCCACGGGCTGCGGCCCAACTGTGCCTGAAAGAAATTTGCTTGTGTAACCACTTCACTGCACCCCCCCCCCCCCCTCCCAACCCCTCCCAACACAGATAGCCAACCATGAAGAGTGGCATTCTGCACAAAACAGGTGACAGGAGGAGTATTCATACAATTTATTACCAGACGTGCTGCGTAGTAGGAGTTGTTTCTCCCTGAGCTCTCCTCTGCACTGCTGCAAACCTCACACACACACACACACACACACACACACACAAAACCTGTGGGAGTTGCAGAGTGGGTGGTGGTGGTGCTGGAATTTTTTTGGCAACATGTCAACGAGAACCTTTCTAACCACAAAGTTCAATTACTCACTTAACTCACTTTGATCCAGACCCCCTTGCCTCTGTGATTGAGGCCTTATCATGTGGCTTGGCTAAAACGAGCCCTGAGCAAGCTCAGCCCTGAATAAACCATTCAACAGTAGCACGCAGTCGGAGTGCTGGCAAACCCTTGTCTGATGGGTGTAGCCAATCGTAAGGGTCGGGAGGCGGGATGGGGTACGACTCCCCAAAACCAGCAGCAACAATGCTAACAAACTAACAGGGCAGTGATCAACTTCAGAGTGTCTGCACTGCTGCAAAAACAGATGTGAGTCTGGTGTAATGTCAAGACATGAAACTGTAAAACTGTAAAACACACCAAGAAGGGGGTTGGGGGGGGGGCTTTAATTTGATTTAAATAGAGTAAATAAAAGCATCAAATATATTTAAAATAAATTTCAATAAATTAATAAAAGATCCAAAAATATGGCGGCTCCAGTGTAAGAAATCTGAGTGAAATAGAGCAAAAGAAAAAGAAAAAAAATCAACCAGTCAATCAAATAAAAATCATTCATTCATTTTCTAAACTGTTAAATCCGCTTTCTGTTTGCGCGCTTTGCCTGTAGCGGTCAGGTCGTAGAGCCGCAGTACAGCCGGGAGCCGAACAGGATGTGAGCGGAAAACGAGCTCCCGACAGCGGCCACAGGAAGAGCAGCAGCCGCTGAAAGCCTGCTTTTCACCGGTGGGGAACAGGAGGAACAGCTGCCCCTACCGGCTTCTTCTGTGAGGTTTACATGTACAGCAATACGTACGTGATTTACAATAATAATAATAATAATAATAATAATAATAATAATAATAATAATAATAATAATAAACCGGGCTAGACAGATGTGTTTTAATATAAAAATTTAAAAAATATATAAAAGATATAATTTTTAATTTTTAAAATATCAATGGTTACATTAAAAGTGGGTGAATTGCAACATTTAATACTACTACTACTACTACTACTACTAATAATAATAATAGTATTAATAATACATTTTTAATAGGGTACTTGATTATTAATTTATTTAAAATATATACCCTGCGTGTTGAAGCATATCCTAAAATAAATAAATAAATAAATAAATAAATAAATAAATAAATAAATAAATAAAATAAAATAAAATAAAATAAAAGTACGCTGGTGACCCGCAGGTTAAAGACTTTGAGCCCTGTTATTGCGTTTTACGTCAGAGGATATTTGCATTTCATACCCCCTCAACCACATGTTGGTCTGCCATGTTGTTAGTGTGACAGGCAGGTTTAAAGGAGCATAATTGCAGTCACATTGAGCTTTTATTGTCGCACACGGAGCTCCAGCCAAGCTTATTTCAAGCTGTAGATGTAGCCCGTATTCTTCTGTGGACTGGCAGGAAATCATCACGGAGCTCTAATCACCGTTACATGAGGGGGGTTTCGGGCCCGCGCCCCAAAGTCTTAATGGTAGGTAGGTGATGGTGGTGGTTATGGTGCGCGATGGTGAATCGGAGCAGCCATGCGCGCTCTGGCGAATGCGAGCCGTTCAAATTTCCATATATGTCCTGGGAGACCCCCACACCACCACCACCAGCCCTCCTCTTTTTCCTCACACACACACACACACACACAGGGGGGGAGAGAGAAAGAGAGAGAGCCTCCCCCCTCTTGTCTCCCTCCTTTCTTTGTTCCTCTCAGATGATTCCCCTATAAGCTCCCCACAGGAGAGAGAGAGAGAGAGAGAAACCACACCAGTGCCACCAAGCGGCGATGAGGCGCGTGCCACCGTGCGCGCGTGCTCTTTGTTAGTCAACTGATTTCCACCACCTTGGTATTTTATACAGAAGTCTTCGCGACGCTTAAAAAACCATGAAACAAACACAGCCGGGGTGAGATCGCGACACTTTAAATTCAGGGTGTCGTCGCATCGAGCCGCTGCTGAAGTGTCCTTGAGCAAGACACTGACCCCATGTTGAACTCTGGGGTGGAAGCAGGGTGGGAGGTGTGTGTCAAGGGAGGAGGGGGGGGGGGCGGAGGGGTCTTCTGTCCTGCGGAGATGATCATATTATCATCAGGAGGGCGCATCCGAGACTCTTTCTGATTTCTTTTCCACCGGCGTATCTGATGGATTAGGCAGCAGAATGATTCAATAAAGCGGAGACTATAGGCTGCCCGCGACGCTAATTAAATTAGCTTTATGTATAACTCAGTTAATGAGCTGCTTAACGGCGAGACGTTAATTACAGATTCTATATGGGTCCCGCTTCTTTGCTTTCCTCGCACATCCTGGAATTGGGATGAATCACATATTCGCACGTTTAATTCAGCCAATCTGCTGCTTTGGTTATTTATTTATTTATTAATCGCTTTGTCTTAAAAAATACTTGTGAGATTCAATAAAAGATCTGCAGGCACAGGGAGGCAGAAGAAAATGGGGGGGGGGGGGGGGGGCGCTTTTTTCCCAACAGGGGGCAGAGTCACTACACAGAAATCTGCTTCCTCTCTCTGCCTCTGTCACGTACGCACACGCACTCGTGGCGACGCTTCGAGACCTGTTGTGTTTCCCTGAAAGCAATTTTCATCCAAATAAGCAGCTGCCTTTAAAATAAATTACCTTTTGAATATGCTCATATATTTATATACACCTCGGTTGCGCTCCGCTGTTTGTTTGTTTGTTTGTTTGTTTGTTTGTTTGTTTGTTTGTTTGTTTGTTTGTTTGTTTGTTTGTTTGTTTGTTTGTTTGTTTGTTTGTTTGTTTGTTTGTTTGTTTGTTTGTTTGTTTAACAGGACCAGGTCGGGGACGTGCAGCTCGCTCCTGTGTTTCTGATCTATGGTAGAAAATGAAGCTGAGAGTCTGACAGAGAAATCACTTTTTCTTTTCTTTTCTTTTCTTTTCTTTTCTTTTCTTTTCTTTTCTTTTCTTTTCTTTTCTTTTCTTTTCTCCCGGGAACAATGGTTAAGTGATGCAATGTTTGGGTTTGGAATCAGTTTACAGTTTTACAATAAAAGCGATAGATATGAATCACAGTCAGCCTGCTCGGACTTATTCTTTATTCTCATAGGGGCCTCATTGTTACACCGAGGTCCTGACCCCGGAGGCGGTTATTTGGGAGTTGTGGTTTCTTGCTCCTCCATGTTTAATTGAAGTAAAAAAAAAAATAAAAATCTCATTTGGAGCTGGAAAAATGCAAGGAATCAATGTGCGAAAATGCATATAGGTGCTTTTTTTTCACCGTTAAAGTTTCATTCGTTTCACTTGAATGCTTTCATAAAGCTCTTTGCTATTTTCATTTTATTACATTGATTTTAGCTAATGAGTGATCAGGTTTACTTACATTTTTAACTCACAAAAAAAAAGTTCAATAAATGACTGTATTTTAAAGATGTGAGCTTTTGGTTTGATGTTAGATTACCAACTTTGGTTCAATCTCAAATTGCCACTTCTAAAAAATAAATATAAAGAAAAAAAATGTATTAAAACTAAACATGTATTAATCCCATTGAAACAGTTTGAAATGATTGTTTGATGTTTTGTTCCAGGATATGAGAACTTTCTCACTGATCTTACTCTGCACATAAATGTGCGCTTTTTAGTTTTAGCTTCCTTTCTTCTTCTTCCTCTTCTTCTTGTTTTTGCTAGAATATGTCAAATTTTTCAGTTTGTGCCTGTAAGCTCACAGATTATATTTGTGCACAGTTTAAGCACCAATTTGTCAGTGAAGCTAACAGCAGCTTGCTTTAGTTCGTTGTAAAGTCTCTCTTTTTAAAATAGAGTTTATTATCATTTTAAACCTTTGCACAATCTTTTACACTTTGAAGGCACACTCAGTGGAATCTGTGGGTTTTGCTCTGCATGTGAGAGCTGTAAATAAGTCAGACAATTTAAGAACATCACAGATCTAGATAGATATCCATCTCACTAGCTAACCCTGCTTGTTATTATTCACAGTGTGGATAATAACAGTCAGATGTCCATCAGCGTTGATTAGGGAAACAGAATAAATGGAGGGTGCTGGAAGTGTCTCTGCTTAAGTAAAGGACAAGAAAAGAAAAAAATCAGTTCAGCATATTCTGAAATACATTTACATTACTCTCAGTTTGTCTTAGTTACCAGCATCCACGCTCAGGCAACACACATACAGACTGGATTTATTCTCTAACCTTTAGACATGAAAGTCAGGCCAAGCATGCGCTGACAGTTTTGTCTAAAATCAGGCCACAAGTAACCTGCTCTAACCCTGAATAGTTTTGCTATATAAACTCCTGGATCTATAAAGTTCAGGTTGTGTTTCAGTAAGATTTCTGCTCATGTTTAAAGCTTTACTGCATGCTGAGAAGCCGCCACACATGTCTGTATTTTAGGATTTTAAAGGAATCCTGTTTAATTCAGCTCCATTTGATATTTGGCCAGAATGGAAACTTTAAAAAAAGGACAGGCAACAGCTAAACCAGCAACAACTCAAAAAATCAGCAGCTCACAATTTAGTTAATTTCAGTCTTTTGGAGGAAAAAAAAAAGTGTTAATATCAGCTCCCCTTCACCTTTTCTCCCCCTTTGCTTCTGGCTTTTCTATAATAAGATCTCAACTCTCTGTGTGTGTTTGTGCTTGGCAGGGATAATTAGTGATAATTAACACAAAGATTCAGCACTTTTATGAGGTCTGTAATTAATTTACATTTTGGGAGTAATAAAACTGGTCAATGTAGAAAAAACAGGAAGATCAGCCCCTGTTTGAAGGAGCTGCTCACTGAAAACCATTAGACTTCTACTTCTTCTGCTTCTTTCATGAGCAGTTTTGTCTTTTATCAGCAGTGTTGTGTTACCATTAGTGTATGAATGTAATTGTTGAAAAGAATAATTGAACTTTACCCTGCTTATGTGAGCACACAGAGAGTTATTACCAGTTTTGCAATAAAGCAGGTAACTAAAATTTAACAAAAGAATATTTACTGCACTGTGCTGCCTCCCTTTGCAAAAAATGAGCTCAGGCAAGATCAGCACGGATGCTTGTAAATGACTGCATTTCCCCTGAATGTGCTTCCATGTAAGAGAAGAAGGTGATTAAGGTAAGGAAGCTTTCTCTGTTTACATATAGCTCGTTCACGTGGTAAAAAGCCACAGGCCAAACAAAACAAATAGTCTTCAAGAGTGAAGACAGCAAATGTAGACAACGTCACAGGAACGATGGCAGGCAGTTTTCTTGATTTGTGTGCTTAATGATTGGCTAAGAGGAGAATATGCGGTTGTGGAAAGAAATGACCGAATGCATCAAAAAATAATAAAATGTATGCATGCTGTCAATCCAGACCAGAGTCTGCAGAAACAGATCTGAATGGCAGGTTACAAGTACAACTCCATGTTTACGTCAGACCTCGTTTTGGACTTTATTACAACAGAAATAAATACAGTGACGGTGTGTGACCTTGTGTTCTCCCAACAAGCTGGTTCTGGAAATGCCTCGGTGTTGACACATTTTCTAAGGTCACGTTACCCCGGCCTCTTCTTAAAGGGGATGTTTATAGTTTGTTTTTTATGTAAAGACAGACAGTGAGGAGGAATTATGGGTTAAACAATGAGATCATTTGACTTCACTGGCCCTCATTCAACTATGGGTTAATCACGAAAAGAAAAGAGGAACAAAGCGGAATCGATTACAGTGCAGATACAAAACTTCCCTTTGGCATTTAAAAACACAAAAAGCAGGGATGTGTTTGTAGGTTATGTGTCATTGTTAAAGAGGTTGGTTTTTTTATATATATAAAATGAAACAACTTCATCAGCAGTGTCAAGGATGGTAAAGGTTAAGAGAAACTGTCCGTTGAGTTGCGCATTTAACAGCCACAATGACGCAGAATAAAAAGGGCACGCGTGTGGTTCACGGTTCGTTTGTATGTTAAACAGATCAGGCAAAATAAAGGGTTAAAGAGAAAAAACAACACTTATGATTAAGTATTAAGTTTTAATTCATGAGCCCGAGTTCGAATATTTTTATTCATATTTAATTTTTAGCTAGACTTTTATTTTGAAGGTATTAGAAACCGCTTGTAAACCACATTATGCGATGTATTCAACTGTACATGTCTAAAAATATTGAGCCTCGGTTAATCGCGCAATGTATGACCGGGAAATTGCGAATGTTTGACGTCAGGCTCGTGACGCAGATCCCCAACCAAAGTTGGAGCAGGAGGTTGGAGAAATCCACGCACTGCGACCTATCTTGGAGGAAAAAGCACGGCGGCACTGAGGGAGTGAAGGCTAATCTATTTCACAACCCGACCCGGAGCCAAAATGGACTTTGGACAAAGCGCGGAGTCAGAGGTCACTCCGATAGCTGCAGCGTGTGTGGCCGAGCAATAGACCGCAGTCCAGAGCATTCCTAGATAATGAACGGCAGGCAGACCACGGTCTCACTGAGAGGATGCGATGCTGTCTAAAATTAGCGTCGCAATTTATGCAACCACCGACAGACAACAATTGACAACTATAAATGGATTTGATATCTTTTTAATTACTGCAGGAAGTCATAAAATAAAAGTTTAAGCATCCGAGCTGCACAAAGATGGAACAGACAGCTCGAGGGGGCAAACTCCAAGTCAAGAAGAATAAAGAGTAGCCAATAAGAAGTCAAGTGCTCGCTGATTTTGTAGTTTCCATGTGCAAAAGTGAATTTCTTTTCTTTTCAGTTCGTGGCAGTTTTATACTTTTCACTGGATTCCAAGCCTGGACTGCGTTACGCACCGACTCCACATATTTAAGGCTCATAATGGAAATTTAAAAGTGACCTATTTACGGCTCACCTCATGACTGCCTCGAGGCTTGAGCGAGGAAGTTTCCGACACGCGCAAAAAAAGAAAGACGTCACATGTAATAAATACTAAACGCCCTGACCGAAATGCTTTGGCGAGCACCGGGGAGCAAATATGAGCTGTGTAGAGTAACTGCCCCAAAAAGAAATGCGTAATGCCAGCTCAAATGCGAAGTGGGTGAAGATGCCCGTCTCGAAGGCGTAAAAAAACCCTCGTTTCATCTGTTTATCTGGATGTGTATATTAGATTTAGCATGAGAACCCAGCTGTGCAAATCAGATGGTTGCTTTAGATAACTGTATAGTTGTGCAAAAAAAAAAAAGATCCTGGAAACCGCTGAATGAGTAAACGAATAAAAGTATGCACCGTGATATATATAGCAATAATTAGTGCGCTAAATCTGATTTGATAATACAATGACAATATTACACAGTCCACACCTCAATAAGTCGCCCACGATCGCATCTGCTCATCCTGGTCCGTCCCGACCTCAGAGGGTGGAAGACCGTGGCATTGTGCTCGTTCTCAATTAATAGATTAGACACGATGTAGAAATATCAGAACTAATACAATACAGACAGAGTTGTGATGAAGAAGGAGTGGGGGTGTCTTCGCTCTGACGGCTGGACTGCATAGCATGCAAAGTCACACTGTAGCACAGCTGTACGAAGTGTTACAAGATGTTGATAATGTTGCTCATCATCTGACACGATCCACGTCTCTGCTATCTAAACTAGAAATGCTTAATCTCACCCCCACACCCTTATCTCCCTTACATGATCTATATCCTCCCTAGAACCAGCCTATTTATTTGTGTCCTCTATAATGGACATTTGTTTCTGGTCTAGATATAATTTTGAGTTATTTGAGCTACCCTACTAAGTCCTTTACTAAAGGGCATCCTGGGCTTTCCATTGATATCTCACGTGTTTGGGTGGCAGGAAATTACAAACAAGTTCAATAGGAAGCTTATCTTTTCTTCTTTTCTCGGGAGGATATGACCTAAAAATCTTTTTTTTTAACCTGTGTTGCACTTCACCACAGACTCCCGCCCCGTACTTTGTGTATCTGGCTAAATAACTGAGCAATACTGACCGGCAGCAAGTCATAAACCCAATATCCCAGTGTCAGTGTAATCGCTGCTAAACGCTTGTGGATAATATTGCTCATAGAGAGGTATGTGTGAATACTTGGAGGTCTAGTGGTCTAGTTAATACCGGGGACAACTGTAACCCGGTAAATCCCACAGTCAGAAACCAGCTATGGGGATGATTACACTGGATATAGGGTACAAATCTAAATAAAACTGCGTGGCAAAGCGTTTAAACGTATCCGTGGTACCGACAATGGAAAAGCTTGGGGGTCGCAGATGTTATTATTTATTTATTTATTCTTTCGCTGTTCTGTATATCACTGATCCGACTGGAGGATAAAACAGCAGTGATGAATCGCACAATTAAACAACAAACCTAGATTAATACAATAAATGAATGAACGTCTTCTCGGAGATCCACAATACGCTGTAGTGTCTTCCCCATTCAGCAGCCCCGAGTCTGCCTCTCTCTCGCTATAACCTCCCACAGCCCTCTGCTTCTCCAGATCAGCTGATCCGTCACGTGGTCTGATGTCGTGGGTCTCCCTTTTGCAAAATGGAGTTGTCTGAGTCTGTGCAGAGAGGGCTACAGTCTTTAGCAGACCAGTCCGTCTTCGACCACGGCAGCTTCCAGGTGCTGGTGGACGTGTCTTTCCGGAGTCTGCTCTCCTCTCACGGCGACCCCACAGTCCTCGGTGAGCTGCTGCCTCTCCGCGCGCCGCTGCTTTTGTCTCCGCTGTTGCTTCCGGTTTCTCTCCGGGTGTGAGCGTGCGGCGGAGCTGCCTCGGTGTTTGCGGATTTTTACGGCTCTGCTGCGCGCTGCGAATTAACCCGATGGATCCCTGCGTTTATTTTAAGACATTTCACGAGTCCGAGTGGCCGCCTGCTGCCCATCAGCTGCTTTAAAGCGACCCGAGTCTTTTCGAGCTGCCTGCTTTGCATTCAGCAGCAGTCGCACAATCACACACGGCCACTCGGGATCCCTTTTGTCATTTAAACTGGCATCAAGTCCGCTCGGAGTATTAGAAAGACCACGATGGTCATTTTAGACTCTAATAGTCCGATCTGATCTCGGACACACATCCGATTGACGGCTGTAATCGCTCTCAGCAGACCGGCGAAGCGCCCTGCATGCTGATGCTGTTAATCGGCTCGAATTTGTCTTGTAAATATAAATGATGCAAAATGACAGCAGACTTTTGCTCGATGTAGGTTCTAGTTTCATCACAGCTGCTTCAGCTGTTTTCACAGGCCATGTGTCGTCTAACCTCTGCGGCACCCAATCCCATTTTTACTGCGGAATTATTTAGAAAGTGAAGTACTCACTAGACAAACAAACAAAGGACCCCCCACCCCCTCCACCCCACCCCAGGCTGATGCAGCACAGGGGGTCCCATTCACATGCAAATTATCAATGATTTCCATTCTGCGCGTCAGTGTGGAGAAACCAAAGTATATGGACCCTGCATCAGACGTACACGAATTGGCTTCTCTGTTCCGCCCAGTAAGAATGTTGTAACAGCAGCATTCCTCATTCCGTCTTTCTGTTTTTTTGTCATTTCAGATCAGCCCGAGTTTAACCAGATAGACCAAATCCTGCTGAAGCAGAGCCACACAGCTGCCGTCACCTTCATACTGGAGGCGGTCAAACAAAACGCAGACCAGTCCACGATAAGGTACGAGACGGCACACAGAGCATTTACTGTCCACCCTGTGTGCAGGTGGTGGTTATAAATTGGACACAAACAACCTTATCTGTTGCCCGCATGAGAGTCTCCCTCCCATAACACACGTAACAGCCTGTCCTTATGATACAGATGGATCCTGTAGCCTACACTGCCTACACTTTCTTTTGTTTTCTTTGTGTGTGTGTGTGTGTGTGTGTGTGTGTGTGTGTGTGTGTGTGTGTGTGTCGCCTTGTTTGACCCTGACCTCAAACCTAACCCTTTCAAAGCGAAGCACCTGAAGTAGCGCGCTATTTACAAGCAGGTCATTTCATGACGTTGAGCCAAAACCGCGCTGTTTTCATGCCTCTAACAATATGCAAGGAGACAATACTTCCAGAATTCACCTCCAAGGGGACTTTAAGTGTGGTCTTTATGTATAATTACTGCAGAACAAAGCGACTCGGGGTTTTAGTAAAGCATCCGTTGAAGTTCTGAAGCTCGATGGGATGTTCTGTTCGTGTAGCAGGACTTATTATTCTCATCTTGAAGTAGGTATGAAGGAGCTTGCAAGCTGCCAGTGGAGCCATAATGTCTCCAGCAAATTAGTGCTGTAGTTACGCTGTTATACTTGGATCTGTGGTATTATTTATACATCTCACGAGTTTCTCATATGTAGCATTTTTTCCTCTTTGTTTTGTGTATTTTTTTCAGCTGAAGATTTTTTTTCCCCACTTGATCCAAGTGGTGTTGGATGTTCTAGGTGTAGAGGATGAACTGTACGCATGTCCCGAACAAGCAAGCGTTAGTTTAAAGCTGCAAACGCTTTAGATTTCTATTATATTATTATATTATTATTACTGTTATTATTAATAATATTTTACTCATTGCTTCTCCGCAGTCTTAACTGCAAGAAAGTCGGTTTTCAAAGTCTGCTCACAGAACCTGTGCAACAAGCTGAATTAAACTAATTGTTCCTTGGAATTGGATGACGAAAGGAATGCATGCAATTCTGCTATCTCCATATGAACTCCCTGCTGCTTTATGTAAAGCTGTCTAAGTGGACTTCCTTTCTGGGAACCAGCTGCGTTTTAAAGTATTGTCTTCTCCGTTCAGTTCCAGCCTTGAAGAGCTCACATTCAGCGCAGACAGAACAGAAATATTCTACAGCGCATACCAGGTAGCCTATATTCAAAACTAGGACGCATTTATTTCATCCTTTTTTTTTCTTTTGTTTTTTTGCCAGACTTGCCAGCAGCTAATTGGTGCTTTTTTGTTTTGTTTTGTTTTGTTTTGTTTTGTTTTGCAGAAACATAAAAAAGATTTGGAGCGTCTTTTAGCAAGGTAAGGCATCGCTGCGTGGTTCGAGCTGGCAGTGCTTAAGAGATATAGGGGGGCTCATGTTATTTTAAGGTGTTTGCTTCGCTCTCTGGGGATGCCATCACAGCCTACTATTGCCTAGGCTTTGTTTGTTTATTTATTATTTATTAATTACTTAATTGTTTTGGTAAAACTCGAGTCGCAAATTTGCACAATTATTAACCGAATGATTTGACACGTTGAAAACTGGATATTCGAGGTAACGTGGGAGGAAGAGGAGGCGAGTTGTTGTTCTAGTCAGTATTTAAGCTTCTCCGCGCCAAGATTAACTGACTTGTAAATGTGGATTTATGACGTGCTAACAAACAGCTTTTTGTAGAAGAGCCACCATATATGCAAACGGATTTAACTGCAGAAAACCACCTGATGCGTAAAACCCCTGTGACGCACGGCAACTTTAAGAGTTTTTAAGAGTTTTTTAGGAGTTTTGGTCATATCATTAATTCTCTGCCTCCTCGCCGAATGAATGGGCAATATTTTCTACAGAAGCAAAGATGACTCAGTCTCTCCTTTCTTTTTCTTATAGCATAGGAAGGGGTCTACCTCACATTACCGACGCTTCGTGGCGCCTGGAGTACCACATGAAGGTGAGATCGCGAGACTAATTTCTGTCTGTTAGCGGTATATCATTTGTTGTGTGTTTCTAAAATGTTGCTTCTCCCACAGAACGGGCAGGTGGATAAAGTCAACGATTCTTTCTATTTGATATCACTGAACACTGAGGTAACAGCCGCAGCTTTACTCTTCTACTTTCCAGCATTTATATAAAGTCTGGTATATTTCAATGGGTAACAGGACGCTTATGTTTGCTCCTTCTTTCTTCCTTCCTTTATTTATTATTATTATTTTTTAGAATGAAGGATCCTCAGAGGACATCAACTTTACTTGCACAGTGGAGCAGCTCCAGGTAGAGGAAAACTCTTGGGGTGGATAATTGTCTCGCAATTGCGTCGTACCTGTGCCATTACGCACTACAGTCACATTTATTAGCAGTCCTAAACAATCTAACCACGGAACGTATTGCTCTGTGGTAGCTCTCCTTATCGAAAGGGGTGTGGATCTTTCAGGAAAAAAGTCAACGTGGGAAATTGTAATATTATGTCCATGCGGTAGCTATTTTTTTCTTCACGGATTCTGATTTTGATTGAGACAGAATCGCTACGATCCATCCTTTACTGCAGCTCACTTTAACAGAAAATAATGAACAGACTTGAAAAAGGTTAAAAATGTTTTGTAATCATCGTGGAAACATCAGCAGTGCCTTTTATAAAATCAGAGACCTGCTGATATCAGCGGCTCTGGAATGATTGGATGAATGCAAGCCGTCAGTCATCTTCAGTCTAATCAGCCTGAATCTAAAGTCGGAAATTAGTCTAACCATTGTGCATAAATAATATATCTTTTTATATAAATGGATAAATGTTGATCGGTGTCTGCCTTTTCAGGATTTGGTGGGGAAGTTGAAAGACGCCGCCAAGACTATGGAGAAAGCCAGTCAGATGTGAAGCTTGTGTCCACTTTCGTCCCCTTTATACCTGCCACTGATGTGTCACGTGTGTTATCAACCCAACAAATGTATTTGAAAGAAAAATAAAATCAATAAAATCGTCTTTGTTCTTTGACTGATTTCAGGATTTTGGTGTGTTACACGTCTTCCAAGAACTTCCCCTTTAGGACTGGAGAAAAATATTTTATTAAAAGATTAATTTGAACGTGTGTACAGTAAAGAAATTACACCCTCGCGTTGTTTAAACAGCTTGTGTAGGATTTCTGACATAGCTGCACGACAGCGGTGTCTTTTTTTCTTTCTTTCTCTCGAAGTATTTGTTACCACAAGAGTTTCAGCCCAGCCTTTCTTGAGATCTCTATTTTTAAAAGGCTATTATCAGAGATCTACGGCTTTCTCGCGTCATGAGAATTTTAGTCCATTCACTAAAAAACAAAACAAACAAACAAAAATAAAGCTCCCCGAGCTTTTTTGCGTCCACCTCAGCTTGAAAAGTTCAAAGCTCCTCAGCTGAAGCAGCACGGCGGCTCGGATTCCGTAAACATCCGAGATGCCATCGTTTTCAGCGGAGGGTTAAGGCTCCAATTCATCAAGTGTGGAAGTTTATTCTTCTTCTTTTCTGCACAGCATGTCAGGACAGACTGTGACAAAGGTTTGACACCAGGGCCATTTGTCATATTGGCGTATTTTCCACCAAGTGCGTGGGATCTTCAAAGCAATGAGCTGGATAGCTTAAGAAGACAGCCACTTGGTACCTCAATAGACTTTGATGCGTTTGATGGTCAAAACGACACGAAGTTGTGAGAGCGCGTGTGCTGCTGCTGTTATTTTTGACATCAGAGAGAGGGCACACCGAGAGCCTACTTTCTACATCTGCCTGCTCCAACCATTGTGCCCTTCTCTTTCTTTTCTTTTCTTTTCTTTTAAATTTTGGATACCCATCAGGACATATTGAGCCTCATCGTGCTGAAAAGCGACCCAAGCTGCATGGATGTGCACCGTGTGTTATTTTAAATCATGCGTCACACTTAAAAAAAAAAAGACCAGAATAGACCGACAGTAATTTGTGAGCGCCCTTAAGCAGCTTCTCGGTGTCGTTTCAGGTCGAGAAAAAGGCACAAACCGCTAAAATAAAGATATGTTTGTTAAAAACGCGCCCATCGCGTGTAAATCAGCCTTTTTTTCCTTCACGTCTTTGCTACTTTGCACATACGTAGATCAGTAGAAACAGCATACACCGACAGTAATTTCTAGGCACCCTTAAGCAACCAGACCACGTGACCAGAGCGGGGCGGTCGAACTACAAGCCATTTTGGGGACGGTGTCAGTTTCCACGGAGCACACACACACACTGCTGCGTTTTACTGGGGGGCGAAGCGGATATTTTGGAGGCAAAGTTATCGGTGCCGAAGTGGGAAGCTTTCCGAACCGGAGCCGAAGGACCGGGATCTCTTGGAAGGCGTCTGTCGGACACGCACACGCCGCGCAATCGCCGAGGAAACGGGGAGTTTTTATTCGCACATCTGAAATGCGCTCCAGTCCGCCGTGCGCTCTCCGCCACTGACAGCGTCTGCAGCCTGCTTCAAGATGGCGGCTCTACTCCTATTCATTTTCTGCTGATCGCCTCCCAACTTTCATTGTCTACTCGCCTCGGTGCCCACCGATTCCCGGCCGAACCTTCAGGTACGTCTCCTTCGATATCGTCTCTAACTAACGGGGCGAAAGGGCGAGGTTTGGGCTTTGTGTCTTTGTGTTTTCCCCCCGCTACGTCCAGCGGTGGATGTGGAGCTTTCAACGGTGGCTGCAGCGATCACCGACGTGGAGCTCCGTGTGTGGGTCTGCGCACCACTTTTTTCCCCCAGCAAAAGATGTTCCCCGCTCGACTATAAACGCCAATTAAGGGTCGGGCACATTCGCTCCTGCTTCTCCTATCGTTCAGTTACGCGTCCGTATAAGTTGGTCACGGTTCGGGTTTGCATTGCGTCGTTGGGATTTATGTAAAGTGGGAGACCCGAGGCGAACCAGGCTGTGTTGGCTGCGATGCGAGGAGCAGCAAGTGCTTCAAACGGTCCCCCTGCGTTCGTGTTTCCACGTAGAGTCTTCATTTTATAGAGTTTGGATCTTTGGGGTGATGGGAATTGGGTGGCAGGTTGGTTTTCGGTGAACGTGACCGGATGTTGGATTTATTAACTTAACTTGGATCGCTCCCGTGAACGTGCCAGGGAGGCAAACCGTTTCCACCGAGCATAAATGTTTCATGACGGCTGCTTTGTAAACACTGGATTGTCGTTAAACGCGTATACGGACTACAACTGGCTGTTTACGTTTTGGTGTGTGCTTGTCCTGAGTGGGAAGGATGGTTATTAAATTTAAATTTAAAGAAGAAATTAAGAAGGGAGAGAGAGAAAAAAAATTGGCGACTACAAAGGAGTGGCTGTGCCTCTCCAGGCAGTCTGAAGCTCTGGTAATTCCACTTAAATTCACATGAGCTGTAGCCAACACAGACTGTTTGTTTGACAATTAAAAGCTCATTATGGATCGCAATAATTCCCACCTTTATACGGTCTGTGTGTTGGCGCACACTGTAGCTCCCAGTCTGGTGATGGGCGCAAGCTAGTGTTTCCTCTGTAGAGAGCGAGGGGGGGTAAAAAATTATCATTTTACCCATGAACGCTGGTGTAGACCTTGTGTGCACTTATAATGGGTTAAATGAATCTATCCCCCCGAAACACACACTCCACCACCACCCGCTTGGTTTTTGCAGGTTGACAGGCTCACATGTGTGTGAATAGGAGCGATCATGTAGCCCAGCAGACTGGATGGAGTACATCCACTGAGTAGGGAGGCATTTACACGGAATAAACGTAATTCCTTTGATACGTTTTAGTCCTGTGGTCAGTTCTAATCAGGAGCTATTTAAGCCACGGTTTTCTAAATGAACTCACAGCGGCTGATGTGTTTCTTCTCCTTCTTTTCTTTTTGCCATCCCAGTTTTTTTTAATTGGGTTATTTCCAGCTGCTGTTGATCTACATGTAAGAGGTGAACGCTTTACAAGAGGAACTGGTCTCGTCTGGGAATAAATTAGGTTAGCACGGCTTTTACGGGTCACTACAGAAACCGATGGAAATCTCCAATTTAACGTGTCTTGTTTGAAAGAATTTAAGATGTACTAGTTGTGGAGAAATAATTGATGGCCTGCTGTCAGCACCAGCTACAGCTTAAGCCAAATTATCAGTAAAAAAATAAAATAAAATAGAGGAAAGCCCGTGTTGTGCACAAACCTCTGCATTCAGCGTATTCCCAACTGAATCCAGACTGTATTGTTTGATTTTTGGCCATTCAGCAATATTCGTTCCCAAAGCGTATTAACTTTATTTTGGATTTCTTGGCTGACCTGACTTGAAGTCTTATAAAGTGAGCAGGCAGGTCACACACACACACACACACACACACACACACACACACACACACACACACACACACACACACACACACACACACACACACACACACACACACACACCCTGGCAGAGGGGAAAGCAGTTGTCCAAACACCAGCCAATCGATTAATGGCGCAACAGGCTCCCTGCATATATGTAGGCATTATCCATCATTATCCGTGTGTGAGGCATCCTTTGAACCGATTTGCTGTCCAAACTTGCCCGCAGTGGTCTGTTCACAGGCGGCCAAGGAGAGGTCGGTTGAAGCATTGAAAAGCAGCCGGGACTCGGGCATGGTGCCGACTGTGGCTCCATAAAGTAACAGTGTGGGTTCCGAGCTGGGCAGGCTGGCTCTCATCCAGCGTTTAAAGAGGGCTCACCCGCTCATATTCACTCTTTACCCCGGATAGACTTTTAATGATTGCATTAAATTAAAAAAAAAATGACAGCACCCAGCCGCGATAATCTTTGCAAGTCCAACTTTAAAAAACAAAAAAGTGCGCCAGACTGGTCATCTTTTTCGAGACCAATTTGCCCACCGGATCGTAACTACCGGATAAAAATCTGAAGACCGGGATCCTTTGGCATCTGGTGACTTTACTCTACCGCCCTCGCTTTTTTGTTGAAATGCACTCGAGCACAGAGTGTAGCCTACATTCGACATTCGTGTTTGATACATGGACTGTGCGGTGCTTGAACTGGAAATGGCGCAGAATAAATGGTTTGTAATGACCCAGCGTGCGCCTCAACTTCGGCGCAGTCGCTGGCGTCTGGCCATATTGGTGCTGCGCGGTGTTGATGAAAAAAGCGCAAAGCGAATCAAAATAAAGCTGAAATCTCTCTCTCTCTCTCCCGGTCGGACTCGTACGCTCCTCTGTGTCTGGCTCACAGATACATAAAGCTCGTGTAAACACCTCGGGGTGGGCTTCATTCGCCCCCGTTAGAAGGAAACCCCGCAGCCCGTTGAACCGATACATGCTTCTTTTTTTCCTCCACAAAATGGCAGCCGTGCTGTCGGCAGCCTGGCAGCCCAGCGGCTGTGTGTGTGCACGGAGGGACTCGGAGACTCTGTCCTTCCTCGTTCCCACTCTGCACACGGGCACGGCTCGCCGTGTTGTTTTCGTTTAGACATCCTGTCGTTCTGGTCACTGGCGAAGAGCCATGTGGGCTAAAAAAGCAAACGGGGTTGCCATAGAAACGCTCAGGTTTCCCCGTGGCTTGTGTGGCACACCTGACGCAGTGAGTGGGTGCCTCATATTACCCACCCCCCTGCGCGCGCGCGCACACAACACACACACACACACACACACACACACACGCACGCAGAAACAAACACTTTCACCCAGTCACCCCGGTGCGCCCGTGTGGATGATATTAGCCCACTATTATTGGCAAAATTCGCCAAACCACACAGAACATGGCAACCCAGTAAGGGGGTTACCCACTTAACTAAAGGTTTCGGTGCTGGCTGGGTCTGATTTATTTAATTTTTCACATTGTCTCGCATAGGTTTTCGTTTTTACCCCCACATTTGCGCTCTTGGTTTAAACCGTTTTCGATTTCGCTTAGAGTTTAAACCATCCATGTTTTTAAAAGTGCGCGCAAATCTGAAGTTGCGTGAGGTCAATATTCCCGTGCCGTGCCTCAGATTTGGTTCCTCAAAGCTGCTGCCCCTACTATGTCATTAAAGATGCTGAGCTAAGGCGAAGGAAAGTGGGGAGCGCACGGCTCCATCGATCTCAGCGGAAGTGATTGATTTATGATTATTCGCCGCTGCCTGTAAATCTGCCAACGAACGTCTTTCCCTCTGGTTATTTCTGGATCGGCATAAAGGTTGATGTTGCTTTATCACAGTCCAAGCAAACAGCAGTCTCGTCCAAATGCCCCGCCGTGCGTTGACAAACCTCTGCGTGCTTTTGTTTTGACCTGTCCTCCTTCTGCGTGCAGGGATTGTTGTTCCTTCCTCTCAACATGCATCGGACGACCAGGATAAAGATTACCGAGCTCAACCCTCACCTCATGTGCGTTCTGTGTGGAGGATACTTCATAGATGCAACCACCATCATCGAATGTCTTCATTCATGTGAGCAAAACTCGTCTAATTTCATTTCATTTAATTTTTTTATGGGTCAAAATCAGTTCATATCACCCGAAGCTGCTAAATGTGAGATATGTTGGATTAAATTTAAACATTCCCAGTCTTCTTTTTTCAGTGCTGCAAAATGTATTTCTTGCTCTTGCTCTCTTTTAAACTCAATTTGGCTCCTCAGGAAATGCTTTCAGATCTCATCAGACATTAACAGTTTTTTTTTCATCTGTTTTGCAGTTTGCAAGATGTGCATTGTGCGCTATCTGGAAACCAGCAAATACTGTCCCATCTGTGATGTACAAGTGCACAAAACCAAGCCACTGCTCAACATTAGGTGAGAACTGTGCTTACCATGCTCTCTGCATTTTGCTCAGCTGCCCCCGTTGTTATTGTTACCTTTTTCAGGGCCCATATAAATTTGGTTCTAAAAGTTTAGTGACGCCCGATGGCTTGAATTTAACCCCTTAAATATGATTTTTCTGTTCTTTTTAAACAGTGTAGAACGTATATTTTCTGCCTTTGCAATCTTAAGCGAATACATTACTTGTTTTCGGTTTCCTTCCCTTTGTGGGTTCCCCACTAAACAGCTGAATCAGCCTCTGATTTAAACATTCAGACATGAGAAACACATGTAGGCGTGTAGGCGACATGACACGTTTGAGGTTTTCCACAGCGATGAATACTGGTCTTATTTTTTCAGACAAGAATTGGTTTTAAATACTTGACTGAAGTTTCTTTTCCTCTCTCTCTCTCTTTAGGTCTGACAAAACTTTACAGGACATTGTGTACAAACTGGTCCCCGGCCTCTTCAAAAGTAAGAGTCGCATTTTTACTGTTCAGTCTGACTTTTGCACGTAAATTTGTCTCTGCAAGTATATTAAAATAAGAATAAATGAACATTACCGATGAGGGTATATGTAATGGCATTTGGATATGGTGTGTATGTTGTGTAGTGGAAAGCTTTGCATTGAAAAACTTGAAGTTTCAGCTTGACAGTTAATTATTTGTTGTAAAGTGCAGAGGTGTGTTGAATTGGGATGACGCTGAGTGTTATGGTCATCAAATCTGTCTGCTTTTCTTGCTGCAAGGTTCAAGCAAAACAGTTTTCAGGGTCATGTCTCATATCACCCATCTGTAAGACAGAAATGTTGGAGAATCAAATCATTATTTCCATGAATTCTCACATCAATGCCACAGTTTTAATCTAGCTTTTCTTGTGTTTCGACAAATATTTATTCCTGGAAGTCACAATATTAAGGGGCGCTGAGAACTCTGGCACATGGTTTCTGAAATAAGGTAATAGTGGGAAGTGAAAGTGAATGGATTGGTAATAACACGCCTTTCTGAATGTCTTCAGATGAGATGAAGAGGAGAAGAGACTTTTACGCAGAGCACCCCGTAGATGGTGAGTCAGAAAGAAAATGTTCTTTTCTTTCTTTCTTTTTTTTTCTTTTGGCGAAATATTTTCCACATCAGAGAGTCTGCTGTGCTGTAAACGCAACATATAAACCCACCCTCACATCCAGCCGTGCATGTGTGTGTTTCTATAGCGTCTAATGGAACAAATGAAGATCGTGGAGAGGTAGCAGATGAGGACAAGAGAATTATTACAGACGATGAGATCATCAGCCTCTCTATTGAGTTCTTTGATCAAAGCAGGTACGCTTGTATTAAAAATACATGGAAATGGAAAATAGTTGTTCCTAAAAGACTACAAAATCTAATATTTATAGAGGTTTCTCGTTAGTAGATACAGCTGTTATGATACGCTTACAGATATTGCTCCACTATAGCCGATATTATCAGTCTGCTCTAGAATCATCAAAACTAGCTTAACTGACGCTGGTACCATGTTTTATAGATCAAAATACGACATGTCCTACCCACAGTGTGATGTAATGAACAGAAATAGGATCATGCGTATAATATGACAGATTTTGGTTTTTGTATTCAAATGCCTTTTAATTAATTATTTTTTAATGGTGTGTAAATTTTAGCTGCCTTTGCAGTCATTATAAAATAATATTCAAGACTTTATTAATAAGTTTATTCTAATGTCTGGAATTTGCCAAAATACTTGACTACAGTAATACTTCACAAAAAAGTACTGCATGAAACATAGTATGTTTAAAAAGAATTTTTTTCAAATCTTTCAAAATTTGAATTCTGTTGCTAACTCTGTGTGATTTAGTTTTAGAGTTATACATACGCTGGAAAGTTACTCATGTTTTTCCTCTGTTTTTTGGCGCACAGACTGGGAGGAGCAGTGGAGGACAAGCAGTCAAAAGATCAGGTATCGCACGTTGACTTAGCCACATTTTTGTTTCCGTCATTTTTTTTCATCTTTGCTAACACTTTAGGATTAAAACAGCCTTAGAATAAGGGATAATCAAACATGTGTGGAGACAAACAATTATAATTATGTTCTCTCCAGTGGTAAAGGGCTACATTGTTTTTGCTGCTTTTAAGGTGGACCAGCCTGTGTGTAGATTCTAGTCATTGTGTATGAATGTTTTATTCCACACGTATGTATATACATATGTATTTTTATTTATTTTTTGTTATAATGTGTTTTATCTGCAGGTGGCTAACAAGAGGTACTTGCAGTGTCCAGCAGCCATGACAGTTATGCATCTGAGAAAGTTTCTGCGCAGCAAAATGGACATCCCAAACACCTACCAGGTCTGTTTAGTTTAATTATTTATTTATTTTCAGAGATACTTACTATAAATGTATCACAAAAAACTGAGAGATATCTTATTTACATATTTAATGATTTCCTCTTACAAAAGGTTATTGTGAAAAACAAAATCAATAAAAAATAAATAAATAAACCCATTCTTTTTTTTTTCCTCTTAAGGTTGAAGTCATGTATGAAGATGAACCTCTGAAAGATTACTACACGCTAATGGATATAGCATATATCTATACTTGGAGAAGGGTAAGAAATATTTTTGCACATTTTTAGAAAGCTAAGGTTTTTTTTGTTTTGTTTTTTATCTCAAGATGTGATTAATACACTGCAATTATTGAGTTGTAATTGCAGTGTATTAATTTTTATTGATACACTGCAGTATAGTAATAATATTTTCTTTGTTAAATAAAACCATCTCCCTCGGTGTCAGTTAATGTATTTAATCACAATTTATTTTTAAAAATACATTTAATATCAACAAAATTAGGTACTTTTAAAATTTCACCTTGAGACATAAATAGAATAGATACTTACGTTTTGATTGCTGAGCTTTTAAAATATTATTTTATCATTGCGTTGAAGTTTTTGTATATTGTTATATATAGGTTTTTATCGCTTTGTTGTAGCTGGTGTTGTATAGTGTGCGGTCAGTTAAATATAGATATTTTTCTGCTTGTTTATTTTAGTCTTCAAAAACACAAAATCTCCAAATGGGGAAGCTGTTCGAGAAAGAGGGTTTTTGTTCATACATGTTGTTAAAGATGCCAAAATTTAAATAAATAATAATAATAAAAAAAAACATATTTTCAATATTAAAAACGTTTAAAATTTACGATCAGTTTCCGTTTAAGATTTTAGTCAAATGAACACATACATAACCATGGACATGGCTATATTCGAATTTGTATGGTATCATGTTTTTGTACTCAACCTGAAATAATATGTACTTTGAACATTATTAAATTTTATGTTGCCCCTTTATATATATATATATATATGTGTGTGTGTGTGTATCAGGGACATTCTGCAATTAGTTATGGTTTTCTATCATGTGTATGCAAAAAGGGGGGAGGGGCAACAAAGGGCACAAGATCTTTATGCCATATGTGGCCTCTGAAACCAACCGCTTTAGATGTATCTGGGTTACTGGGTTAAGTAGCAAGTTTATAACAAAACTTGCTACTTTCTGGTCTGGTTATCAAACTGAATGTACGCCAGGACATGACTGGATCTTGATCTCTATAGAGTAGTGATTAAAAATGGAAATTTGGGGTTAAAAAGTAAATGACCCCCACATATCTTTCCAAGTTTTTTTTTTTTTTTTGCAAATAAATGAATCAATTCCGTAAAAAAATAAAAAGCAAGTTTAAAAAGTTGTAGAAGTTGTAGACCCATTAATAAATTAATTTTTACGACTTTTTTTTTTACGAATAAAATAGGTTAGATGACCCCACTTGGTCACTTCAGGGTTAGTTGAGTAACTAATTAAATAAAAAAATAATAATAATTAAAAAAAAAACTGAATAAAGTTCCTAAAAATGGCGCCAACCCCATTTACAGTTTAAGTTTTAATGTTTTAATAACTTCTTCTCCTCTTCCGCAGAACGGCCCGCTGCCGCTGAAGTACCGAGTCCGACCCAACTGTAAGAAGATGAAGGTGAGCCACGCGCAGCAGGAAGGTCAGAACAGCGCGAGCAGATCCGGGCAGGAGAGCGACTCTGCCAGCGACAAAGCCGGAAGTCCAGCCGGGGCTCCGTCCACGTCCTCGTCTCTGCCGAGCCCCGGCACGCCTGCGCAGTCCCCGCACCAGCACGGCAACAGCAACAACAACAGCAGCGGCTGCACAGTCAACGGGACTCCCACCGCCACAGCCCCGAGCCCTAGCCGACCCTTCACCCAGTTCTGCGGCGGCAACGGCGGCAAACCCCGAAAGGTTTCTCTGAACGGCTCGTCGACCTCATCCGGATGACGCGGGGCTCCAAGCAGTGCCGGACCAGACCAGCCAACGCCAGACACCCGCTCAGCTAATACTGTTTTCATGCCAACGTAGTTACATTGTGTAGACAATGTGCTCTCTCTCTCTCTCTCTCTCTCTCTCTCTCTCTCTCTCTCTCTCTCTCTCCATTTGTTGTTCTCAATATTATGGCGTCATCTGTAAGTTTAAACGTAGTGGAATCGGAGACATTTCAAAATAAAATAAAAAAAGAAAGAAAGAAGAAAGGAAAAGCGGCGTGGGAATTTTAAAAAGAAAACGAGATGTCGAGGGTGGAGGAGGAGGGGAAAAGGAAGTTTGGAAGGATGGAGAAGGACAAACATGTACTTTTTTTGAAAGAAAAAGCTGCATCTTTATTTTCCTGAAGTGACTGAAGGTGACTCTTCTGTTCCTGTTTTCACGTCTTTCAAATTAAAAGTGTTTATCATGATTACTTCATGTGCGTGTGGGGTGGAAACTTTAAACATGCATGCTCATGGTAGCGCCACTTTCCTTATTTTATTTTTTATTTTTTTTGGTCTCAGAGAAGGTTCGCTTGTTTGTCCCATGAGTGTAATTTTGGACGTTTTTTTTCTTTTCTTTTTTTTAAAGAAGTGTCCAGGCACACCTTGTACCAATGAAAGGAGAAAACAAAAAAGTTTGTATAGGGCTGTAGGGTGGAAAAAAACCTACGGAAGAAGAATCGACTTTACTTTTTACTGGAAGAAGAAAAACGTTTCCTGTAACTGCAGTGGACTCGGATTGCTCGTCCTCCACGACTTTAACGCTCCGTTTTAGAGAATCCGTGTGTAAATAGAAGCAAAATGCATATTTAATCAGCGGCGATGTTATTCTCTTATTCCCCTTTATTCCGTGGGGATGACTTGGGCTCCTCTTCAGCTTCATTTCATGCTCAACGACAGATGTTTTGATGTCTCTTTGTTTGTTTTTTGTTTTTTTCTTGTGTTTTTTTTTCTTTCCGTATTTGTATCGCTCGATTGTATGGACAAGTTATTGTATTGTTACTGTTGCACAGTATAAAACATCTAAATAAAACATTTTACACTTACTGGCAAAGTCACTTCGATTTTTTTTCTTTCTCCTCTTGAATTTTGGGAGATCATCGATCAGTTTGATGGGTGTAAAATGAAAAAGTCGAACTAAAAGGCAGACAGAGCGCCAGATGTCAGTCTGAATGAGCAGGATTTAGTATGACTCGGTTAGAGAGGCAGGCTCTGCACAGCAAGGACGTGGAGGAGAACTGGCTGGTAAAGAGATGAACCACTGTTTATTCGTTCAGACCTAATTTTGATTTGTTTAACAAGTGGCCTGATTAGACTTCACCGATTTAATCAAAGTATAATTTAAAATGTGTAATTATACAAAAACTACGCTAAAATTGTTGTTTTTCTCTCTGTGATAAGTTATTTTTTGTTTCATTATTGTTATTATTATTTTATTTAGTTTTGCGTTACGCTGGTATTTTATGGTTTATATATATATATGTGTGTGTGTGTATATATATATATATATATGTATATATATATATATATATATATATGTGTGTATATATATATATATGTGTGTATATATATATATATGTGTGTATATATATATATATACACATACATATATATATATATATATATATATATATATATATATATATATATATATATATATATATATATATATGATAGCCTGCGCTGTTTTTATAAGCCGCGGGGGATTTTTAAGATTTTTATTTATTTTTACACGGTGTTTATTTTTTAAAGTTTTGTCCCCTTAAAAAATTTTTTTTTACACTTTTTATTTAAAAAAAAATCCCCCGAGAAATAATGAAAAAATGCAAATCGAAAGGTACACAACAAAGGTAAAATTAAAAAAAAAAAAAAAACAAAGAAAAACGAAAAAAAAAAAAAAAAGAATCATATAAAGGCTCATATAGAAATATGCTCCACTTCCTGCAGCCTTCATATTTTATTTGGGGAAACCTCCCAAGAAAGCGAAGTAAAACGAAATACTTGCGTATTAATATTTACACAGAATGAGGTGTTATCTGGCGCCAAACTTAGTTACAATAGAGCTAAGAAAATTAATAAAAAAGAAAAGATAGTAAAATCGACTTTTCCTTGCATTTAGAAAACAAAATAATAATATGAATCCTATACGTAAAAGTTGCCAATATTTCAAATGTAGGCTAGCAGATGCAGACAGGTTTGCAAACTCCCGCTAACAAGTTTAAAAAGTAAGAAATAAATTGGATCAGCCATTTAACTCCTATAGGCAAACCTTTTTACACTGTCATGAGCGCATAAGCCTTTTTTTAAAAATAATCATTTATTAATAGACGGAGTTTCCTCTGTCGCCTGATTACATTTATTACTCTTTTCCCCACAGCACTAAAACAAGATATAAAACTGATCGATATTTTAGAGACAACAAAAACAATGACGACTATTCGGCCCATGTCACTTATTAAATTTTAAGTTCATTCATTCATTCATTCATTCATTCATTTATAGCAACGACATTATTTAGAGCGGTCTACATGAGCTCATCCAGGGAGGTTATATGAGGACACATGTAGGGATTAAAAAAAATAAAAGAAACTCATGTTGAGAGCTCACTCATAATGCACGCTGTGTTTTCACTTTCTTCAGTTTTTGCCGCTTTCATTTTTCGTTTTTCTGTTCAATAAATCCCCGCAGAGTGAGACAGCGTCGTGTTTTAGCGGGAACTGAAAACAGCGCAAAGTGAACCTAGGAAGTCCTTAGATCGCTCACTTTGAACACTTTTTCGGAAAACACGAGCCGTGGCGAGCGGACACGAGCGTACCGGGAGTGATTCATCACTCTTTTTTTCCTAGTAGACGATCTTCGACGAGGACATACTGCGTCCCGTCTGTTGCCGTGGCGACCGGTAATCACAACACTACCTGTTGAGGACCAGACCTTGAAAAATAGCACCGTGTTTCGTTGGAAGCAGGAAGATAACGGAGTAAAAAGTGTGAGAGGACGCGGTATCCATCAATACCGCACATTACACCACAATGTCGCAGCGCCACGTCGTTCAAGGTGAACTTCATGAGGTGTAGTGATGAGGCCGAGCGGATATTTCACTCCACTGTTTTCACGTCTTCCGTCTGTTCTGCCACTTCTCTTCTCTGCAGTTTTCGAACAATATCAGAAAGCGAGGATGCAGTTTGTGCAAACTGTCGCTGATCTCGCGAACCGGCCACAAAATATAGAACTACTCCAAAATGCAGGTAAGACAGCCGACATCTGCTTCCTTTACTCACTCCTTGCCAGGGTTGGGACAAAAAATCGACTAGAGACCGGCCCACCAGGTGTTATAAGTAAAGCTATAAAGCCTTTGAAAACAAATGCTGTTGTGACAGTGATGTACACTGTCTTGTTGGTATATATGTATGATTTCTATACATTTTACATCAGATGACCACTTTGGTTGAAAGATTCAGATAATTATTTATTAAAAGCTAGACATTTTAAATGAGAATAAGAAAGAAACATATTTTTTCGTGCCCCCCTTTCCCCGTTAATGTCCTACCTGGCCCACTGGCAAAAGTTACCAGCTGTCAGCTACGTAGAAAATGATCCTGGTGTTGTCTCTCAGAAACAGTTCATAACTTCCCTTCAACTCATTCATGTCACCTAAAAGGTAAACGTGTTTCTCCATCACCTGTTCAGCTCTGATGATTCAGTCAGGACATCTCCTGGTTTCATCATGACCAGCACCTTTACGGCTGTGGCTCCAGCAAACATCAGCTGATACTAGAACGTAATATTAAATAAAATATCAAGCTTAAACGTGCTTCTGTGGTTTAAGCGCAACATCTGCTGGTTTCCTCTTTCTGGGACAAAGTGGGCGATAAACAAACAAGAGCCCAGCCCAGCTGTGCTCCTGCCCCCTCCTCTCCTCACCTCTGTTTTCCTGCAGGTGTGATGTCCCTGCTGCGCCCCTTGATGCTTGATGTTGTCCCCAGTATCCAGCATACGGCAGCTTTGGCTCTGGGCCGCCTGGCAGACAACAGTGAGGACCTCGCAGAGGCTGTGGTGAAGGAAGACATCTTGCCACAGCTGGCCCATTCCCTGGCCTTGCAGAATGTGAGCATCCAATCTTCCTGACAATTTTCTACTTCAGTTTGATTTTCCAGTTTTGATCTGTTTGTGTGTGTGTGTGTGAAAGAGAGAGAGAGAGAGAGAGAGAGGAAAGAGGCAGTCAGTGGCTGTCACCCTTTAGGACCTCAGGGTCAGCCATTTGAATGTGAGAATGTGTGTTGGGGTAACTTGCCCGCCTGGGGGCTACTTCAAAACCTAAGAGCAAGCAGACCTTTGTTTCCTCTTTCTTTTTGCTGTCAGCCCACTCAGAGGCTCAAAATGCAGTTTTTTTTCTTGTTTTCTTAATATTAAAATTTGTTGTTATTGTATTTGTCAAATAAGACAAAAGTAAAACCAAACACACAAAAAGCCCTCCTCTAAAACAAGTAGAAAATAAGATCACAGTGCTTTGCAGATTTTAAAAGTGGGGTGACAACCCCCAACATACCATCTGTTTACAGAGACCAACCTGGGGCTTCCTTAAAAGCTCAAAAATAAATATCAGAGTGAGATTTCTGTGGTAGCTCACGGAGCAGAAAGAAAAACACGCCTTTTCCAAAATCTCCCAGGATCTAGTGATTTTGTAAGCCACAGCACGGGAATCATGGGAAGGGAATTGCAATGTTTCATCATGGGGTAAAAAGAGATCATTTTAGAAATTTTTTGTATTGATTTGCAGTGATTTCTTTTCCTGTAGGGGAGCAAGTGGACCGAAACCCCACCCGACAGCAAAATACTAATCAGGAAGCCCAACAGAATTAACACATCCCCTCACTGCACTGTGTGGCTGTATATATTATTTTATTTACATACTTTGTAGGAAAGCTTCAGAGCACAGAAGCCATATTTCTGGACATTTTTAGAGAAACCCAAACAGCAAAAATGTAAAATATTTAATATGATTTACGTAAGATGACAGTTTAATTGAAGGGTGCAGTTCATTTTAAAAACTGATGCAGGTGTCTGTGTATGTTTGTGTGCAGAGGTTCTATAAGAAGGCAGCAGCATTTGTTCTGCGTGCAGTAGCCAAACACTCCCCAGAGCTGTCGCAGGCTGTGGTGGCCTGCAGGGGGGTGGACGCTCTGGTTCTGTGCCTGGAGGAGTTTGACCCCGGGGTGAAGGAGGCTGCTGCCTGGGCTTTGGGCAACATTGCACGACACAATGCGGGTTAGGAGGGTACACTCATCAAGAAGCTGATAGAGAATGACTTCATGGAGTGATTTCATAGTTCGAGCATGCAACACTTTATGATTTACTACATTTTTCTAACATCATTCTTTGTTTCACAGTTTTTTGCGTGTGTATGTGTTCACCGCCTTTTCCTCCTCTCCCATGCAGCCTTGTCTCAGTCAGTGGTGGACGCGGGTGCCGTTCCCCTGCTGGTCTTGAGTCTTCTGGAGCCAGAGATGGCCCTCAAACGCATCGCAGCCTCCACTCTCAGTGACATCTCCAAACACACGCCAGAGCTGGCACAGACTGTGGTGGACACTGGAGCCATCGCACACCTGGCACAGATGATCCTCAGCCCAGACACCAAGCTCAAGGTGAGGCCCTAATGACTGTTTCGATGTCTCGTCAGAATAGCCAATGCTTTAGCTCAGGTTAACATGTGTCAAAATGCGAATCAAAGAAACGCCAGCCTTATTTAAATACATTAATTTATTATTTTTACACAGTAATTTATAATCTTTTTAAAGAACTTATTTGGGTTTTTTTTTGTTAAATGTTTAAAAGAAACACAATAAATAAAAAAGTAGTCAAAACATAAAGTGTAAAAGCCTCAGAATATTAATGATTTTTATGCTAAAATATGTCATCTAGACATGGGTACATTAGCAATGTGTACTGTGATTTTCCAACACTTACTACACAATTTATCTAAATTTAAGGTGTACTTTTCAGTACTTAAAATACTTATCCGTCCCTAATTATCTTTAAAATGTAGGAAGAGTAGAATGAGGACCTAACAAGTGGCAGTTTTAAAGAGAACAAATTATATTCTAAATATTTTGGATCACTGAATACTTTTGGAGTATAAAAGTAAGGATTTCCATATTCTACTTTACGTTAATCTTTTTTATGTTATATTTTTGGAATATTTTGGTGTAAATGATAAACAATTATTATTAGGGGTGTGGGTAGTATTATTGAAAAAAAGTATGTATGTTAGTGTGTACTATAAGAATTTTTTTATTTGTACAAAAACACGCAAGGAGTTGTTCTGTTTTTTTGTGCTACTTAGCAACTCCATTGATTCACATTTCAAAAAGTCTTATCCTGTCCTGAGATAATTTATTATTTCTGACTTACTAAAATATTCCTGCAGAATTTTATTTTGAAATGTTGGCATGAAAATATCTTTCACCATGAATACTTAACAGGAAACTTTATTCAGTGCAGACCTGTTGAGCACAAATTCTGATTGTACAAAATTCAGTTAAAGCTTATAAATGATCAGCGTTTTAAAATCTGCGAGGCTTAAATATTGAAAAAAAGTCTTGTGTAAAATATGAAAATCATTTTTTTATAAGGACACTTTCTGAAACCAATCACTGTTAAAAAAAATTAACATGCTTAGAATTTGGATAGGTTTTCACTTTCAGACGGAGTTACACATTATGTTCTAATTTCTTGTTAATAAAACAAAATTACCAGAAGAAAAAGATGCTGTAAATTTAAATGGAGAACATGCAGTATTGACTCAATCTCCATTTCAACACTGTAAATGATCTCTGAAAATATTCAGGCATCTTTTTTGTCTCCATCTAGAGGCAGGTGTTCGCTGCCCTCACTCAGATCAGCAAGCACTCCGTGAGCCTGGCAGAGATGGTGATAGAAGCTGAGATCTTCCCCGCAGCCATGTCCTGTCTCAGAGATCCAGATGAGTACGTCAAGAAAAATGTCGTCACCCTAATGAGGGAGGTGGTGAAACACACTCCAGAGGTACGGTGCGCACTCACATTTGCAGGCACAAACGCACACAAAAGAGACGCACAGTCAAGTGCCTGCATGCGTGTTTTGTTTTCCCAGCTGGCCCAGGTGATTGTGAACTGTGGGGGCTTGGAAGCAGTGATTGACTACCTGGGCAATTGCCATGGAAACGTGCGTTTGCCTGGCATTATGATGCTGGGATATGTGGCAGCTCACAGTGAAAGCCTTGCCATGGCTGTCATTGTCTCTAAGGTGGTAATAACTCTTTATGTGACAGCTAATCCAGCCACTGAAGCCAGTGATGTTTCTTCATGCTTGCTATGTAGGTCATGTTAACTGAGGCGGCCCTGTTGTGCTGTGTGCCCTCCTGTCCTGCAGGGGGTGCCCCAGCTGGCCCTATGTCTGTCGGAGGAGTCTGAAGATCACATCAAGGCGGCCACAGTCTGGTCAGTGGGCCAGATAGGGCATCACACCCCTGAGCACGCCAAGGCAGTGACCATAGCTAACCTGCTGCCCAAAATACTGGAGCTTTACATGAACGCCAGCAGCTCTGAGGACCTGCAGACCAAAGTAAGGGTTTCCTCTGAGCATCCAGAGAATCAGCCTTTTTTCTCACAGCACAAAGTCACAAAAGTGTTTGCTTATGATTTTTTATGTTTACATGACTTTTAAACAAACTAATTACAGTCAAAGGCCCTGTTATCAGCGACAGAAGTACACCTTCGGTACACTCTCAGCTGCACTAGGATTAGAATTGAGGAGCCTTTTTTCAGCCATGCAAAGTATCTAAAATCAAAGGTTAGCTGGGAAGTTATTAAAAATAACTATTTATTTGATTGGTTTTGGACATCAGCACCAAGCTGTTCCACTTGGAAGTTACACTTCTGTCCCAGTCTTTGCTGTTTTTAAGGACTCGTTGAGTCTAGTGTCTCTCTCCTATAATGTCTCTGAGTGGGATCAAATGTGAAGGACTTTCTTTTCTTGTGCACTTTTAGAGTAAAAAAGCTCTGAAGAGTGTTCTGCAGAAGTGTACTTACCTGCCAAGTCTGGAGCCCCTCCTCTATGAAGCTCCAAGCAACATCCTTAAACATGTGGTCTGTCAGTTCAGCAAGGTAACTCTACAAGCAGGACCATAATCTGATCAAGTCTTTTTTTATTTGGTGTCATTTAGTTCAAGACTGTTTTTCATGCCAGTCCTTTTCTCAAAGGTGCTGCCTCACGACAGCAAAGCACGGCGCCTCTTTGTGACCAGTGGTGGACTGAAGAAAGTCCAAGAGATCGAGGCTGAGCCCGGGTCTCCCCTCCAGGAATACATCAATGCCATCAACGGCTGTTTCCCTGAGGAGATAGTGAGGTACTGTGTTCCTCCCAGCAGACACGCTCGTGCATGCTGGAGTATACTTTTTGATTTCCGAACCTTGTTATCCACAGCAGATCATCTGACCATATATCATGTTTTTAGAAAAAATGTGACTAAATGAAAAGCTTGAAAATGAACAAAAATGGAGGTTATATTATGGAGATTCTTCAGTGGCATTTACAGTATGTGTCATCTGTGTTTCAGGTACTACTCTCCCGGCTACTCGGAGGCCTTGCTTGAGCGATTAGATGACTACCAGCCGGCCTGACCTTGGCTCACAGCACACATCCGGTGTCCATATTCATGTGAAGATATACTGTGCCTTTGCAAATGTTTTTCTTTTCCTTTTGTTTTTCCCCAAAAGTTTTCATGCCAACTGTTAAATTAAAAGGCCGAATATCCAATAAAAAGACAGCATCCAGGCTAGAATGTTCTCTTTAGATGCTACACCTGCTTCTGCAGTCTAACGGTGCATCCGCAGCCAGCGTGACATTTCATGCAGTTGGAAGTGTTTCTGTTCTGCACAGAGAGGTCAAAGGTCAGGTTCAGTGACACAGCAGTAAGTAGTAGAGATTTAATTAGGCTGTGTGCTCGCTGACACGTGGATCTGACTCAGCCCCCGTCTAAGCTCCTCAGCTCCTGAGACAGAGACATCAAAGTCATACTCTTGGATAGAGACATGTTACAGCGTTATTTCTTTACTTGGCTCATGGCGGGAAACAGATGGCTCTTATATAAAAGCTCGTGTCCATCGGTGCTTGTTATTACGTCACATAATGCAGAAAAGCAACAAAATAAATAAATGCATTAAAAGAAAAGAAAAAAACATGACAATGAATTCACCTGGCGTGTGCTCATCCGCTGCTGAGCTCTGCAGGGCTCAGTCTGCCCCCTGGCGGTTGTGAATATCGCTGCACTTCAGCTGCGCGCGTGTGCGTGCAGCAGCTGCGGCGCACATGGCGAGTCGCTCTTTGTTTATTGTGTGCTGGGTTTCCCGCACTGAAGGGACGGTGCCCCGGCCTCTTACCGCTGCACGGGTCTGGACGTATCACGGCAGCAGCTGCCGACACACTCTCTTATTATAAAAATAAAGACGTGTGCTCGCGACAGGACGCATTTGATCGCCTGTAGCGTCACGTGAATTGTACAGAATGATTGTAGACCAAACGCTGTTCTCTTAGTGCACTGATCGTTTTATATTTCTTGTTTTTAAATTTGTATTTATTTATTTGGGTTTTGAACCACTTGCAGCTCCGTGTGAATAATAAACATGCTGTAGAGGTTACAGGTTAAAGAAGCATGAAGCACGAATTGGAGAAATGTTTGAAAACATAAGCTGCCGTGTTTCTTCCTCATTGGACTCTCGTACTGAAAAGTGTGAAACCTTCATCCAAAGCCACAGGACGACCAGAGGCAAAGTGTTTTAATTTTGTGCGTTCGTTCCCCTTAAACTACTGTACGAAACTAACACGTACAATAATAATAATAATAAAAAACAACAACTAAAAAGTTGGATATAGTTATACTGATCCAAAGACTTGTAATACGAGTACATGACGCTGATGGTTCATTAGTGTGTGTGTGTGTATGTGTGTATATATATATATATATATATATATATACATATATCTCCGTATTAATATAGGCTGTTTTAAAGAGAGGCGACATGTTCACCAGGGTTTCCAAACTTAATGATAGTATACCGAGCTTACGATCGAGCTGATGGTGACGAGCTTTTCTTTTTTTTTTTTTTTTTTTTTTTAAATTAAGTATAAAAATAATAAGCTGATGAAAACGACCCGGTACGGGAGAAGCGTTTGTTCACACGGCCGCGAGCCTCTGCTCAAAACTGAAACACACCTGTAGACTGTGTACGCGCATTCATCTTTAACACTTTTTTTCCTTTTGTTTTTTTTTTTTTATATTTCAGTGGAAAACTAACTTTGAAGTGCGCTCTGGTTTACGAGGAAACAAAACTTTTATTGCAAAATCAGCGCAATAATTAGCCAAATGTCACGATTTTAATATATTTAGTCACTGTTAAAATGTCACAGCCTAATACTTTTAATAAGGCTCAGCTCCCTGTTGAATTAGCAGTGCCAAATATTTAAGCAGTTAAGTGGAAAAAGCAGACATGTTGAAACAGCTGCGCAACTTTCAGATGTTTGCGTTGATGTTTTTGCGTGTGTGTGCAGAATTTGGTGAGATCCCTTAAATTCTACTTCAAGTTATAAAATAAATAAATAAAAGCTATTAAAAAATGTTATGCCACTTTATTTATTCTAAATGGAATTTCCATTTTAGAAATAACTAAATTAATCATATTGAAAAAATGAATACACCCCCCCCCTCAAACAAACAGATATTTTAAGTGTTGTTAACTAATATTAATTATTGGGAACATTTCTCATACAGTAGCTTGAATGGGTTTTTTTGTCCTCTGCACAGTGAGTATTACATTTTGTGGCATATCTTGTGCCATCTTATCCAGACAATCCTGAAGAGTTTAAAAAGAGAGACACAGAAAATAAACAATTCACAGCAGACTTTGAGTTAAGCAGGACCAGTGCTTTAATATGTTTGAGTGCGCTTATGGAATGGAGTGTATTATTATTATTATATTATTATTATCATCATCATCACCATTGTCATCATTAAATGTGAATAACAATAAACATACATCAGTTTTGACCTCTCTGCCACTGAAAGAGGACTCTCGCTGACCAATGTCAGACAGCAATAAAACAAACACGCACTCTCACACATACACACACAGCAACGCTTGAACCAATTCTCATGTCTGAAAGGATTCGCTGCCGTCGTGAAACCAAAACACACCCTGCAGGGGTGGGCTGCTGTTTGACTTGACATCTGCATACTAAATGAATGGACGTGACTGTTTCCGAGGACTTTTAAAAGTTTGCGTTTGTCCACAAAGCTCAAAAAACAAAAACTGGTATCCCACCTCTTTTTTTCCTGGTTTTGCATTTTTAATTCCCTTAAAACTTGATAAACCCTCATGAACGCTGGGTTGTATCCCATAACTTTGGACATGTTCACATATGAGTGCTGCACACCTCACTCCATCTACCACAAAAGGAAAACAAGAACAACAACAAAAAAAAAAAGTTGAAACAAACAGACAAACACATTATACAACACACAATGTTCTTCAAGCTCATGTGGGGTAGTTCTGCTTGCTGGAAGATGCTTTTGGCAAGTTAACGGTAGCAGCAGGTCGACGGGTGGGTGGCGGATACTGGGAGAAGTTCATTCATTCACAAAAGAAGTCACAAAAAGCAGGGACTATTCATTTCACGGTACAGTTGCAGGGCATGGGTGTTACTGTTTTTAATTTTTGCATCTGGTGAAGTTCACCGTTTCCTTTCCAAAGCTTACACAAGGAGATCTCTGGGGCCCAATCAGCTCCCTCGTTTCCACATGTTCTTTTTCGACACGTCCTATGTACAGTAGGAGCTACGCGACAACAGAAACAAAACAGCCCATTTACAGTGAAACAACACAAAAAGAATATTCACTAATCACTGACACAGGATGAACTATCAGCTGATAACCTCCTTGACAACAAGCAGGTGATCTGAGTTACACGGAAAGAACAGAAGCTGGTTTCACTAATGAATACACTGAAGTGGAATCTGGGAAAAACACTTCAAAAAAAAAATCACATCTGGAAATGCACATGTGACTGGTGGGTAAATATACAAAAAAAAGTCACAAAAAAACACACTCCACAATGCACTTCCACACACGCACACTATATTACCTCCTATTTTAATTTTATTTTTTAAATTATAAAGGCAGGACCAGCATGAACCAACAACAGACACAAACAGCATCTCCAGTTTGAGGAGAAGGAAAAGGATGCCTGGGAATGTAAATTTACACAACCAAAACCAACCCACTGTGTTCAAACATTACACAGGTGCTTGCTTTTTTTTCCTCCTTACTTTTTTTTCCTTTTTAAACGTAGGTTAAAAAACAATTATTGGTTTTATTTAACTGAATTATTGAAAGGTTACAAATCTAAATGCAGATGTTGTGAAAGGTCGGAAATAAAAGTCGAAAACAAAACGTCAAAGTAAACACCCTAATATTAAAATAACATTTTACTGTTGTTTAAAAAAAATTACAAAATATAAAATTAAATAATTTGGAATAAAGGCACACATCTTGCACAGTGTATACAATGAAAAAAACAACAGTTATTTAAAGCATGGCAGGGGCTTTTTTTATGCTGGACATCTCACGAATGTGGTAAAAGTGGAGGGAGGGGGAGCACACACAAAGAGAATAGAACAGCCAACAACACAGACAAGGAAGGGGAAAGGAAACGAAGTCCCGTGACATGCATATTTGAGTTAACTGTTTTCCCCCCTAACATCTATAAATTGTATTAAATTCAAGCAGTATCATTCTTCATTTACCACAGCACTATCATTCAATCTGAAGGGTGACTCTCTCTCTCTCTCTTTTTTTTTTAATTTTCCTTTTAAATGCAACCATTTTTCAGGACTAAAATCCAATGTAAAAAAATAACTGTGAATATAATCTATGATATCTAAACAAACATGTTGTGATGGAAGCGTTTTTGCATGGGTTATAACAGCCAAGAAGGACGAGTTTACTTGTTTTAGTTGGTTATCCAGAAGTGATAGACGACGTCACGCGCAAAAACAGCTTTTCTCACTTACATACATGTAAATATTGCATTTCCCTTGTTAAGATCGTTTCAGCTAATTGGGTATTCGTAACATTTGGTTCCTTTCCTCTTGTGCAAAATATACAAAGAAAAAAAACACAAACTCAGAAACGAAACAAATATTAGCACGTCAATTCATAAATCCACCAAATTCAAATACACGAAATCCACCTTAAAAAACAAACAAACAAAAAAGTCAACAATAATGACATAATGACAACGATGAATAACAGACTCACAGCTGAGGTTAGAGAACGATGCTGTTGGTGTTAATGACTTAACAACACGTATCTTTACATCTACTATTCCCTCCTCCCCTTTCATCTCCCCCTTTACGACCTTTGAACACTGACACACACACTCCATCTGCCGCCACTGGGTGTGTGCTGGTACGATGCTGGAGGTAAACTGTCTTGTGTTTGCCCTGAACACAATCACACTACCACAACTACCGCCTGGTATCAAAAATCCCACCAATGCAGCACCTGTGGGCTCTTCTTATAGGGTCAGAAAGGCTGGATTAACAGAACTCGCCCACTTTACCTAATATTGCATTGAATTGTTTCCCAACCAATCCCTGTAAGAAGAGCCCACAGGTGACAAATGGAGGAGATGGGATTTGAATCCAAGCTTCTAAGATTAAAATCTAAACAAGTCGAGTTCCTTTTTGTTTGTTTTTTTGTTGTTGTTGCTGCGCGTGTAACAGACTGACAACCTCTTACAACAAATAAAAGTGCAACGTTTTATGATTTGACTCATAAGGTGCTGATGGCAACAGAAAGTTGAGGGCTGTTCATGTTTCAATCTGACACCCTGTACAAAGACACCATAACACGGAGTTGATTCGCTCTTGAGAAGCAACAGCCACATGTGGCTTCTGGGCAATTCTCTGCTGCCATGGAACAGAAAGCGTGACTTGCTAACTATATCGAACATACTGAAAAGTGGACAGCAAACAGAAGCTCCTCTTCTTATCTTACAATCGATGTTCCTCCATTAATAGTTCTTAATCAGAAAGATAGCAAAGTGCAGACACAGAGGTGCAGCTAGTGCTGGAGCTAAAAGCAAGCGTTAATTTACATGAAGTTAAGTAGTCTGTGGCCAGAGGTTAACCCAGAAGCTCAATTCAACAAAACCACAGGAATGAGAGGGGAAAGGGGGGGGCGGCGTCAAAAGGGCGAGTGCTGGAGGAGGAATTTAAATGGGAAAATTTATATGGCCGAGTACATGTTCAGCATTCGGGTGTGGGTCTGGCAGTTGGCCTGCTGGAAGACTGCTTCCTACTTCCTTATACGAAGCAATTGCATTAGACGAGGCTCAACGTAAACTTCCTCTTTATATCCCCGCTCGCGCCTCTGAGAGCGACCTCCACTTGTTCTCACACTAACCACATCAGACCCTTCCACCAACCTTCCCCCTCAACATCATATGGGAAAACCAAATACAGACATTGAAATAAAAAAAAAATGCAGGGAGCTGGATGATGTGTTAGAGGCAATAAAGAAAAAAAAAGCCATATTCCCAAATAAACGACCGTAAACAAAAAAACAAAACAAAACAGAAAAAGAATGTAATGACTGGGTCTCTTCCTTTTAACGCCTTTATCATCCAAAGTAACAACAACAGAATTCAACAGAGGAGAGGATGAATGTAAACGAACAATGTTTTTTTCCTTTTTAGCTGCAGCAGGTGGCACCCCACAGAAAAGAGAGACAGAGAAAGAGGGAAACAAACAGAGGTGAGGAGAATGGATAAGGGAGAGTGACACAAAGTCATCACAGCACCTTATTAATACCTTATTAATTCTTACTCTGGATGCTTTCCCTCTACATCACTTTCTCTAGTCCACCCCAACTCCCCACTTTCCCTCCCCTTTCCCATGTGCCTCTTTGCCCCTGTCACTCATGGAGGCTATGACAGGATAGTGGTGATGAAATCGTAAAACCTCTTCGAGTACTGCTCTGGGTTCACCGTGGAGATTTCTGCTCCGGCCTGCAGAGACACACACATATCCATCATCACTGGGCAAGTTTAACCTTGTTGTTTGTCAACTGAGCCACTGAAATAATGGGTCTCTATGCAGCTACGTACCCCGTGTTTGACAGTCTTGGCGGCGTGCGCAGCTTTCTTCTTGGCATCATAATGCTGCAGGATGTCTATGATAGCCATGAAATAAACCTCCTTCCTGGGAGCACCTGGAGTTTAAAGCAAATGCACCCTAAATAAGAAACCATACAACTGTAGAGGGGAAAAAGCAGATGCTGTTTAATGTATGTACAATTTCTCACAAATAATCTTCTTGAGAGACTGAATACCAGATGTGATAAATGCAGTGAAAACCAAAGCTACCAGTAGGGGGAGCTCTTAGTTCTTTGTTGTTTTGTTTTTCCCATTACATACAGCCATCACAATGCAAGGATTGCATTTCTCACTCACTTTCATTGCTTTTAATGGCATAGACGTCGATGGTGGGGTCGAACTCTCCAGGTGATAGTGGCTTGGTACTATCCAGGGTGTTGCTGGGACTGTCAGGGGGGGTCCCAATGCCTCCTCCGTCACTCTCACCCTCCTCCTCGGCCTCGTTCTCCTCGCTTTCCACTTCCTCTTGCTCAGCTCGCTCAACATCGTGGATCCCTACCAGCAGACTGTAGTCCATGAGCTTCAGTTGGGCCAGGAACTGAGGACGGTGCATGGAGGCAGGATGGTAAAATAATGTGTGGTGATGGAGGAATAGATGAGAGGAAAAAAATAGAGGTTGAGTTAAAACTTTGTAGCAAAATATAAAATGAACTAGTGATGAATGAATGGTGACATCAAGTGAGATCTTTTACAGCATGACTTGCTACCTCACATCTGGCTACATACAGCACTTAATGCATGGAAAGCCACTGATGGGACCAACAGACAGCGCAAAAGCCGAATCACAATTTGACAGGGAAAAAAAAAAAATTCATGTCGAACACATACCTCCACATCTTTCCTAAGCTTCTCCAGGAACATTTTCTTGTTCTCTTCGTTAATGTAGATCTTCTGCCCATCGTTGATGAAGTCATTGTCCTTGTACGTGGGCAGCTCTTTAGCCTGCCCATTAGTATTGGAGATTAGTGACCAGATAGAAACAGCCAAAACTACAACACAAACCCAAAAGGCATGGTACTGTATACAGCAGACCTGGGCAAAAATGTGCAGACAGAATTTTAGTGCTTAAATCAAGTGTAGATGAGGAAGTGTCAATAAATATCACTCCACCCAATCATACACAGATTCTATACTTGAACATACCTGAATACAATATTAAATAAAAGCTGTAACACCAGCATCTGTATTCTTCATTGTTTTTTTCCATAGAATACTCACAAGACATTATATGTGTCATTACACAGGACTTAAAGATAGCACAGTCTTGCTCAACTTTAAGCATTAGGGGGTATTTCAAAAAGCACGATTACAAAGATTAACTCTAATCTTAGAAATGACTCATACTGAGAGTGCATGTAATTGCATCGGCCTAACAATCCTGCATGTTGAAATCCCCCATTCACATATATGAGGCGCTGAGCCTGTGGTTTGTTCGATAAGCCTGTCTGCTTCAGCCAAACACAACAAGTACTACTGGTAACATAACACGAGTTGGCTACAGGGTACAAGCTGTCTGTCCAAACCAAGGCTTTCCTCTTTTCGAGCTAAATGTTTTGACTGTTTAATACAATGCATGCAACATGCACACAGCAGGGTACAGATCCACCTGATGCTCTAAGTTTACAACTTCCCGTATCACTTACACTTAAATGTATTTACTGTCTGTATTATCATCATTTTTCTGGCACATTGTACAGAAATTTGTACAGCATTTTAAATGCATTTGGTAGATCTGTATACTTTGTGTCATGAAAAAAAGAACATCCAACTCAAAGCCACTAAAGGTCCTTTTATGGCACGAGAGTAGACTCCGAAAAGCATCCGCTCTCTTAGTTTCGCAGAAGTACTCTTGCTCTACTAGGATGCTTTTCAGATTCCAAATATTGGTTTGCAGGTAAAAAGATGTTTGTTTGATTTTAATAATTCTATAAAGCCACGTTATCTTTGAGACTAATTGCTATTATTCAGCCTAGAAGCAGAAGGAAGTAATTTCCTATTTAAATGTCAGTCTACAGGGATCAATTTTCTCCTCAACCATGCTGCTGCAAAACCACCAGCAGCCTGTAGGTGGAATAGGTGATACGTGGGTAGGGAGGGGCCTAGTTCTGAGTCACTGAGGAAAAGGAGAGCAGGAAATGAGGTAAGAGGGCAGCAGCAGCAGTTTAGCTACTACAATGTTTCTATGGCAGCAGGAGAGGAGAAGCAACACACAACACCTTGTGGCACTAGAACAAACTCAGACAGCACACACACACATACAAATACATACAGAAGACGCCTTTACAGGAATATTTCTCACATCATTGGACAATTGAGCACATATATATACAGACATAGACCTCCAAATGAAAAATAAATAAATAAATGAAATGTACAACTTTCTTGACTGAATATAGATGCGACATAAAAATAAATGAGGCTGACTGCAAAGAGCAAAAATAACCCAAAAACATTTTAGATGCCTGTCACCAGATCAGACATCCCAAATCTGGCAATTCATCCATCTTTCTGTGGGCTCATTTCAACTGTAATATTTCCATGCCCAAGCCTTCCTTCTTCTTGCTCCTCCAAGTCACAAAAAAATAATGCTTTCAGTTGCACTCTCATTGATTTTCTCAGCTACACTGACTAAAATAATTTGGGTCTGACACTTGACTGGTGCGCTTCGCTGAGGGAGCGAGAAAGATTTATTTGAGAGAGGAGAAAAAAAAAGGAAAGGTTGTTGATGAGCCTTACAAAACTGCATGACAGGTGAACTTTTCCACTGCCTTGAAAACGAATGTTGTTTCTTTTTTCTCCTGTCAGCTGGCTTGAAATGGATCTTGCAGTTTTGCTGTCTCCTGATTTTTATACCTTTATACACTGTTACAGTTACAGTGCACCTTTTACATCAGTGACATGTAATCTGCACACTATGAAGACTTCCTAATTTCACTTTTGTTATCCAGCACTTTGGTATCAGTTACTAGCAAATCAGCAGCTGTATTATAACCACTCAGACGTAAACACAAAATTAGCTACTTACTTCATTTAACACTGTTATGTTTGAGGACAGAACGTGTCTTTATGAGTGTGTACATCATTTATGTACACACTCATTGGTTTTATGTGGGTTTCCATGATTGTATGATTACTAGTTGCTCTACAAAACCCTTTTTAAAGACCCAATGGCCATATTGCTGCCAAAAGCAGAACACCTAAAACTAGCAGGGCTTCAATATACTGGAGTATTTCTACAAAACAATGGAACATGGTCCCCAAAACAAATTATGTACTAGACAAGCACAGAAAAGGATGTTTCGCTTCAGTATTTCAGGTCTAAGGTTCTCCTTATCACACAGACATTTTCATTTTCTTCAGTACTTTAGTGGCTTAGAAGAAAGATCAAAATGTGAAGTATAAAAACAAATCGTCCCACTTTACTGCTTCTTGCTCTCCAGTGTTTCAAATAAATAAAGGTGCCAGTGAGTGAATGATGGGAACAACAATGAATCACTCGGCGAACTCAATCTTACTGACAAGTTGACCAAAATGTGACTGTAAATGGATGAAATGTTTGCCAAAAATATGGCATTTAAATAACAGTGGATCAGCCTGGAGAACAAACGGAAATATTCGGCCATACAAAAAGAACAAAAATAAATAAATAAAATAAGATAGATTTAATAGATCATGCCTGGTATATGAGCCCTGGTTCTCTTACATCTCTTACGTGTTTCATGGCGCAGTAAAAGCGCGTGGCAATCCGCAGTGTTTGCAGCCTTTGCTGAACATTACCAGATTTGGGCCGTGGGGGGGCATCCTCTGATGGGGGTGGCTGCTAGAAAAGGGGGAGCGAGGGAGGGGCGGTAGGGGTGGAGGAGAGGAAAGAAGAAAGGAGAGAGGAAGGGAGGAAGGAAGTTGGAAGTAAAGGCAAAGTGTTTAAAATGTAACAGAATACAATAGTTTTGTTTTCAGATTGGTAGAGGGTTGGAAAGGGCATCAGCGCGAAAGATCTGCATGACCCGTCTAGACGTTTGTAAATCTGATGTCTTTACAATGGACGTGCCAAGAAGTGCATATCAGTCTCCAACACAGTCATCCAACGAAGATGTAAAAAGATGACACTATTTTGTGGTTACATCGACCTAAAATAAATTTTTTAGACTCCCTCTAAAGCTTAAACATCAAAATTTAAGATCGATATTACATAGAAGCATTACTCTGCACCGCCTACATTAGTGTTTGTTCATTTCCCGGCTTAAACACCTGATAGAGAAAGAAAGCAGCCTGGCAAAGCTACTCTATGGAGCAAGGATCTGGGACTTAGCAGAGCGAGGAAACAACTGTAAACTTACTTGCATCCTATGAACCTACCAAACAACTTATCAGGCGTGGAACTTTTTCTAGAGGATTAAAATTACCGGACAAAGGAAGAAAGATAAAATATCAAGGAGTTCAGACTCATTCATATGGCCACATGAAAGCCATGTGGCCCCACCGGATACCAGCTGTTTCTACTGTGAAGGAGAGAGAGAGGACATTATTTTTTTATTTAAAAAGAAAATAAATGCAGTTTCGAGCCATTGAACAGAGACCTAGTGGTGATATTAGTTCTATTTCACAAACCAATGACCAGCGACTATTTATGACAAACAAACACAACCTCTAAATTTCACAGATCACCAAAGAAAATAAATAAAATAAAACGCTGTCACTGCTAGTGTCCTAAATACCTGGTTAACCACAAATAATATAAATAACATGATTTAATAGGCCCATATAAGACCAGTATAACCTCATTTGAGCTCTACTTAGTTTGAGAATAAAATAAATGAAGGTGTCAACCACCTGACTGTTTTTCTGGTAAATGCTGTATATAAAATGTGTCAGAAAAGCCAGCTGCTGCTGCTGCTTGACAGCCAAACCCCTGAGACAGCAGCTACAAGAACCACAGAATTTATTTCATGAAAAAAAAAAAAAAAAAAATGAAAGAAAAAAATATACATGTCATACATGAGTAGAACAGAAAATGCCCACAATGTGCAAAAGAATGAGACCGGTGTTCATACACATCGGAATGTGTTTGAAATCATGTAACTTTGTAAAGGATGCAGAAAAACATTATATATACCATGCAGATGCATGCATGAAAGGGAGAGGGCCATGCAGTCAGGAGAGGACTCTGCCGTGCTTGTTGTTTGTGTGCGTTTCTTTAAAACTTTTTTTTTTTTAAGAATACAGACTGAGCAAAATGGACTGTTTCCCTTTTTTATTCTTATTTGACACCATTTTACTTCTTAGACATCTTACTGACCCACTGAGTGTGTGAGAGCAAACGTAACTTAAGCATGTCTGTATTCCTGTGTGTGGGGTCGTGTGTGTGTGGCCAGATCTTGATCTCTAAAGGCTGAACCTTAGTTAACTCTGTGAGATCTGTTCCAAGTCTGGTGTAAATGTATGTGTGATCAGATGCTGTATTTTGCACTCTGCAGTTTAACTATAAGATAAGTATTAGAGTAAAGAAGCTTCACGTATTGTTACTTGTTATTTCGTTATGTATTGCTTATTAGCTAAAAGTTAAACTAAGCAAAGAAATCAATACAACCTACAGGCAACAACGTGTAGTATTACCCCAGTTCCAAAGAAGTCCAAAGAATAAAATCTAAAAAATAAAAAACAAAGAAAACCAACAAGCAGCAATGATTTGCAAATCCCATGAAGCCACGTTATTGACAACAAACTATGGAAAGCATATCAAAAACTGTCAAAAATGAGAACTTTTATTACTTCATGAAAAACATTAGCTCATTTTAAATTTGATGACAACAGCACGTCTCAACTTTGCAACTGCACAATAAAAGGCTGGAAAAGTAAGTGATACTAAAAAAGAAACCGCTAGAGGAAAATTTTACTACTAATTAGGCTAGCGGGCATTGGGTCGGTAACATGACTGGGTGTAAAAAGAGCATCTTAGAGCGACAGAGTTTTTCAGAAGTAAAGATGGGTAGAAGTTCACAATCCGCAAGAAACTCAATCTACAAATTGTATGAAACAATTTCAGAATAATGTTCTTCAACTTTAAATTTCAAAGACTACCATCAAAAGTTTCAGAGACTGATTCTGAGAAATCTCTGTGTGGAAGGAACAAAGATCAATACTGGATGCCCGTTATCTTCAGGCCATCAGATGACACAGTATTAAAAACATCCATGATTCTGTCATGGAAATCACTGCATGGGCTCAGGAACATTTCCAGAAATCACAGTCTGCGAACACAGTTCGCTGTCCCATCCACAAATACGGGTTAAAGCTCTTTACCCTGCAAAGAAGCCATACGTGAACATGATCCAGGAGCACTACTGTCTTCTCTGGGCCAAAGTGCCCAGAGAAGTAAAGTAGAAGACTGTTCTGTGGTCAGGCAAATCAAAGTTTGAAATTGCTTTTGGAAAACGCTTCGTCCTCTAGATTAAATAGAAGAACCATCCAGCTTGTTGTCAGCATCCGTTTAAATGCCTGCATCTGATGGTATGGGGGTGCATTAATGCCTGTGGAATTGGCAGCTTGCACATCTGGAAAGGCACCATAAATGCTGAAAGGCATACTTAGGCTTTAGAGCAGCACGTGCTTCCATTCACATCTTTTTTGGGCATATTTGTACATTTCAGCAAGAAAATGCTAAAACGCATACTGCAGCTATTACAACGGCATGGCTTCATAATAGAAGAGTCCAGGTGCTGAACTGGCCTGCCTGTAATGCAGACATCTGGTCAATGAAACAAAAAACATGACAAAGATGACTCAGGACTGTTGAACAGCTGGAATCCTATATCAGACAGGAATGGGACAACATTCCTGCCCCAAGTCCAAACCTGCCCAAACTTTTCTGAGATGTGCTGCTGCCATTAAATTACAAATACATTTTCTCAGTTTAAACGTTTATGTTTTCTATGTTCTATTATGAATAAAATATGAGTTCATGAGATTTGCATTCATTTTTATTTTACATTTTAAACAGTGGCCCAACTTCTTTGAAATTGTTGTAGTTTAAGTTAAGAGTGACAGTTTGTCTCAGAAAATATAACATCTGACTTAATACATGCGAGCTTGCCAAAATGTATCCTGTTGCTTCTTAATCTCTATTGCTAGACAGCAAATGGTGCTTCACACAGCTGCGCTGCAGACGAAAAGAGGTCACATAGTAGGCTCACGTGTGTGTTAAATCCTCAGCTGCTTTGTTTTTCCACTCATCTGTTTTAACCATAATAATATTTTGCTTGTTCCCCCATGTACAGGGGCCTATATTTAGTTCAGGGATTCCCTGAAGTCTTCCATGTCTCACTGCATGGTGTTCCACAATTAAGCCCCCCCCCCCCCTCCCCCCATATAACTCGCTTCAAGCTGCTGTGGTTCAAAACTGGGGCAGCCTATGTAAATACCTTTTACAGGCAAAGACTAAACTTTGCAGAAATAAATGTGTATGCAGATAATGAAAAGAGCAGTGAGTTTTCCATCTTGCTAAGCTGATACACTGCACTGCAAAGTAATCAAAGACGATGTCTGTAAGTATCATTGTTCTAGATCAAACCTTCAACCTTAAGGAAAAAAAACAAAAAAAACAGCTAAATAAAACTCTTCTTATCAGGCAAGGTAACCATTTGAACTGTTGTTAGCGAATACACATTTAACACAAAAGACAAAATCAGTCAGATTTCTGCAAATTCTGTGACAACTCATTTTCAACAGGTGACTCTGTTCAAGCAGCCAAAAACTCAAAAATAGGCTGTTTCTCACATCAAACAGCAAAACTTCCATCGCACAAAATGTCCTGCTCATATACACTGTTTACACACACACACACACACACACACACACACACACACACACACACACACACACACACACACACACACACACACACACAAAACAACATACTCAATCATGAGACAACATCTGTTCGAATAAAAACACTACAACAACAAACAGCCAGACATAGAGTCAAACGCGCAGATGCACACAACCATCAGTCTTTCACACACAGACAACAAGCAGGGGAACTAATGGATCAGCAGAAGCCAGGTTAGAGGGAATGAAGCAAATTAAAAGGAACAAAAATACCATGCAGTGGCTAGAAAGGGAATGGAGTGACAAAGTAGGTGCTACCTGAAGGAGATGGATATTTGCTACTGTCATCCCCACCCAAAGGGAAACAAAAGCAGACACCAGAGTCCTGTTAGTTAAACCATTTGGGTGATGACAGTGAGCCTGGAACTGTTTGAAAACACTGGAAACAGGTTGTTTTCTTTCTCATTCTCTAATCGTCCACATGGCTTTCTTATGACATGTTATTTAAACAAAATATTCACGTTTAATATACTATATTTAAACTATTCCTCAGACTGCCAGACTGTTCAGTAGTACCAGAACCAAGACATCGGCAGGGTACACAGCACAGCTGTTTAAGACGACACCAACTCACAAATCCTCTCAGAACTTCATTAAGCAACACTTTGCAAATTTAAGTGGAAGTCTGGTGGACTTGTTTAGTTTGCTTTGATATCTAAAGCTTTTACTTTTATTAAGAATTCTAGCTAAAATTGTAATTGATATCATTTACTGCTCAAAGCAGACAGGTATGGCTAAGAGTCCTATCCAGATATTTAGTATTCGTGATTATGTATAACAGTGGACCTTAGCTCTCAGCAGGTGACTATACCTTCTCCTTGTCGCTCGCCTCTCTTGCCACAGTGGACCCCTTAGAAAAACAAACAAAAAACAAAGACACACGGATTCAATTTCTTTTCACATTCATGCTGTATCTGATCACCTCTCCTCCTTCATTTCATTTCTTTTTTGTGTGTTCTTCTTTCCTTCCCTCTTACCTTGAGATCATATTTCTTGTAGACAGAAAGGCGGTGAGAGAAGACATTGCGAGTAACAATCATGTATGTCTCATCCCCATCCACTGTGAGCCGGTACATCCCCAGAAACTGAGGAAGCAGCGTGTTGCCATGGCACTCAACAATAAACTACAGAAAGAGTGTGAAGAAGACAAATATATGACCCTTTTTTCAGTCACAATGGATACTTAATGCCTGTACTAACAGGGAGAGTTTATGGAATAAAGAAAGAGATTTTTAAAGCAAAGCACAACTTAGCTTTTTCCTGAGAGATGATAAACAGACTAAAGGGAGTAAGGGGCTCCTATTACAACAGCTATCAGTGGACATGGCATGACTATGGAACCCATAAAGTTTTTTTTTTTTTTTTATCACTACTTAAACTGCAAGATCAATAAGAAGTTGCATTATTAAAGACAACAGCTTGTCCCTTTTCCTTTTGATGTTATTTTCATCAGCCATAGGCTAGCATAATCTATTTCTTCCTATGGAAGAATAAACAGTAAGTCATACATTATAGTTAAAAAAGCCCTCTTCACCTGATGGTATTTCTTTAGAATGTTGTGCATCTCGGCCACATCCTCGCTGCTGATGGTCTTGATGACGTACCGTTTGTCGTAAGAGGTATGGAAGCGGGCCCCACTGCGTCCCTGGGCCTCACTGTTTAAGGGAGCACTGCGTGTCAGAGAGTTCTGCAAACACAGAGTACAAACAAAGATGAAACAAGGATAAGGATGGGCACAATGAAATGACAGCAGCTTGTCATCTTTGCTCTTTGACAATCCTAACTTCCCTATAAAACCTGTTTTGAAAAAGAGTCAGAACTCATATTGACCTCTCATTATTGAATAGCTGATAGGGAAATTACATTTCTGAGGTAGTGCACAGTTGTGAGGGAGCTCAGAAATACAGCAAGTACATCTGCATTCTTATTGTTTCACCACCTCCCACACTCTAGTCTAAACATATGAGGGTTTGACCCCTATGGCTGCTGCGCTGCCAAAGCTACACACAGACGTAAACAGCCGCTGCCCAGACTTTGGAGCTCACAAGTAAGATGATCCAATACCCTATGGCTCAATCCCTCATTCTCTAAGAATTCCTCACCCCCTCTCTTAAACTGTTAGCTTATGTTGCTTATGTTGCAGAATGACAACAAACTTTGGAGTTATGTGGCAGAAACAACAATATCATTTCTTCTTATGTTTAGAAGCTTACAGAAGATTTGCTTTTTGAGACTGCTAAAAAGTATGAAAAGTAAGAAATGACCAAGTCTTAGTGCAATATTGAAATCATTTGAGTAACAAGCTCAACATGCTAAAGAAATGCTTAAATTTATCAATTTTTTTGCAGTGGTTACCAATTTTTCTCATAATTTATTTAACATAATGGTTACTGTTGCACTCTAATGACCTTCCCAAAGCATAAACTAATACGTCTGACATTAAGCACCATGAAAAATAACAAACAAACCTTTAAACCTTCTATCTTCAACAAGTGTCTAATACCAGTTTAATAGCGACAATGTGGCATTTTGGACTGGTGACTTTCAACTCCTACTGCAGCCAGCTGAGCCCTAATGAAAACATGTAAGAGGGGCAGCTGCACTGAGCTGGGAGACAATGACATCCAAATACAGCCAACTCACATACTGCACCGGGAAACAGGGATTTACTGGGAAAGAGCAAAAACTGAAGACAGAGTGGGCTCAAACAAAAGAGGGAAAAGATGACTGCATTTGTTTTGGAGTAGTTACGTGTTTAAGTGTGCTTAGATTGTTAACGTTATTAGACTGTGAAACATCTACTAAAAAAACATGGTTATCTTTAGTAAGTGACAACCCAATATTCAAATTTAAACCAATCATATACTACAAATGGTAGAAGTCTTTTTTTACCAAAAAGTCCTGATCATCGATGCCAAACCTCTCCCTGAGGTTTCGAAACACCAGAGGGCAGTACTCTTTGAACTTGAAATGGCTAGGCATGTTCTCCCTGTGTGTACACAAAAATCAGAAAAACATAACGAAGAATTCATGAATGCTATTTAGTGTGTTTTGTTACTCCTTTATGCTTAATTTAAAAAACACATTTATTTTGGTGACACACAATTACTTTGGAATTTAAAAAAAGAACTTACTTGTTGAACAGGTGGTTGTCCACTTTAATCTTAGAATAGGCCTTGAAGTCATCTGGCATGAGCATGATGGGAATCTGGACATGGCTTAACTCGTTTATCTGTGCAAAGAAAAACACAAAAACAGGGTCAATCAGTCATGCATCTAGGAAAACGAAGCAGCTTAAAGCATGTCTGTGAAGCATGTGGTGTATAAGAGGTCCCAGAAATCCTAGACAAAATATGATGTAGTGACCGAGGAAATTAACACTTAAAGGATTCTTTCATTTTATCTTTCTACACAATGTGGAAATAAAGTTAAGATAGAACATGGATTGTGCTCGGTTTGGCTGTTCTAATATTACAGTTATCAATCCTACATAACTGAGATATCTGAAATTTGGGGTCCTGAAAACAAAACATTGATGGATGAATTTGTAACCCACACTAAAGCAGATATACAAGTTATTGTGCTTTATTATTTAAAAGAGCATTAACCAATGTGTCCAGGGCCATCAATTAATGATAATCTTCAGCACTGAACAACTGGAGATGTAAACATTTTAATAGATTACATTTCTAGGATCATGTCATCTACAAATCTGAAGGACAGGCAGTGAAGAGAATCAAAAGGAAATGCTCCAGAAAATGCAAATGTTTGTCATTGTTTTTAAATGTACAGACAATGACAAAATGGGGACTTTAAAAAGAGTGACACGCAGCCTGTAATGTCAATATAATGTCTAATACAAGACATAAATAGAGTCTAGATAACATGTGGATTTGTAGGAGTAAGAGAATGTGTTGCAGAAAAGTTAATCTTAATATGCTTCTTCAAGATCCTGCAGTCTGTGAAGCCCTGCTATTTTCTAATCTTCTTGATAGAACATGTTTACAGTTCAGAGCATAATGACATTTTCTTTTCAGTGTGCAATGCCATTTCTCTAGTCTCTGAAATGCAATTTTAAAAGAAACTGGGGTGTCCTCATTACTAGCTAAAAATTGAGCACTCATCCTTTCAAAACCCCCAGTGACATTTACCTTGAATTTCAAGAGTGATGCTTCAATGAACCTTATACAGTGAACAGGAGAGCTGTGATCACCTATGGTACATTTGCAGGAGCTTCCCTTGGAGCTGGCCATGCTTCACATTGCTGCACTGCACAGACCTGACATTTGTTATGAATCAGGCACAGCTTGATACACATACGATGTGTGTATTTGTGTGTGTGTTTGTGCATTTGTTGTTGGCTGCCGGCAGGCTTCCTAGCAGGTTGCTTGAATCTATTAATAACCCTCCAATCATTCCACCAAGCACACTCGTGATGACGGTGCAGGGAGTAGCCTAAAATATTTCATTTTGACTGATTAATAACAAGACATGTGCATGTTCCTCTGCAGCCATGTCTCAAATGTGATTTAAATTTTCTACATTGCTTACAGCTAGGATTGTGCTGAGATTCAAAATGAGGTGTCATATCACGACTTCAGCATCTCACTTAAACGAGGTATCCAATGTTTTTACCATTGCAGATCATCTGCAGCCTTGTAAAGTTGCAGAAATGTTGGAGACAGTATGCAACAGAAAGTTCATTATACCAGTCACAGTCAGGTGAAGACATGTATTAACAGGCTGAGCGTGGAAGAATACGTCTATGATCTTGTCCACTCTCAAATTATTATATATGACGAAACTGCTATATTAAAATGTAGACATTCAGCATTAATAATTTAAGAAAAATCTGTAACTAATGACTAACAAATTCCCAGCACAGCCAAGATGTAGGGCTAATTCCCCACAGGCTCATGATATTAATTTATTTTGGTCAAGTATATAATCTGAGCCTGTTCTGCCACTTGAACCTGGACCCAAGTTCACAGATGTCATTTCCAAGTATGGTTCAGCACCCTGTTGTGACAGGCACTATCGTCACAGTGACGTAATACAACAGATGCATCCTGGGTACACAAGGGAGATGTCACCTAATCAACAAAGCTGCATTTCACACAAGAGCAGAGACAATGCCTCATCACACCACGCAGACACACACACACACACACACACACACACACACACACACACACACGTGTCTGTGAGGACACTAGTGTTCAGCAATGACAATTGAGATGAAAATATCTGTTAGATAAAAGAGACGATGGGTCCCTCGAGGTTCATTTTTCCCCAAACTACCCTCATATGACCATTTGTGTAGATTTACTGTTTCAGCAAATGTCCTTGTTGCTACCTTTAAATTTCACAACCATAAAAACAGCAAAAGGAAACACGAGAAAGTGCCTACCCAGGATGACAATGTTGCCCTATGTTTTACAAATGAAGATTTTTTTATAGGCTTCTACCTTGATGCTAAACATCTGCGCAGGTGCCTTTGTTGTATAGAAATGTTGTATATAAACTTCACTATAGTTGACTATAGTTGCGCCTAGCCCACACCATATAATGTTAAGTAGAGCTATTTCATGTTTCAGGCTCTCATATGACCATCCAGTTCATGTGCTTATTTTCCTCCATCTATCAAACTTGCAGACAATTTCACACCACCACTTCCTTTTTGTCTCCATGGTGATGAAGACTGGTTTTCCGGCCCAGAGTGAAGTAAGTGTGCGCTGTTGCTCCATTGGACAGGAAGTTGGTGAAGATAGCATGCTTTGTCAGCAGCTCGGCATAGCCTCATCTTTCTGCACAATGACAGATGACTCACTAATAGTTGAAAGAGTGAATGAAACAGAGCTGAAAAGAAAACTGCTCCCAGACTTTTATATAAAAGAAGCAAAACTAATCAGACCCGCAATCAAGATGGGTAGCCCTCAGGGACATATTTGACAATGAACAGGAAAGATGCGACCAATCATGATCATACTTATCTTTTCTGATAACACCATTACTGATTTGCAAACTATAAGCAGAATGCGTTATCAGTGGAAAAAGTTAACTTGGTAATGTAATTATTCTGATGTGCTCCTCTTGAACCTTTGTTAGTAAAGGTCAAACATAACATTTTTAGAAAGAGAAACAGGAAACATTTTCACATACCATTATTTGATAGTTGCATATAATAGGTCTGGTCTCGCTTTTAAGAAAAACATGTTTCACTACGCTGTAGTTGGGGAAAATTGTCCATTGTTCTAGTGATGGCTAGAAAGGTTATTTAGGGTTTCTGCCAGTTAACTGTTAGCCTTGCGACCTGCAGGATCTTAGCTTCAGGGGAATTTTTGTCAATGTCTTTTAAGATTTTTATTTTTATTTTTTTAAACGTTAGCTGTAACTGTTAAATAGGCTATTGGTGGGCACACATAAAATAACCTTAAACATCTCTAAGGAGACAAGTAAATGAAAGTAATTCACAGTCTTGTGTTAACATTGTAAATGGACTGGACTGCTACTTATAAAGCAACTTCTATTGTACTTACACCTTTCTGTCTTCTCTTTTCTTTAAATGAGAGAATATTATTAACTATAGATTAGATTCCCCTCTTGTTTTGGGCCATACGGTACACATCAGTGCAAGTAGATACTGCAAGTATAGTGTGATGCATTTTTATTGCTTAGTACTGATTTTAGTACTGATTTAATTTTGAACAACATAAAACCACTTTGAACTGTCAGGAAATTGCTGGCTACGAGTACTGTTCAGCCTTTTGCTGTGCCTGTGGTTTAATGTATGGTGCTATGAATATAACCTGCTGTACAACTATTTGAATCAGCAGTACTACTATGACAGATTTGCTATCAATACATCACAGGAGTGCGGAAGTACAGCAGCTTCAGTGCAACATTTAGACAGCATAACCAGCGCTGCTGCATGTGTTTACACCTATTAAACAAATGTGTCACAACCAGACTCAGAATAAATGAAGCACAGCCTACAGCGACAAACACAGTGACAGCTATGTCCTCCCATGGACATAGTCATAAGTGGTTTTAATCAACTTTGGCAGCTATTACTAAAAGCCTGTTTTTGCTATCTTTACCAGTTGCAAACGTTTTGCTGGTGTTGGTTTATCCTTGTGAAACCAACACCAATCTACCCATCTATGTGTTAATTATCACAGCAAAATGTGGTGCAGGCGATACACTGCAACAGGAACTGCCACAAAGGCAATTTGGAGTACTTTAGCTTATGGCAGTATGAAAAAAATAGTTTCCACAGGACATTGTGCAATCCAGTGAAAAACTATGCACACCTTTAGGTACAGCTTATCAAATTCACTTGATTGATCACAAGCAAGTGTCACCAAATCTACAGAGATTGGTGACACTTGCTTGTGACACTCCACAAGCAAGTGAGGCTCCATTGGAGGTGTCTGGCTGCATATAGTGCAAATAGAGCTATTTTGGTGAAAAACAAATACCATATCAGCACAAACACCTCATACCAACTGTGGTCGAAGGGGTGATGATTTGGGTTCACTGTGTGGCCACAGGACCTGGACACCTTGCAAGGTAATTTGACCATGAATTCCTCTGTAAATTAAATCTTTAAATTGGGTCATGCAACAAGAGAGTGATTCCGCAGCAGAAAATCTACAACAGTTGCTTAAAAAAAAAAAAAAAAAAAAAAACCACAAAAAAAACAAAACACTCAAGGTGCTGGAAAGGCCCAAAGTCCAGAACTCAACTCAATTACAATGCTGCAGCAGTCCATAAAGAGAGCTGTGCATGAATGAATGCATGCAAACCTAACTGAACTGAAGCAAAATTGTAATGAAGAGTCAGCCAAAATTCCTCCACAATAATGTGAGAGACTGATTTACAAAAATACAAAAAAAAGATACCAAAAAAATGATTGCTTCAAGTTATTGCTGCTAAAAGGTGATTCTACAAGCTATTAAATCATGGAGGGTACTGCATTTAATAGGACTGCACAGAGTCATGTGAAAACAGTTTTTTGACATGACTGTATATCATAAAAATGGTATTTTGCAATAAAGACTTACCTACAGTGTTCACAAAGCTAATATGTTACTCCGTATCTTGCATTTTTAACTTCTTTAGAACCACGGTTATTTATCTGTTGATTTAAATTTTTGCACAATGGGTGTGGTTTTGAAAACATGTCAACGTAAGTATGATCCCAATGTAAGATAACATGTTCTTCTAAATGCAATGATGCCGAAAAAGATCTGAGCCTGAACAATAACAACTGTTGGTACACCAACTTTCACCATAGTCCCAAGCAGTGGTGGTCTACGACATAGTACATAATACTGCATCATAATCCAGGTTAGCCTTCTTTCTATGGTTTACAGGAAATACAAAAAGTCACCTTACTACGAGGTAACTCAATATGTACTGGGGAAAAGAAAAAATACTGGCAGTAGCCAGGGGTACCCCTTAGCTTCCTAATAGATCCACCTATGGTATGGATTTCAAAATCCAATGTTGCCTTGTTCTCAACTTATCGCATTCACAAAATTTTAAGAAATCTTGGCCTCTGACCCCTGACCTTGAGGCTGAGGTCACTGAGCTACGAACTCGTCAAAGATTTTTAGTAGATACACGTATGTTATCAATTTGAAACTCCTATGTTGCTTTGTTCTCAAGTTATCACATTCACAAACTTGGGTGTCCATGTCACCCACCCGCCTGCCTGCCAGGGTGATGACAACACCCCATCAGCCATAAAGGGCCAATGCTTAGAAATGCAAAGTAAAACACTGAAGATTCACTACCAATATCACCACCGCAATTGAACTATGTGGAGATGTGGTTGATGTTATATTTATAGATTATTGTGGTTCAAACAAAATGGAAATAATTAAGAATGAAAACTATAAAAACAAAGAAGATACAAACTAACCATGGATCTGCAGAATCATTTCACCCCTACTACAAAGACAAGAGCAGGATGTAACGTAAATTTGTAATGTAATTTTGCCATTGATTTCGTCACATCCTGTGTATGTTTTAAACCAGGGGTGTCAAACTCAAATACACAGTGGGCCAAAATTCAAAACTGGAACAAAGTTGCGGGCTAACGTTAATATTTATTGAAATATATTTATTCCTCGAGATATAAGAATGAATCTTTTCTTATGGACTCAAACACGTTTTGCTGAAAAACTGAATATGGAACAAGCAAAGCTTAATACTAAACAATATATATATTAGCTGTATAATACCAGTAGGCCAGCTCTAATAGTAATTTGGTATGGCTTCGCGGGCCAAATGTAATTAGGCTGCGGACCAAATTTGGCCCGCGGGCCAGAGTTTGACACCTATGTTTTAAACCATTATTATTCAATATTAGGATCTCCAAGAGGCTGCTAAGATTGTGTTTCTCTCTCCACCTCTTTTTAAAAAACAAAATACAAAACGGAAATGCACCTATTAAATTATAGTTTGTTTCTACAGTTACCATGGTCACAAGCAAGTACACAGTATTGAAGGCGACACACATGCACACAAGCATGCGATAACGAAATGGAAAAAAAAAAATTTATATGCTCAGTGCAAGTAAACCACATGCTTCAACAAGTTCTTCTGTCTGTCACTGCCTCAGGGTGACAGGATGTGAGGTTTCAGCTTTTCTCCATAATCATCACACGTATTAGCTGTGGGTCACTCCTACAGATATTTATAGAATCAAACTCTTATGTAATACACAGAAGCAGGCACAGCTACTCTGAGTCAGACACAGAGACAATGAGGCAGGAGAGAGGGGGACAGGGCATGAAACTGAGCCACATAGACAGGATGGCAAATAAAGAGACCCTCACAAAACTAGTTAAAAATCTGCAGGAAGGGGAGGGGTTTCGTGAAGAAACAGAAAGAAAAAGAATGAATAGTAGCGCTAGTATGAATTAAAATTTAGATCAGGGGGAGCCAGATTTTTTAAAAAGGAACAAAACTATTTTAATTTAAACTTGAAACGATTACCTACAAAGATAAATTTAGATCCTGCTACATAGGCCTGACTGGTAAAATAAAAATCAACACACAACCTATCAAATTTATTTTAGTTTTAAAAGCACTGGAGCAGATTATATGCAACAGCATGTCAGAAAATGCTGGAGTCAAAGCTACATTAATGTAAAGGATGCCTAAACAGTCACAATGCAGCATTCCAGCCAATGACAAATCTACTCACACAACAACAGCAGAACACATTCTGACACACTTCTCTTCCAACACTGCCCTCATACAACACAAGGACTTACAAATAGACCTGACAGACAAACCAAAACTTTATCCCTTGTTACAGACTCCCAGGGGAGTCTGAGCCAGATTCACTGCAGAATCAAACTGGAGATGCAAGGTGTTTGGCACCTGAAAACATTTTTAAAATTAGCTTGCAGTAGCCAGGACTTTTATGCATCTTTCTAGGAAACAAGTATTTTTGACTTCACCATTGGGTAGCTGGAAAGATTCTACAGATCACGATGGCAACAGCGACCCGTCAGGAAGCCTATCAAGGTCACAGCTACAGGAGTGTTTAAGGTGTGACAACAGACAGATGGGTCACACAGCCATCTGCCTAGAATTTTTTTGGGGGGGGGGAACTGAATGTCTATGAGCATCTTTTATGCACAAATTTTCCTTACAGAATAGTTAGCTTCAAAGGTTTCAAATTTCCCCAGGCTTGGTTTTCCTCTTCAGCACTCTCTATTGTAGTGTATTGATCTGATTGGCCATCTAATCTACAGCCAAGTATTTTTTTTTTTAGTGCCTGCCCTTTTAAAAGACTCCAAGGACAATTTCCCAGATGGTTCAGAGTTGCAAACCATCTGGCACATCAGGTGAGTTAGGACCTAAATTCATGCCAACAGGTTCTGCAACAGACTGGGTTCTATGAAGTCCCTGGCTCACCATGGTAACACTACTAAGAAGCAGTAAATATTCACAGGTTAGAGATGCAATCTGTAAAGTGTTCTTTGTAGTGTGAAAACATTAATACAGAGAAAACGCTTTATGGTGTTGCAATTTTAAGAAGCTAAAATGGGTTGCTAGTTTGTCTTATTCTAGGTTCATTTACATTCAGGCTAAAGCATAATAACAGCGTTACTATAAGACAGAGCCAAGAACCACACTTTTCCTTCCCTCTGAAAGCCACTACTTTCAGCAAGAATGCAGACTGTTAGTTAACTTGCCATATCCTGCAAGCTCCAAGTGCTAATTCTACGCTTTTCCTTATTTTTTGTCATATATAAGTTTACCGTTTCGGATGCTTATTTTAAATGTGGTCAGCGGTTAAAATAAACATTTTTTGCATTTTATTGAGGTCACATAAAGTGTAATATGGTCTTGCAGGCACAAAGGTCTGCTTGTGAGCACAGCAGTCCCACACACCTGCTGTGCAAACCTGCTGTGTGCAAGGGGCACCCAATCAGAATAAATCTGTTTTAAAGGCATGGGGGCCTCTATGGGAGAGCCTTGCTTGGGGAGTAGATGAACATGGGCTGCACCAACAAGATTAAACAAATGATTTTTTATTTTATTTTTTTAATGTGAATCACTCATAGCTACTCTAGTAGAGCAAAAGATTTAAAAATTAGAATTGGAAACAAGCATTACAGGCCCTGTTTCATTCCCCCAAGCTAGACACTTAGAGCTATGGTCTAAATCCGCTGTCATGTAAGTTTCTTTTATTAAGTTTTATAGTGAGAAAAATCTTCCTGACAATGGCAGAAGGCAAGAAAAAGGACCAAATAATACTCTTTTTCGAAAATCCACACTGCAATTTTTATGGCTTGAGGCACCCCAATCCCAATTTATAATCTTAGTGCAGCCAAAAACAGATGCTATATATGCTGACAACATTTCAAAGTACTAGGATTAAAATAAAATGGGCTACTTGCTTAAGCAGGTTATTTTAAGGAAGCTTTTAAATACTTCAAAGTACATATCTTTGGTTAGCTATTACACAACAACAATTCTGATGACATACACATAGTTTACGGGATCATTTAAACATCTCATTTATTCCTATGATTGCTGGCACTCTATTTGTCTCATTCTGCATGCCATTCTCACTTCACTGGACTAATATAAAGGTTGGAACTACTGGCATCTAATCTGCACTGGAGAAATGAACGGACCAGTAATTCAAATAAATCTGGTTTTTAAGCCAAGACAATTTGGATTATTCAGATGACAACCCACAGTGGTTAAAGAGGGTGGTTACAACTGCAGAGCATGTGTATGAATGAATGTGTTTCAATGTCCTACTGTCTTTGCAGTCTGGTGGCATTCTCAAGCCTCACCCTTTATTCACTCCCTTTTTAGTTCATGTTACTTTTGCAATCTCCTTGCTGCAGTGAGTGACCTTTAGCTCGGGCTGACCCGTAATAACCAACCCAACATTAGTTTATGAGAAGAGTGTTAGTTCACTGGTTGGTTGCCAGGAAAAACAAAACAAAACAACAAAACTCAAAGTCTCACTGAAGTGGCAAAAGTCACTTATAGATAGATATTACTGTTTACACAGCTGGTTCCTCCATTTATTAATTTTATACGCATCAGGCAGGAAATCCAAACAGTGGGTTTATTTCAAGAGTAAACGACAGCCCCAATAGAGCGGCAAAACCCACAGGCAAACATTCACCTACCATTTATCAACGTCAAACATGGCTTATCATGTTAAATGCACAAAAAGCCCAATAATAGCCAATTAAACACTCATTCTACTATTGGAACAGAGTCCTTGCTGACTGTTGCTTTAATGGTATCATTAACTGGCGGCTTCCTGTGTGGTGTTGTAAAATTTAGATTTTTAAAGCTTATACTAGAGGTCTGTATCTCTGTAATTATGCATAGTGTTACCAAAGATATGTAATATCTCAAATAATTCAAGAGTTAACAGCAGTTTTAGATGCTCCCTATACATACAATTATAATTAATTTAATAAAAAAAATGAATGATGCATGGATAAACAGTTTAAAATGGATGGATGTTTAGATGAATGGATAGATGGCTATCATAAATGTGCATGAGTAGCTAACTACTTGTCAACAAGGCAAATTTGGTAAGGGGTGGCCCTACTTATATCAATACTTGATGGCCTAAACACTCAGTGGCTCAATCTAGTAACCTGACATGGAATGTAATTTTTACATAGCTGATAGTATGACAAGCTGAGTACCTGCTGAGAAAAACTGCAGGAGAAGTAGCCTAAGGCATAACAAGGGAATGTGTTGACGACTCCAGTGCACTGTTGAGCAATCTGAGTACAGTTTGAACATGTATTCAATGATTCTTCAAACTCTAGGTTTTTATGGTTACAAGGCACTGACCCATAATGTTTCAGCAGACAGTTGACACAGCACAAAAGTAGACACCTGAATCCGATAAATGATTATGATATAATCCTAGCTTTGACATGCATGGACAAACACAAAAACCAACAAATGATTTTCTCTTAAATTTACTGATGTGACAAAATAAATAAATAAATAAAAATTAATAATCCATGATATAACCATAAATTTTTATTGAAGGGTTTTAAGAGCTTGGTGGCCATCTAGCTGATACAACTGCTTACATCACATCTGATAAGCAAAACCAGTAAAGTGAGGACAAATGGCGTATATTTATATACATTTATCTTTCGTAGGCACTTCAATGAACAAGAGACTGACTAATTTGTAGTGCATAGCTTCACAGAGGTAAAACTCTCGTGTTTCTTACTTTGAGCCTTCAGGCTTAACACTAGCCAGGTGACTGTGATCCATCTACAGACTACAGCTTAGATAAAGAATAAAAGCTTTAGATCTTTAGCTGCCTTGGCATCATGCATGTCAGACTATTCTGAGGTTCTGTAATCCACACTAAACTGCCACAATGAACCCTACTCCAAAAAATCAAATGCTGCAGAGTAAAAAAAAAAAGAAAAAAAAATGTAACACATTCCCATAAAGACTTTACCCTCAATCTGCCCACAGTGCTGCAAGTATGTCAAATATCCACCAAATACTCCTCAACCTGCCTCAAACTGACATATAGATATGGACAAAAACAAAATAGACTATGATCACTGCTGAAAAAGTCATTAGTGAAAATAAATGTCTGGCTATTAATAAAACAAAGTGCATCATTTTAAACTAAATAATTTAAGAACAAATAGGTGATTTATTACATTAAAAAAAGGTAAACTTTTTTCTTCCATTTGTCAAAAGGAAAAGAGATGTCATTAGAAGACACTCCATTCATTCTTAGTTAATTTGCTACCATGCACATTCTTATTGTTGTTTGTTTGTTTATTTATATATATATATATATATATATATATATATATATATATATATATATATATATATATATATATATATATATATATAAATAAAACAGGCAGAGAAAAATAAAGCGTGCGAAATTAGAGCATCAGTTACAATCAAAGAATAAAGGTTACTGCCATCATTGTTAAAAAAAAATCTATAACTAACATAAAAATAAACGTGTATGCTTAATAAATATATGAATGCTGCTGCTCAGCTCATTTGGCTATACCTTGGAAATCAGTTCTCCTCATTCAGTCTGGTGCCAAAAGATTGCCCTACAGTTATAACTCTGCTATAATTACGATTTTAAAAACTGGGCAAAAATCAAGGATAAGCTATATACTACAACTGTAACAAAAAAGGAGCTGTCATCTATGTGTAGCCTAAATCTTTTTACAAAACACTGCTTACAGGTATAATACTTGTGATTTGGTGCCAGAAATATTTGCATGTCCTCTGTCTGCCAAGTTGTGTGCTTCTTCCAACATCTGAGAAGTGGCCAAGTGCAGCAATTATTCAGCAAAGGAAGAGAAAGACAGCAGAGATAAGCTGTCTTGCATGGGAAGATCTGCTCTCTCATGACACAGAGCCCTAGGAGCTTATCCTACATGTGCACAACAGGAAGCCAAAGCGAGTTCACCGCACACGAACACACGCGCGCATGCATGCATCAAAACCACGGCCTAATAAGATCCACGACATTACTATTGCAACTACAAAAAGCTCACTAAAGCAAACATTACTAATGGATTGCGCTAATTGAAGCCAGTCATGTATTTACGGTGACAGTTCAGTGAACCGCTGGACAGCTGTCACCTCGTATTTTTATTCAGCTGCAGTAACACAAAAGCTGATATCTGACAGCAAGTGAGCCTTAATGTGGAACATCAAAAGATCGAGGGAGACATAACCGTAGATCATCACAGTGACAGTGGACGGTCTGACTCACCGAGTGGTTGACTCCCCACATAACCACGCTCAGCAGAGGGTCGCTGGCACGGAAGAGCTTCACTTTTTGGGCAACGAAGTGTTTTTTCTTGGTCTTGGTTTTGCTCGCAATGGATGCGGCAATGCTGCTCGCCGAAGCCATCTTTAAGAAAACTGGCTGGTTTATTGCAGACTGTGCGATAATCCCGACAGCGTGTCTTCCCTTGAAGCTGGCACAGCGGCCACCAGCTCACGGTTCAGCAGTGTCAGTACTATTCATTTAGCCATCCCAGCAAACCAAGGTGCCCCGATTCTTTTCCTCATCTAAAGTCCCACAGAGCTCGGCTGTCGCTGTGGCCCTAGCTCGAAAGAAACTAACGTGAGGAAATACGAAGCGTTTAGCCTAATACTGCTTGCTCTTCTTCACTTAACCGTCATACGCTTCTCCGCCAGCCCACATCATAAGTCACTACTCTTCCTTCCTTAACTCTCGACTGGAGCTCTCTGCACCTCCTGCGATGTAAAGTCTCACCGAGGTAGCGTTAGCATAGCCGAGAATAGCTTGTTAGCTAGCAAACATCAAAGCTAAATTTCGTAAAAACAGTAAACGTACGGAGGATGAACAATTGTTAAGCCCCCGTGGCAAATGACCCACAGAACACGCGCTTGTTTTTTTAAACATAAAAAAATAGCACATTAGAGATGCTGAAGGGTAGCTAGACGCTTAGAATTACCAGCTAATATGAGCCTCCCCGACCTTCTCTAACCAAATGACGGCAAGAAGCAGAAGCGGACTCCGTTCACCAGCTATCGAGCCTGCAAGCTAACTACTGCCATTAGCCAGCTGCTCGGCGACTAGCGAGCGGCTCAGCCCTCTTCCTACGCGTTTGTACTTAGTCCACAGAGATGACAGGGCGTGTATCCTGTGGTGTCTTTGCCCGGTTTAAATGAAAACATTGAGGAGCAAATATTTCGACGTTACAAGAATATCAACGTTTGGTCCACTCCCGCAGCGTTGATGTTCATGTGCGCTGCAACTGACAGCTCGGAGGATGGGAGGTGACGGGCTGAGCTTTGCAGTGTCTCCTGTTCTGATTCGCTACTACTCCTGCCCTCCACTACCGGGCCCATGATACCTTTCTGTTGTATTTTAATAGCGCAAGAGCCTTTCTATATTAGTCTATATTTGGCATTTGGATTTACCCTTCTTGTCAGCAACAAAAATGTTATAACTGAATGAAAACTATACACTTTTTCAGTGAGGCTGCCCTACATGACAGTTTTCTTCACCCACCCCCGTTTTTTGCAGCCTCTATAATAGTAATGGATTAGCAGAGACGTGCACCATCCAAGTCAATCCCTACTTGGTGTAGATCTGTAGATACGATTATATATATATATATATATATATATATATATATATATATATATATATATATATATATATATATACATACACCCACACCATCAGAGATAATGTCTTTGGAGGTCATTTGGTCCTCAGGTGCATACTATGCTGTTTCCACTGGCACAATGCTGTGTCAGTGCCTCTGTAAAAGCAGGAGGCTTCAATGTGCTGATGCGGTATAGAGCTCATTTGTTTTATGGCTCACCCTTCACGGCAGCGCATTTCTTTTCATATTGACTGAGCTCTATTTATATTGACTGAGCTCTATTTATATTGAATAAAAATATATGTAACTATATATATATATATTCATGATAATTTAATGATGGAATGTGCTTTCTTCCAAACTTCAGTGTAATTCAATGAACAGATTCAAGGACATCTGAAGAGCTTTCCAAATCTTAGTAGTTCTCAAAAGTAAACTACACAGTTAATTAGAAAACAGCACAGAACCTTTAGTTGTCTGGTTCACCCCTCCATAGGTCATGCAAGTTGTGTTTTCAATAAATAAAATAATGTAATAGACACTTATACATCTAATTGCCAGACTGTTCTGTTGTCCTTTAAAGATTTAGACCCCAATCCATTGAGCTCCAGTTCATTTTACATGCACTTTTTGATGGCTACTGACACATTTGCTACAATGTCCCAATGATGATTTTGGTGGTATTATTCACAACCTCTTCATCTGACCTCACGCTCACTCAACATAAACTTGTGCCCCCCTCGTTGTTACCCAGGATTTATTCTACCAGTTTGTGTAAATCTGTGTGTGATATGTTCAAAAACACACAAACAACATAGCTAATACCTGCCTTTTTTGTGTCTCTCAGCATTTCCTTCATGGACTATACTGTTTTTTTTTCTTTTTACTTTACTTGGATAAATAACCACCCAATATATTTTTGTTCCAAGTCCCGATTACATAAATACATTGTCAGTGTTTCCGAAGTAAACTGCTAAGACAATAGGAGCCATAACCTTTTGCAATAGGTTAAAATAACGATTGTTTAGACCATTATTTAGTTCCACATGGCACCCGTTGCCTGGCAACGTTGCGTCAACCTCCTTTTCCAAAACACAGTACGGTGAGGTTATTGTTGTCGGTTTAAAACCTCGAAGTTGCCTCTTGGTCTGGAAAGAAAACGTAAGTCGTGGTTCATTTTTGAGATAGTAATTAGAGAGCTTGCCATATGCCTGTTTTGTAAGCTTAATCTGTCGACAGTGCTACTGAGGAGTGGCATAGTAGCATAACTAGCTAGCTAGCTTTATGGGTTCACAGAGTTGAACGCATTGAACCGTTGGACACCCATCTCTCATCAATATTGCTCCTCTTTAGGCCATAATATGGGAAAGAAGTCGAGGAACGAGAGGGAAACGCCAATCAAGGAAACGGTGAGTGACGAATGTTTCTTTAGGTCTGTGAAGGTTCTCACCTAATGTTTCTTTAGGTGTTGGCAAAACCTAATTAATGCATTTTTGAACCTTTGACAAGGTTTAATTCATGTCCACTGAAACACATCCATACCATGAACACAGCCTACTGTACATCCCGGGAACATATCAATTAGAAAGCATGCACAACTCTCTGATTGGAACTACTACTATGGAACTTGATTCATTGGGGCTTGGCATCAAAGGTCATTAAGGTTGATATACAAGCAGGTATTTGTGTCAACAAATCATGATTATTCTAACTACACAAAAAATAATGAATGAAATTTGAATTTGCTTTAGTACATATCAAATGCTCTGATTGACACATCAAAAACATTGACTGATAGTAAATATTATATTTGTGATGAGGTAAGAATGATCAGTTTCATGTGTGGTGAAACATCCCCTTAACCAGTGGATAATAACACTAACACTAACTAACTTCAGACACTAACAGTCTGGAGAAAGCTAAAGAGGGAGTGTGAAACTCAAAGGGAAAAAATAGATGTCATGCTCAAAAGTGTGTCCATTTGCCACTACAATAAAAAAGTCTTTGACTTCATTCTAGATGATGAAGTTTTCTGATGTTCTGATGATAAAAATGTACTTTGAAATTGTGGCTTGGTCTTTAGTAGGCCTTGGGCACAAAATTGTTTGAAAACGGCATCAGGATATCATATGCATGTACATGTTCTCAGGTTGTTGCCTGTTGGTACATGCTGGGCATTGAGATATGTCCTGTCTCATTGTCCTAGAAGTATGAAAGTCAAAAAGACAGACCTGACTTTATACATGTTCTATATTTCAGTTATTTATTTTATATTTTGCAAACACTCCTTCTCCCTGTTGACTCTCACAGTTTGAGCCGCTACCCCTTGAGAGCAAAGCCCCAGCAACAGTAGTGCTGCTGTTGAACTCCCCAGAGGAGGACATTTTAATCAAAGCGTGTGAAGCGATCCAGACATTTGCAGAGAAAGGTATGGTAGGGTACCCACCGCTAACCCTTCCACATATTATTGATTGTTTTTATTTCTATGGGCAACCTTGCAGCTGAATAGCAGAAAATCCTGTCTTAATTTTGCTTTCAGGCTGATGTTTTGTAATGGTGTATTTTTTTGATATGCATTTTTTAAATCCAGAAATTGCAACATTTGCAATTCACTTCATCACCATCTGCCTAATTTTCCTGTTCACTGTCTCCCCCTGTTGTTAGGAGATGAGAACAAGGTTTCTCTGCTGGGACTTGGGGCATTAGCGCCTCTCTGCCAACTCATTACTCACAACAACAAGCTGGTCAGACGCAATGCCTTCATGGCCTTGGGCATCATGGCCACCAATGGTGCGTCAGACCAGTTACGTCATTGATGCAGATTCGACTGCAGTGGACTTGGTAGCTTACAAGCTCATGCGACAGTCTTGATTCTACAAATGACCCTTTAGTTTACCGGCCATCTATGTGTTTGTCAGGAATTTGCATCTGTTAATCTACCAGATGTTGGATTCCCTGTTCTGTTGATTTAACAATGAGCAAGGTGCTAGCCTTACTGAGTAACTGAGTAGTGTCTCTTGTTTAAATCTGAAAGGTGATGTAAGGACTGCGTTGAAAAAATTAGATGCCATTCCATCAATTATTGAAAAACTATCACTCGAAGGTGAGTAATAGATATTAGAAGATTAAGATATATTTTGATCACTAAAGGAAACAGTGTCACTTTGTATAAGTTGCATACAATCAAAATAGAGCACATGTGTTTACTTATGGCAGTAGGCAGTATTTCTGTGATCAATCCTTATTTATTTCTGTTTCTTTTCATATAATCAAATTCCATTTTTGTTCAAGATGATACAGTTGTCCACGAGTTTGCAACACTGTGCCTGGCTTCTTTGTCAGAGGATTTCCTCTGTAAGGCCCAGATCTTTGACAACAAGGGGCTGCCAACTCTAATTCAGCTGCTGTCTAGTTCTGACCCAGATGTCAAGAAGAATTCACTAGAGACCATCTCCAACCTAGTACAGGTGACCCAAAGTCATCAGGCTTTAGGATGTAATTTTATGTAAAAATTATAAGGATTTTCACTGTGAAAAATTAATGTGATGTTTTATAGTCCTAAAAGACGATAAAGTTGTCTTCACATACCGTATTTACTGAACCCCTGAACTTTTCTAGATATAACATTACAGGGGTACATGTGACAGTGCAGATGTTTAATGCTGTAGAATGTGTTTAACTTGTCAGCTCTGCAAGGGAAAGTATTTATTGTGTCCAATTTCATCTATGTGATAATAGTGCAGGTAATAACTCTGGTGTCAGTGGTCACACTGTGTTCTGCCTCCCTCCTGCTCTACTAAGGCAGCACTGCTGCCAAACCTAAAGTATTTCTTAGCAATGAGAATGCAGTTAATGCGAACTGTTTCCTGCTGTGCGCTACGTGTGAGAAAGAGCAACTTCACAAAGTCCTGACCTATTTCTCCCAACATTTACAGATTTCATGAGTGAAAACAGCTTCAAATTTGCTCCTAGGATTGTTGAAAAAAATGCTTTCAACATTTCTGTGAACCTTTTGCAACCTTTGCTGTTTTGTCCCCATGAAGGACTACAAAAGCCGACTGGTGGTACACGAATTAGGTGGGATCCCTCCACTTCTGCAGCTCTTAAATTCGGAATTCCCTGTCATTCAGCATTTGGCTTTAAAGACGTTGCAACATGTCACTACTGACAGAGATGCAAACAAGACCTTCAGGGACAAGCAGGGATTTGAGAAGCTTATGGGTATCCTGAATAATGTGGTAGGTATATGGTTTAGGTAATATATGTCTTTATTCTGCTGGTTTGTGTTAATAAGAATAAAATAATAGAGAATCCTTTAAAATCTGTGTCCTCTGGACCTATCTTTTTATTTCTCACAGAACTTCAGTGACCTACATGCTGAGGCCTTACATGTCCTGGCTAACTGCTTGAGTGACAGTGAAAGTGTCCAACTCATTCACAAGAGTGGAGGACTGACCAAGTTGATGGAATTTGTCCTCACTCCCAGTGTGCCTGAAATCCGGTCAGGTGTTATTAAATGCATCACCAGGGTGGCTCAGAGCTGTAAGCACAGAAGGCAATTAGAGACAACAGATTTCTTTCAACTTTCCCACATAATTTACTCTATTTTATTTATTCTGTTATGTGTGTATGTATGCGGGTGCTTGCCTGTGTGTTTAGCTGAGAGCTGCAAAGTGCTTCACGAGCAGGATGTGGAGACCGTTCTTGTTGAGCTTCTGTCCTTGGAGAACATTGGTGTGATGACGTCTGCCTGTCAGGCTGTGGCTGCCTTGACCTTTCACCTAAACAGCAAAGAACGCTTCAGAGAACTTGGCACGTACATCTTCACCAAGCCACCCTGAGATTAGGTGCAGTCAGCACAACAAAGTGTAATTGAGTTGGATTCCTTTGTGTTTCAGGTTGTATCAGTGTCCTGGTTCAACTGCTGAGCAGGGAGAGTTTGGCACTGAGAGAGGCGGCAACCCAGGCCCTCTCTAACCTCACTCATAACAGCGAGTCAAATGCCTTGTGAGTAACGAAGGACTTTGATGTCTTACCTATACCTCATTGTTTTTGTACAGATATATGCACTTTTTTTAACAATTCAAAATGTATGGAATTATGTATAAAAACATCTACAAAGAACAAGGCAGTTTAAAGACACAGAATAAGGCATATGAGACAATTTGTATGATAAGTTACTGGGTAGTATTTATTTGTCAGACATCCAGTACACACTGTCTGGTTCATATCGATCATTCAGATGTGCTAGGACACCCCTGTCCCCAAGAAGACAAAGTATTGGTGACCTGGGCAAATCATACTTCAACCCTTGGCCCATATAATCCCAAACATCTCTCAGAAAAGGAAGAAGTTCTGAAAATTCCCATAATGCATGCACATAAGTGCCCGTTTTTGTCTTTTATGTCCAGCATGAAGCATCCAAATATGATTTTTTTGTAAACTTCTAGACCCTTTCAGTTGTTTTCCCATTATTAGCTACATAAAATCTGAATGACTTCAGGGATTTAAAGGTGTGTGTTCTACTCTGGACTAGAATGCTGTCCTCCCCTTTTTTCATAAAAATAAGACACGGAATCTCTTTACTTCTTTTCCATTGTCTTCTCCAATCTTGTCTTATACATTTTTTTTTCCAGACAAGTCTTCTTCGAACTCTCGAACCCACGCATTGTATGCTTGGAAATAATATGCTTTAACAACGTATAAATTTGTAAAACTACAGTAATTGTCAGCCGTCTAACTTTTCATTAAACCTCCCTCCCTGTTTATTGTATTTTCCAGTGAAGTGTATGAGGAAGGTGGCGACAAGCTCCTCATACAGCAGCTGTATCAAAGCTGTCCAAAGATAGTGGCCAATTCTGCTGCCACACTTTGCAACATGGCAGAACATGAGATCATCCGCTGTAGCATCTTGTCACATGGAGCCATACAGGCTCTGTTGGAACCCTTGAAATCTACAGTTACACAAGTCCTGGTAAACACTGCACGTTGCCTGGCAGTGCTGGCCAGTGATGAAGAAGCTAGGACAGAGGTTGGTGTTTATGTGACCTCAGAATGCTGGCTTGTTCTCATGTTCAGTAATAATAAATAATGATCATTGTTTTTAATCATTGCTGTAAACTTTACTCAAGACAGCAGGATTATTGTAAACAGCATTCGGTTTCACTTTGTGATACTACATTTGAAATTCTTTCACTAAATAACTAATACTCAACCCAAGCTAGTCAGAGTTGGAGGTCTTCAGCTTCTGGTCAATCTACTGCAGTCTCACTCCAAGGAGGTGCTTCACATTGCATGCTTGGCAGTGAATGTCTGTGCCAGTGATGAGCCAACTGCTGTGGAGATGTGCAAATTTGGGTAAGACGTGATAGATAACACTGTCATTAGAGCATGACTGATGTGTCACCAAATAAATGACTGGCGAGTAAAATAAATGCAATATCTGCAGATATTGCTTAATGTGATCCCCTAAATAACCAACAGATGGCAGTGCAAGACAATATTAGATGTGACTACATGTGCCTTTGTTCATTTGTCCATTTTTATATTTATTAGTAATGACAGAATATTTTTCTTTTCTTTCTTTCTTTTGGTCTATGCTTGTTGTTTCTATCTGTGTCTCAGAGCCCTGGAAATACTTCAGGAAATCAACCAGTCAAAGACCCGTAGGAACAGTTTCAGTGAGTTGGCTGTGAACAGCCTACTTAACTCCAACTTGTCTTTTAAATACAGCCTGACAAGTTCTTTGGCCTCCACTGACATCATCACCTGTGGCTTCTACGATGCTGGAAAGGTATGCTGTCAGAAGTCCTTTCAAGGACTTTTTAATGCAATCTTATTAACATAGCATTAGTTGGTTGTTGTTTTTTTGTTATTGGCAGTCTTTCACAAGAATGCAGCATGACTTTTCACATAATAATTAAAATGCAACTCTTGTGTTTTCCCTCAGGCTCGCCCTGGTCAGAGGATGCTGACTTTAGAGGAACTGTCCAAGCAACCGGTTAACCAGCGGCAAGCCATTATTTTTGTCAACAAAGCAACAGTATTGCCAGAGTACGAATCTAATATTAGAGTATGGTTTGATAGTTTAAAAGGAGAAATATAAACTACATTATTTTAATGCTTGTGCTTAAAAGACACCAATTGTTTTAAGAAGCATGCTTTATTATTACATTCTTTTAGTTTAGATAGATGTTTCGAGGACAAATGGAAGGTATACTGTATGTAATAGCCCTCTAAACAGTTACAGCTGACTCCTCCCACCTGGTAATAAAAGTAAATTAACCAGAACAATTACAGAAATTGACTGGGACCATTAGGTTCCTGCACTAGAAGTCACAACATGTTGTTTGCTCAGAAAATTTATTGTGGCTGTTAGATTACAATCACCCTCCCCTTCTCTGCTCCAGTCCTGTGCTCTATTCTTCCTTCGTTCCCTTTCCTCCTCCCATTCTCCCCCACTATGCCTGTAGCATAATTAGTGTGGCAGTGTACGGTAGCCCTTCTTTAGGGTGGCGACACACTCAGAGGGCTTCTTGTGATTCAAATAATGGACTTCTGAGCTTGCACCCAAAATCACAAATGTGCAAAAGCACAAAGAGACATGCAATACCCATGCGTGTTCACTGAGCCACATAAAGCATGCACGCAATGAAAAAACACATCTTAGATGTTTAAGGCTGTATATGCATGCACTGTTTAATGCTTTCAGCATTTTCATAAATTAACTTTGGAAAAGAGAGCAGTACCCCCTTCAGGGTACCTCTGTTCAGCCCTTCACCCCTCCCAGACCCCCATTCCACCAGCATGAATTTACACGTAACACTTCAGGCATTCTTAAACAGCCTGTTATGTAACTGATTCCTGGTCTCATCCATAGCTTCTGCATGAGCCAAATTTCAAAGCAAAAGGCCTCATGATTGAATTTATTTTCTGACTTATTCTTCTGTGTTCCTATAAACCAATTAACGGATGTTTTTTGTTAGCAGGGAGACAGTAGATGTGCCAGAAGAGACACAGAACAAGCCATCAGAGTCAGACGGCAGAGTCAGAGGAGAGCGTAAAACACCAAAGTGAGTGTGTTTGCTAAGTAGTACAACAAGTAATACCACTAACATCAGAGGTTCTGGAGACAAAAAATCTTTTTTGTCCAAACCCTTTTTGGCCACAGCTATGATTATTATTGTTATTATGATGATTATTATACATTGACACTCTTTTTGACACATGCTAAACAGGAAGTTGTGCCAAAAATGATCCCATTTCAAGACAGTATTAAAAGATGCTACCTTTTCCTACATGAAAATGTAGCTACATAAATGCTGCATGCTAAAAAAAATCATGGAGAGAGGCAGAATATCAAACAAAAATCCAGAAAAAAATAATTTCATACAAGTTATAAATTGATTTGCAAGTTATTGAGTGAAATAGATATTATATCCCCAAGACAAACCTGATTTAGTTCTTGGCAATGTCCCTTAAGCCCAAGTTTTCCTGTAGCCTTGGCAGAAAAACAGTCACAAAGAGTAATGGTTCCACAATATATGTGCAAAGATTTATAAAATACAGTGCTGTGTGTTCATATAAACCATTTTGTTGATGTCCTTTGGTTGCAGGGTGACAGTAGATGTGCGAGAAGAAACACAGAGCAAGCCATCAGAGTCAGAAAGCAGAGTTAAAGGAGACCGTAAGACACCAAAGTGAGTGTGCTTGTTAATGTGGAGGCTCAACATAAGCAGTACCACTAACATTGAGCACGAAATGTGAAATGAATTAAAAGAGGTCATAAAGGTGGAATTTTAAGTACCGGTAGTGATTTTCTTTCCTTGTAAGATACTGACAGAATTCTTTTCTAATTTACTCTTTTTTTGTACAGGAAGAAGAAGGAAGAGGAACAGAAAGATTATGGCCTCATGTACTCTATTATTATTATTATTATTATTACTAAAGTTTGTGTGTGTTCAAATACATCCCTGTGCTGTATTCATATACCTTTTATGGAAACTGTCTAAACATTTTAGAGATGATAACAATCTCTGACGCATGCTAAAGACGATATAGTGCCAAAAACATTGACATTTAAAAAAATATTGAAAGATCTTGCGTTAGTGATAATGATTAGATCTTGTAATGATATGTTCTCTTGATTATATGTATATAAAATCAGATAACATGAAGGAGATCGTTAGACACTAAAAAGATTGTGCCTGTTAATATGAAGGATGAGCATAAAGCAGTGTCACTAACATGGATCCTGTGATGTGAAATGTGTGATAGAGTTCACAAAGGTGGAATATTAAGTAGTGATTTTCTTTCTTATTTTAACGCACTGACTCCCCTGATTTCTTTTCTAATTTATTGTTTCTTCAGGAAGAAGAAGGAAGAAAAACAGAAAGATTATCTTCAGCCTGAGTCTCCTGTAGAGAAACCACGGGGAATGATGGAGGATGTCTCATTGCAGATTCTAATAAAAATTGCCAAAGAATACATCTTTCCACTGAATGATGAAAAAGAGCAGTGTGAATCCTTAGCCAGGTAACGTATTCATGCAGAAACTGGCATGCAAAGAGAGAGCGAAGTAACTTATCAGCAGCTATTGTTTAAAACAAATCTCTGGAGTCATGGAAACACATTAAAATGACATTTACACACCAACTCTTAAAATGTCAGGAGAGCTGACTAAAAATGACAGCAGTGGTATGCAATGCAGACACTCTGCTAACACACTGAAATACAATACCCTGAGAGATCAGAATGGAAAACAAAGACTTTATTTTAAAGGTTTCTGCATTTTCTTTGGTTGGGTTTGCTCTTATTTTCAGGCTGGTGAGCGAAGCCATGGGGGGAGCAGTGGAGAAGGAAAAGATGCACGAGTTTTCTTGGATTCTGCACCTCAGTGAGCTGAAGATTCAACTTCAGTCTAATGTTATTCCCATTGGTTTCATCAAAAAGGGAATCTATTATCACAGGGCACTCCTGTTCAAGGTACAGATTCTTTACCCGCATGGTAGCATTAGCATGAGCGGCTATGTTCATCATCTTTCCTAATATTTTTTATTCCTGACCAACATGTTTTGACATCCCAATTTAAGCTCTGTCTCTTTAAGGTCTTCTCCATAATATTTGTTCCTCAGCCTATTTCTCAGTCTGACATTCTTCTGTCTCCTCTTTTAGTCACTGGCTGATTGCATTGGACTGAGCTGCACACTTGTTAGGGGAGACTACAACCGTGCTTGGAATGAGGTTCTCCTTTTCAGTAGAAATTCCTCCAACAAGCTGCACTCTTCACAGCCCTGCCGCTACATAGTAGACCTTGTGCACCAACCTGGAAACCTGTTTCCAGTCAATAGCCCAGCTGCAGTCCAATATCAAACTATATAATCAGTACTGTATTGTTTAAATACCACAGAAGGTAACGCTTTGACGTTATATTTTGTCTGATGTGCATCAACCGATTTATATGTAATGTGTGTTTATGTGTACATGATGTGTGCATGGCGGACCTCATCAGTTGACTATTTTTTTTTCTACATATGCATAAGGAAAGCAAAATCGTGTCTATTGTGGTGTTTCTCTATTAAACACAGTGATTCAACCTTTGTACTTCAGCATGGGTCCAACATGGTGAAGCAGTGTTTTTGCCAACGTGCAAGCTGTAGTTGTTTAGAAAGTTAATGCTTCAGCTGGAGAATTGAAAATATCTCTTACAGCTTCATGGCACCATCACCAGCCTGGAGCTTTGGATCCATGCTTTCATGTTTTTGAACCTACCAGAAAGATTTCATAGTAGAAATTTATACTCACCAGACCAGGCATCGTTTTTCCAATTTTATAATTGTCCAATTTTGGTGAGCCTGTGTGAACTGTAGATGTACATTCCTGTTCTGCATCTGCTCCTGTATCCCATCTGCTCCAGGGTCTGAAGTGTTTTGTATTCAGAGATGCTCTTCTGCATGCCTTGGCTGTATGAGTGGGTATTGGAGTTACTGTTACCTTCCTATCAGCTTGAAGCAGTCTGGTCATTCTCCTCTGACCTCTGGCATCATAAAGCATTTTCACCCAAAGAACTGCTGCACACTGGATATTTTCTTTGTTTGTGCTATTGTCTGTAAACACTAGAGATGGTTTTTGGGGAAAATCCCAGTAGATCAGCAGTTTCTGAAATACTCATACCAGCCCATCTGGCACCAACAACTAAGGCAATGTGATTTTAGGCACTTAAATCACATTTCTTCTTTTCTTTCTTCTTTCTTATGCTCAATTTGAACTTCAGCAGGTTGTTTTGATCATGTATTTGATCATGAGTAGTTACCATCTGATAACTCATCCGATTTTTGCCTTAAGGAACAGTTGAACAGGTTATTATTATTATTGGTTGTGTGATCGTGGCTCAAGAGTTGGGAGTTTGCCTTGTAATCGGAAGGTTGCCGGTTTGAGCCCTGGCTTGGACAGTCTCGGTCATTGTGTCCTTGGGCAAGATACTTCACCCGTTGCCAGTGTCCGCCAGCCTCGCCTCTGTCAGTGCGCCCCAGGGTGGCTGTAACTACAATGTAGCTTGCCATCACCAGTGTGTGAATGGGTGGATGACTGAATGTGTTAAGCGCTTTGGAGTCCTTAGGGACTATACAAGTACAGGCCTTTTACCATTTATTATTATTAATAATAACAATAACAATTAGTATTCAAATAGACACCTGCAAAGATGGTTGTGAACAGCAGATAGATGTGGCAATCCCAGCGGACACCAGTACTAGGAAGAAATGGCACAACTGACATCACAAACTAAGGCTGAAGGAACAACTGGAGCAGGTGTGAAAGGAAAAGGCTAAAGTAGTCACAGTGGAAATGGAAACACTAAGTGTTGTAATCCCAAAACCGGAAGAGTAGCTCCAACAGATACCAAGCACAACATCAGAGGTCTTTGTGCCGAAGAGTGCAGTCCAGGAGCAACCACGATATTGTGCAGAACCTTCAAAGTCCCCTCAAGTGGACCCGAGCCTGAGGATTGTATTTATACCACCTCTCAGGAGATGAGGTGGAGATTTTATATACATGTGTATATGGACTTTGTGTAATAGACTGGCAAATAGCCAATATTAGCTATTAACTAAAGCAAAGCATACAGGAACAGGTTAAATAAATAACAATAAATGCTAGAGAAATCCTTTCATGTTTCATGTCTCTAAAAGAATTAAATAAATAAATAAATATGGCTTACCTATTTGAATGTCATATTTTTAAATCAACAAATATCTCTGTATCAGTCTTAAAAAAAATCTAAAATCTAATCTTAGATTTTTTTTATTTTAATTTTTTGATCCACTCCCATTCAGCAGCGCTTACTGCGCTCTTTGCACAGTGCTGGCAATAAAATACGACTGAACTCCATCCACTTTGACCTTTGTAGCTTCAGTTGTGTTTTGTGACCGTGTAACCCCGCTAACAGCCCGGATAAGCCGAGCGAGGACCAGCCCAAACTCGCCGCGGCGTGAAAAATCTCGATGGGGCAAGTTTGCTTGGCTCCACTGAAAGCTGCACTTTAGTCGCACTTGACTCCACTGGAGCAAACATGTCTCGTTTCGTCCGCCGGATTGTCGCTGTTGCCTCTCAACACGCCACAGCCAGAGCTGCAGAGTTACCGAGGAGGATCCCCGGCATAATCCGTCCCGTGTCCACATGTCAAGGTACCGTGAGCGAACTTCTGATTTATATCAGCGCTGTACTTGAGCTGCAGCTCGCTGCACCATCATGCACGAATGTTTACTATTAGAGGTTCTACATCTCTGTTTGAAAGAGTATTTCAGAAGTTAAGTGGAAATTCTTTGAGATTAGAATGTTTATATTTTAGTCTTAGTTATTCTTTAAGAATATATTTCCAAGCAGCCTCACTTTCTCAGCTTTAAAGTTTTCAGAGTCTGTATTATTAATGGTAATGTGATCAGATAAGAAAATGCATGAATTACAGGAAACTCTGCCACAAATGTGGCTTTAATGATTCACTGTCTCTCTCTCTCTCACACACACACACGCACGCTCACGCACAAAACATGTGGTTTGTTTTAAATATGCATATCTAAAATGTGTGACCTTTGCTCTGTGCAGGCCTGCAGTCCCTCACACGTTACAGTGAGACTACAGACTGGCATAAAAAACTGACCCCAGAGCAGTATGTAGTCACCAGAGAGAAAGGAACTGAGGAGGTGAGTCCAGTGTATGAAAAAAAACAAAAAACAATATAATTATTATGTAACCTAATGCCAAAGAAGCTTTGTGTTCAGAATTAATAAGTGGAAGGTTACACATGCACATAAGCACACCAGCAGAGTGACATACATTATCTCATCAACAGCAGCACATTCTCAGGTGGACTTTGATCTGCTCTGTATCACAACGACACACTTTTACTACATTATGAATTAAATACAGCCCGAAAAATGAAACGCAGAGATATTTCATCTTGTTATAACAGGACTAAGGACAAGTCATTGTATACACTTGCAAAACCAGGGTGCTGAAGAACACACAGGTAGTGAAATGAGCTGTATTTCTGCTCCTTACATTGTGATCTGGTGTGTGTGTGTGTGTGTGTATTTGTGGATGTTTTCAGCCCTTTAGTGGGATCTACCTGAACCATTTTGAAATGGGGATGTATCACTGTGTCTGCTGTGACGCTCCACTCTTCAGGTAATACATCTAACCAGTAAAGGGGTATGCACATTTTCTGGACTGGACCATAATCTTTTATTAAAACTCTGAAAAATGAGGGCTTACTGGTATAAGATGATTTTGCTGTTTGCTCATTTTTAAAAAAAAATCAGCAGATGTTTACTAAATTCTTCCTTCCTCTCTTCATAGCTCCGAGGCTAAGTACAACTCCGGGACAGGCTGGCCAGCATTCAATGAGGCTCACGGGACATGGGAGGGTGATGAAAGCCACACCTCCATCATTCGGCGCCCTGACAACAGCCTGGGCAGCCCTGGGACAGAAGTCCTTTGTAAAAATGTGAGTTGTGCTAGGAACCAAAAGAAGCCAAGGTTTCATTCAGTTTAGCTGTGATACTTGTTGTTTGTGCTATAAAGCAGAGGTTAAAGTAAAAAAAAAAAAAGTGCACAAACGTCTGACTTTTTTGTGTTTCTGTATCTGGGTCACACAGTGCGATGCCCACCTTGGCCACGTGTTTGATGATGGACCAGACCCAACAGGACAGCGCTTCTGCATCAACAGTGTTGCCCTCACATTTAAAACCAGAGAAAACGACAAACCTGATGAGGATGAGTGTAACTGATGGACTCTTCATCAAAACATTAAAAAAAAAACAGGACCAGTTTAAAGAACTTCCCTTTTGTTTTTTGTGGGGGGGTTTAAAGTGAAAAGCTATGTGATGTGAAGTGGGATGAATTGTGGGTTAAACTGGAGGTGAATTGAAACCAGTTTTATATTGCATATATTAATGGATATATGGACTGGAGAGATGTCTACACAGGACAGGACTACAGGACTCACAGTAAATCATTTTTCTTCTCCAATAATCTTTTTTCTGTTCTCTCTTCGTCACTGGTGTTTACTGTTTACTAATGTTTGTTAAGTATTTTGCCTTAACTGTCATCTGAATGAAGGTCTTCTCATATGAGCCACTTGGAACATATGTGTAGGATATGTGAAGCCATTAATGCCAAATTTTTTAAAAAGTGTTTTTAACAGCATTGTAATGTTTAGCATATTTTCATATCTGGAAAAAACAGTCAAAAAATTGTTGTTCTGCAGGATTGCAAAAACATTGCTGTGTTTTTGGTTTGTAATCTGAAGTTGCGTGTACATATCCAGCTGAAGTCTTTGATCGCAATCACGCAAACATGACCGATCCTTCCCCCCCCCCCCAATAAATTCACGTCTAAATCCGGCGCTGTGCTGCGATGACCCCCGATGTTTGCCCGTAATTTATTGCCGCCTCTTGTTGTTCAGAAGTGCACACCACAGCACTTTAGTATGGCCTCATCTCTACCATGAAGTTAATATTTAACTCAGCAGGCCATCCTCTGTTTCACACTGTTTGTCTCTGGGTCTCTGTTTGCTTATCCATATCTTCTGGGTATATGTGTTGCAAGTTGAGTAAAGCAGAAAGAGAACAGCTGAAGGGAGAAACAGAGCAGGGTGGACAGAAAACCTATAAAACAAAAACAAGAATTGTTTGTCAGCGATACAATGGCTGGACTATGGCGATGCATACTTGCAGTGGTGATGTTGATGTGCGTGTACCTCTGGGATTCTGCTGAGGCTGTAGGTGGAGCTAAGAGTCGACCCCGACCCCAAAGACGACCTCCCAAGAAGCCAAAGATCACACCTATTGACCAGACCCAACCCGAACAAGACATAGACATAGAAAGGGTAAGAAATAAGATAAAGAAGCGGAATATTTTCACTACTGCTGCATTGGGCCCTGGCTGCTCAATTCAATTTATATAGTGCCAAATAACATCAGCAGTACTTGGTCTTTTTCTTTTTTTAGTTAATCTTTTTAACCTTCTGCTGAAGACAGTGAGATTCATGAAAAAGCTGCAACTGCCAAGAGACCGACTGTTTCCAGGCAGTTGCAGACGTCGCCAACACAGCAGACAGCTCTGTGTGCTGTTATTTTACCTCTGAACACTGTTTTTTTGATTGTTGTACCGTGTCACAGTATGATATACAAATAGGACTGCAGAAGAATCTGCGGAAACTATGTGAAAGTAACTTAATGGTGGATGAGTCAATATAAACATAAGAAAATAGCCAGAAAGCTATTTTGTTGCTTTGATTAGATCATGACACACACACACATATACACACAAAAGCGCTCTGTCCCACTGGTCTAAGAATAATCCAACAAGTTTTTGTCCTTATATTCTATGTGGAATCAAAGTAAAGTATTCAGAGACTCGAACACGTCAAAGGCCAGTTCTGAGAAGCCTTTATTCTTCAAACTTTCAATCGCTGTGAAAGCTCTGATTTTTATGGATTACTGTGGGGGCTGCTGATGCAGGCAAACTTGCATAATTGTGTCAATATTGTGTTTGAGGCAATGAGGGAATTTTTCTGTGCAGGTGAACGGATATGAAGGGGATAGAGCAGGGCATTTAAAAGAAATGTTTTGTTTTTGTTTTGACACGGGAGCATTTTTGGAATTTTGATTTCAGTGGGATGGGATGAATTAGAATAATCCGATAAGACATTTGTCTATGACAAATTGATTGATTTTGAGATATTTTGAAATCTTGTTTTTTCCTTTCTCTGATTGCGTGTGTCCTAGATGCTGGGAACATGGTACCTGCTTAATACTGCCTCCAAATGCTCTTACCTGGTAAATCACGGGACCAAGGTGGAGCCAACAGTAATCACCATTGCTCGTACCGCTACCTCTAATGAAACGCTGTCTGTTAGCACCAAAACAAGGCAGTGAGTACAGCTGCACATGTGGCTGATTCTTCTGTATGTTCTTTGCTTTCTTTCTATTTTTTTGGCAGCAGAGGGAGCCAATTTCTTGAATCCCTCATTCCATTCTTACTGATATTATTCCTTGCCATGTGTTTAATGTTATTTATGCATCTTCAAAAACAGGAAGGATGAGGTAGAACTGTTAAATCCGTCAGCTTTTCTGCTAACTCTTTTTTGGCCAAACTGACCTAGAAGTATAATATCCCATTTAAATGGAAAAAATGTGGCTTGTGTTGTTTTTGGAGAGCATTCTATGAAAGCTTTTGTTGCTGTATGAGTGCTACGAAATCTTTCTGGCCTCAACAGAGAAAAAACAAGTTTTATTGATTAATTTGTCATGCACTGTCCGAAAAGTACAAAGTCTTCTCTTCTCTTCTCTTCTCAGTAATCACCAGTGTTGGGAGATATTACAAGTCTATCATCTAACATCAGTCCCAGGAAGACTGACACTGAAAGGTCAGTTTTGTTTCTTAGTGTCCCAGAATAAAGCAGGATCCTGTGTGTACTTTGCTCTCTGTTCTCTATATACCAGGATCTCCCCCTCAGCAGAATATTGAGATAGTGATTGGGGATACAGACTACAATTCCTATGCCATCATGTACTACCAGAAACAGGGCAAGATCACAATGAAACTCTATGGTAGGTTCCTCCCTTACTTTTTTAGGTACTTTATATTGAGCAGCACAGCACTGTTGATACTTTATTACTTTGGTAAATATGTTAAAGGGTTTTTGTGTTGTGCTGTGTTCGCAGGGAAGTCTGTGGACAATCTGTCAGAGCCGCTGCTAACCAAGTTTGAAGAGCTTGCTGCAAAACAGAATTTGCAGCGGGCCTACCACTTCCCCTTCCCCACCTACAGTATGGCTAATTTTACAGTTATCATACAGAATACTAATAGCAATCTATTTCATGTAAGCTGGCATTTTGAAACACATGATGACTGCATAGCTAGACAAGCTCTGGATCTCTGATAGCTAGATTAACCAAATGAATATACCGTGTAACCTTTGAGAACACAATCCAAATATTTTCTGAACACAGTGCATTACAAAATAACACAACAACACACTACATATGTAGTAAATGACTGGTCAGAGTAAGTCACACTACTACTAGCCATATGTTGATATATAGTAAAAGCTCCCCAGAGGGCTAAATAATGGCATGTGAATTTATTTTTGCTTTCTAGGTCACTGCGGTGATGTGGATCGAGATCATGTGATCAGTAAGTTACATGCTGTTTTTTCTTTTTAAACATTTTTAAATGTATTAACTTAAGTGACGTATGTACTTAAAAGCAATCCCCTAAAAAAGGGTGATAATGTTTCGATTTGTCACAAACAAAATGGCCAGACAGAAACAAGATAAGCATGTGCAATGCCACTGAGACAAACTTATATTATTTTTCAGGTTTTTACTTACTGGTGTAGTATGCAGGCCTAGTGCTGACAAGTACATCCACGAGTAATTGCATTGCATTTCCCTGGCAAAGCGCTCACGACTTATTTCCTAGCATTTTCTCCCATGTACTGTAAGAAGCTTCACTGATTCAGTGCAATATAATAAATAATATTAACAAATTGTATTTATGCAGATTTTTTCTTAACAACATGCTTTACATAAAGAACTGCAAACAAGAACTAGAAAAATTTGCATTTCCTGTGAAAATGCTGTGTGGATGCCTTAACGCTGAAGATGTCTGCTGAAAAAAGCTGAAAATTTTGAAATTAAAAAAAAAAAAAAAAAAAAAAAGATTTCCCTGAGCAGGATTCGAACCTGGCCCTTCTGGTCTAAGGGTAGTTATTTAGCTTACTGAGCCAAACTCATTCTCACAAAGAAGAGGTGGAGAGATTGACAATTGTGCTGAAATGAGCAGAACCTGCTGAGAATTGTGCTGATAAGAGGTGAAAAGGCTGCAAATTTTGCAGAAAAGAGGTGAAAATTCTGCTGAAAAGAGTTCAATCAGCAGAATTTCTGCTGAAAAGAGGTTTTTGCTGAAAACAGCAGAAAAAACTGAAAATTTTGCTGAAAAGAGTTCAATCAGCAGAATTTCTGCTGAAAAGAGGTTTTTGCTGAAAACAGCAGAAAAAACTGAAAATTTTGCTGAAAAGAGTTCAATCAGCAGAATTTCTGGAAAAGCTTAAAATTCTAATGAAAACAGCAGAAGAGGCTGAGATTTGTGCTGATAAGAGGTGAAAATGCTGAACCAATCAGAGGTACTGCTTCTGTCTGCTTCATCAGGCGGTGTACTTGTATGTATTTCTGCCATGGAGCGTTAACAAGAATCTGAGGTCCATATTAGAAAAGCTGCCAAAATCATAAAATGTTGCCGAATTGTAATAAATTATCAATATGAATTACAGGTCTGCGATAGTGTATTAATTTGTAGTGGAAGAAAACATGTGGACAAGGTGGAATTGAACCCACGACCTTTGGGCTTCAGACCTGTGTCATTACCAACTGCGCCACTGGGAAAGAGAACGGGCGCCTGGAAAATAGGGTGATGAGCAGTCAGAATTTTCGGAGTTTGAAAACTGAGAGGACAGATTTCCACCCCTCAAACAAACGTAATTTATGGCACAATGGTAAGATGACTGTAAAAACTGCTTCGACCTTGAGTGTCAGCAGTGTCTGAAGATGAATTGGCACAAGCCTCATGTCTTAACTTTGCTTTGTTACAGAGATATGACGATTTGAAAATGCCTCTCATTAGAGAAATCCAGCGCTGGTTTTGAACAAACTCCCCATAGACTTTGAATGGAGAGTTTTAAAACTTTTTGTTGCTCTGAGGCGATTTGATAAAAATCTGTAACTTCCACAACAGTGATAGTAACATTTTCTGAAAGCCAGCAAAAATACCTACGTTTTGATGTATAATTTGTGGAGGTTGGGTGAAAATTGAGCAAGAAGTTGTTCGGACATGAAGAGAAACTTCAGAAAGCAGCAGCTCTCACTCTGAGTTAATTGCATAGCAACCATAACAACGCATGTATTTTCTGAAAAATCACAAAGCTGCAACTGAAAACTTAAAGAGGCATTAAATGAAAACGGTAACAGATATGAAAAAGCTGAATCACACAGGAAAAGACCAATCATTTGAGAACGTTTTAAAGTTTGAATGGAGTTTCTAGGTGAAAGCATGAGCATGTAGTTAAGTTTCGAAAACAAGAAAGTTTTAGCAGAATTTCTGAAGTTTTCCATTCATTTCAATGGGACAAATTAAAGGAAAAAAGTGTAATATTTTAAAAAGTATAATAGCAATAAACACCAAAAGATATAGCCAGAAAGAGCAGAACAGATTAGAGTTTGAACTGAGAAAATCGGCTGAAAACTGAGGGAGTAGTTAAGGTGCAAAAAACGTACGGAGGCGACAAGAATAAAGGATAAAGAATAAAGAGAAACAGGAACTCAATACCACACAATTAGTTTCACCCCAAATGAGCTGCAGCTTTGTGCTGTGATTGTGGCTCACGGCACTTTTCCCTCACATGTTACTAGAGGAAAAAAAACACACTCATCTCGAGCTGCTTGTGTTACCTGGTTAATATGTTCTTCATAGTTTGTTTTGTATAATCTAAGCTAAGCAGTATGTTATGAAAAAACAAGTTATTGACTTAAAAAATGTAATTAAGCCAAAGGCAATAACCAGTGTGCAAAACAAAATGAGGAGAATAATTCAGATCCCCTTTGGGCAGTAACTTAAATGTTAATATGTACAATGTTTAATTTAAATAAATGAACAGTTTAAATGTATTAAATGCCGAAGCACAGCAACAATGTACATTTAGTTTAGGCTAAAGCTCTTGTCTAGTTTCCTGCAGTGTGGTTTGATTTGAATAGCTGATGAGGATTCTTGAAAAATGCTGTGAAAGCTAAAATCACCATGTGATAACAGTACTTGCTCACTCGGTGAGTACCTCCCTACTGACCTCCTCAGAATCACGTGATTTTTGTGTACAGTAACTTTGGGAAATTTAATGAGGTCACGCAACCTGAAACTGAGTTTGACATTTTTGATCCCTCATAAGTACAGCAGACAGATGTGACATTTTCAATGCTAAAATACACATTCGAGCTCTGTTAAAAACTGCAAATAAATCAGTTTTGCATACTTTAAAGTCAAAATCTTGTTTTTGCTCAGAAGCGCTTTTATTTTATGAGACAAATGGGTTAAATGGCAAAATATCACCAGTTAAATGTCTATACTGTAGATTAACAGAAGCATAGAGGTTCTTCACACCATGTGGGATATGTAGCTGGTCAAAGCAAGTTATAATCATGGCTCGAGCATGGTATCAAACATGTGGGTAAAATGGTACATGTCATGATTTTTAATCATCCTGCATATTTTGTACAAAAAAGATTTGACAGCTATAAGTAGGAAGATATCACAGAGTGTTTCTAAGCGGGAGACCCACTGTTGAATAACAGTATGAGGTTTTTTTTTTTTTTTAAATGGCATCATGTATCACTTGGGGGGAAAAAAGAAAAGTGAGCCAGACCTTCTCAGAAACAGTGCTGACTTTTGTTCCTGCAGGCTGTGCTCCTGCAGTCAGTTTTTAAAACGTTGTCAACACGTTATCTAACTTCCACTGCCTGCTGAAAAACATCAGCACGGTTTCTCTGTAATTTAACCTGGCATTCCTTGTTTAACAGATTGTGTTCCCACATGCTGAAGAGGCGGAGCTGAGGGGACGATGGAGAGCAACGCTTTTGAATTCACCCCTAACATTAAATGTCCTCAGCCACACACTGAATAAAAGGACATAAGAGTCAAATCAAGCTGTTGTTGAATGCTTTTAATTGTCCTTATTTGCTGTTTGCTAATCCTGTGGTGAGATGGAAGTGTCAACATGTGTTTTTTTATCCCGAGATTTACCATTGAGAGGCGAATGCACGTTTTTGTTTTGTGCTTGAGGATGCAAAAATTGGATGAGGGGGCCAGGAATGGAGATAATAAGGCCCAGATGTCACAAGGGTGGTTACAAAACTCACCAAAAGTGCCTCTTACCACTTCCCCTCGCTCCAACCAGCACCTCTCTCTCTCTCGCTCTGTGTGTCCCTGTTTGTGTGGATATGTGAGTGTTTCATAACCAGCTGATTACAAGTCTGTGCTCGTCTGGTCTCATAACAGAGGAGAGGTTTGATAAGTCATCGGTACATGTCAGCAAAAATAAAGAATTCACAGCTAATCAGCACTTTATGTAACAAGCAAATGATACAATACACAGAAACAAAGTCAAGGGGGGATTTGCTGTAACATAAATGCAATATTTAAATTTAAACAAGTCAATAGTGCATGCTCCAACTCCCTGGTAGTTACAAAACTCAGAGGTTCTCACCGAAATTCTGCATGCACCAAAGGTTTTATGAAAGTAAGAAAGAAAGAAAGAAACCAGTACAATGATGTGAGTCAGTGCTCAGAGGCTGCAAGGAACAATCAAGCCACTGTATGCAACACTGGCAAAGTTATTTATGAGAATGATTTTTATTTTTTTTTCACCATGAAGTTCTTAAAAATCCCTGACCATGCAGGAAATACTGGATGCCAATGGTTTATCATATCCAGAAAAATGGAAAACACACTGATTTTATACATGTGACATTTTGGCCAGGCATGCTTGGACACTAATGTTTAAACCCCATCCCTTCTACCCCTGTGTCCTGGCTCTATTCACATGTGCCAGTTGTGTAACAGCCGTGATTCGCCTGAGGGTTTTTGTAATGGTGTAGCGAACAGCAGGATTGTGGGGAGGGGGAGTGGGGAGGAGACAGAATGGGGGTAGGGCTGTACCCTGCAGCAAATATAAGAAGCCTCCGCTTGCTCTTTCCCATCAAACCGCCTTGACACTCCTGATCACTCCTTGCTGCCGAAGCACAGACAGAAGAAGCCATGAGGAGCACACTGCTGAGGATGCTGGCCGCCCTGGTGTGCGTGCTGGCTGCATGTGCAGATGTCATGCCCGTAAAAGACTTCAACCTGGAGAAGGTAACAAATACACATTTAAAAGGAAAGAAGTTATTTGCGTCTGTCTTTGGGTTGTTGCACAGACAAAAACAACCCCTCACTTTTAGAAAGCAGAGGGGAAGCAGTAATGCAGGTAGGGTTTAGATAACCTCTTTTTAAACAGTGTTTGCTTTCTTACAGGTGGCGGGCAAGTGGTACATGGTTGGCTTTGCTACAAATGCTCAGTGGTTTGTGAACCACAAAGCAACCATGAAGATGGGGACTGCTTTCTTAACTCCTACTGATGTAGAAGATCTGGACCTCTCTTACTCCAACCTGAAGTGAGTATAATTGTGCTTTCAAAATAAGATAAAATAAAATAAATTAAATGGCAATGATTGTCTTTTTTAGGGAGGATATCTAATAAACTGGTCATTTTTTCCCCATTTAAGTACTGATGGCTCCTGCTGGAGAATGACTCACCTGGCTAAGAAAACAGACACTCCTGGACGTTTCACCTTCCACAGCCAAAGTAAGTAGAGACGCCTTTAAAACTGCCCCAAAATCTGACATATATTTGAATACTTAGATTTAACATGATTTCTGTGACCCCACCAGCTTGGAACAATGACAACGACATGCGCATTGTTGACATTGTTTACGATGAGTACGCCCTGGTCCACACCATCAAGACAAAGAATGGGGTGTCCGAGGTCCTCAACAAGCTTTACAGTGAGTTTGTCTTACCAAAATAAGAGTAACTTTCTAGGAATGCTCTCCGGGATTTGCTCATTCTTGAAGAGCGCCGTCATTTTTTATTGTAGGTCGCACTCCCGACACCAGCGCTGTCCTGCAGGAGAAATTCTCGCAGTTCTCTTTGGAGACTGGTGTCCTCGCTGAGAACATTGTTATGCTGCCCAAGAATGGTAAGTTAACAGTATCAACAATGTAACTGATTCTGTGAGCGAGGCAGACCTTCGCTCACCAGCCTTTCTAATATGCGTTACAGGTGAGTGTCCCGACGCCTGAGGAGCCCAAATCTTCCATCTCAGCAGCATCCCCCCCCCCCACCACATTCGTCCAACCCCTCTCCCCCCTACAGTCATGACGGATTCACAAAGCTACACCCTGGGACAATGAACCTCAAGCATTTCACTCTGTTTTCTGCTGCACACCAAAGACCAACCCTGATCCTAGTTGAGCTCTCATACTTGTCAACATGCACATTAACTGGGGCATCAGAGTGGAACAATAAAGGCCTGCTTGTAAGAAAAAAAGGGACTGAAGTACACGGAAATATTATAAGTTGTCTTTTGTAACTTCTGATTTCTTTTGCAGACTTTTTTTTCTCCTGTTTTCCAACCTCAAAGCTAATAAAGCTGTTAAAAAGTGTCTGATTTCACAATAATTTTGTGTGTGTGTGTGTGTGTGTTCTGTGAAGGTTTTTTTGGAAGCTACGTGAATATTTTAACACACAATGCTCCCCATCAGCTCACTGTCAGGCATGCGAGAGTGTGTTGGATACTTTACCACATTACATTAGGACACAGTCCTTGTCAAAGGGTTTAAGGATGAGTTGCAGTTATGCAAATATGCGGCTGCGAGTGATATAGGCAGCGATTCAATCGACAGACATAATGAAACGAAGATTATAATAACACAAACTGATTATGGGGCAGCTATATTGCTATTTAGTTCTGGATCATGGCAACAGTAATAACAACGACAAGACAATACCTCGGTTCAAAGGTGTGGGCAGACAAACAAACACAAAGTAATCAGAATTAATTTAATTTAATTACCAGGCACGCAGAACAAATCCCTCCTGAGGAAAAGCAGAGTAGCACTACATTTCTGATGAGTAAGAGATATAAAGACCTGACATCACTTTAAAATCAAACATGCTGAACTTAAGTGAACACATTTATCTACAACTTTATCATCTTAAGGACACTTCAGTCCTTTTTTTGTAGCGCCTCATTGCTTTGGGTACCTTTGTCAGCAAGTTTATATTTGATATACTTTCATATATTACTTATTACTGATTCTGAATATAATTCATCAGCTATGAGCTTTTAACTTTATTTAGTTTGGTAATCTGTCATTAATCATCAGTGTGTATGCTCTGTAAATCTGGGTGACTAAGAAGGTGCACTGTCTGCCCACCAGAGGGCAGCATATGACCTTCTGGAACTTCCACATTTGTTCATTACGGACTTTTCAAAGGAAAAACTACATAGCGTTTATTAAGTATTATATCAGTTTTATATAATTTTAACTTATATAAGTCGAACTAAAGCAAATAGGTTAGATTCTTCCATAGTCCCTGTTTCTTAATGGTTACATGGCTAAGACACAAAATGTTCCTTGAATATCTTTAGTACTGTCTTTGATGTGCATCATTACGCTGCGAGTGTCTGAACAAGAAGAAGAAGACGAAGAAACTGCTATTAAAGATCAAACACTCTTTATTGAACTCAAGAGAACTAAAAGCAAAACATGTGGGTTAAGGTTTTGCCTGTCTGCGCTGATAATCAATTATCATCGCCGTTAAGTTCAAAACATATATCGAGGATGAAGTTATGCATTTTAAAAGTCTGAAAATCAAAATCCAAAAACAACAAAGCATCGGTAGAGTCACTTGTTTGCCCTACGGGATGCGAAGTAAAAGCAGATGAATTCTTCTTTGAGGCCTCAGTAGAAGGCAAGCTGAGCTCAGCAGCTGCTCCTAATGTCTCACATGAAGTGATCCACAGCAAGCGCTCGATCACGAGGCGATTCGTGATTCACTGCGCGAGCGCCGTGGGAGCAATTTGATCAAACAGACATACAAAATAAAACAACTTCACAACAAAATAGAGTTGGCAGCAGGTTTCAGCTGTAACACGTCGTTCTGTAGAAGCCATGGTAAGGTAAACAGGTAAACATAAAAATAACTTAAACATAAATAGATCATATTTGAATGCATGTTGGACCGCAGTTGCACACTGCAGGGTGACGCTCGTGTCTGCCTCCTCATCCTAAACGTGTTTTTCTTGCAAACGAGCAAATGACTCACACTTCATCAAACATGCATGTTGTTGTGTGCACGTGTGAGGGGAGGTGTAAGCGTGTGCGTTGAAGCTGCTACTGCTGCACAAATACTTGGAAAGTCTGGCTTTTTTTTAAATTTCAAAAGTTTTTTTTTTCCAACCAAGATTTTTCTGCGTAAGTGAACACAGCACCATTTAAATACAACATAAAAAAACACCTGAAAACGCTATTAAGTCCGATTTCGTGCAGCAGCAGTCAAGTTTTTCTCGCAGGTTTGTGAGTGTGAGGCAAGGCCAAACGGCTCAGCACCTTGAAGGCACGCTGGAATAATAAGCCAATTATCTTCTTAACTTCGTCCCAGGTGTTTTTCAGATATAAATTGATTTTTCATTTCACGCTGCTTCGCCCACTTAATGCCTAGTGCATCGATGAAAACTCAGTACGCATCAGTCAAGCTGTTTGGTCTGGTCTTCGCGCATGCCCAAACGGCCCCTTCTAAAGCTCATTTTCCCTAATTCACCTACGCACAGACGCATGCATGTGCTTTAAAAACTACAGCCCAACACTGGTTTCAAATGTATAAAAACAAAACAAAAAACCAACTCAAATATCAAATTGAACATGAAAATCTGACATAAGACTCAAGTGTTTGGCAAAGAAACAAACAAACATGCTGAAGCCCGCACGAGTAAAGGCTCGCAGATTCACTCATTCCAAATCCAAAGAAAGCTGCCGTGACCATGAAGATGAAGAAGATGGCGATGATGGCGTCATGATTTCCCCATCATGCACTGAGAAACCCCTCGGTGCCCTTCCACAGAAAGGAGTGTCCCTTACAATCGAATGTCATAAGATTTAAACGTAAAACTCTGTATTTTACACGTTTATAATGCGACAGACGAGACGTGTGGCGCCACTCTCATATAGATATGAAATTTCTAATTTGCTTTATGCGTCTGACACTAATCTTTCGAGAAAAGGGAGAAAATAATATCATATTTACAAGGTGACTTTTGGCATCCATATTCAGTTCTATATTACCACGACATGAATTATGTGACAAACTGGTGCATCCGCAGTTTGAAACAATAAAAAATACAAAGAAGAAGAAGAAAAAAGAAAGAATAAAACAAAAACAAAGGTTTGGCATGTCGATTTGATCATTTTTGATATAAGAGTTTTGTTAAAATATAAAATCAAAACGCAACAGGGACTGGCAATAAACCTTTGCTATCACACGACCCAGTAAGTATAATTATTTGTCATATACAGTATTCAAAAGACTCCTGAAAACTCCCAAGCACGACACAAAGAAGGACAAGCCGGTTAGTATATACATGTACAGTCTCTTACAGCTGTGCTCAGTTGAATAAGTGTCCCTTCCTTCTCTTTCTAATACTCTGGATATATAAAAAAACAGAACAAAACAAAAGGATTTCTGTACAGTCTTCCCCGTTGCCCCAACCTTCCCTGGGAGATTATTGTCCTTTTGAATAGCCAATCCTCTGTCCATTCTGTGATTGGCCTTGACTTAAACCACCTCTATCTCTGTGGCATCGGATGATCTAAAACATTGCTTTCCCTCTCTCAGAGTTCTTTCTGATTGGCTGTTAGATGAACCATTCCTTCTTTGATTCGTCAATGGTTTCTGGGTTGTCGGTGCCGATGATGGCCGTATCCGCTGATTCCGCGGCCGACTCCCCGCTGGCCTTTGCCTCGTTGGTGTGGTAAGTGCCTTTGTGACGGAACATGTAGCGGATCAGGAACACCAGAGTGCATAAGATGGTGAAGATCACCACTGCGATAATACCTGTAGTAGAGACAGAGAGGCTTTTTCAAATACTGCTACCAACCTGCTCCGACCATGAAATTCCTCATATGAGTCAATGTCTAAGCAAAGGCAAACACAGCCTGCTTCTGCCATCTCAACTGGGAGATTAATGTAATAAAAATGTATGTAATGCGATGTTTGTAATGTAATTAGAAACATTAGTGAACTGTAGTCTGTTTTTGGTACTTTTTGGACAGAAAGAAGGAATTTGACTGTCACTTGAAAAGTATAAAGCAGACGTTTTTAATAGTTAACTATGATCAGAATGTCTGTGATGTAGCAGCTCATCCAGGTCACGATCCATCACAACCACTGGTTATTGTAATGTGTGAAGCACAGAGAGCAAATAAATAGTAAATGGGGCACTTAGCACTCAAGGCAGTTTCTTCTACAAGCCTCATTCACCCAATCACACACACTTTTTTTTTATACCAAAACTCCTTGTCTAACATTTACACACACTCCAGCGGATGCATCAGGTGGCAGCTTGGGGTTCAGTATCTCGCCCAAAGAAACTTTGACCTGCAGACTAGAGGACACAGGGATCGCCACATTCTACCTCCTGAACCACAGCCGACCCAAGCGATAAAGCCCTGCTCAAATGTTTTGGGCAAGACACTTACCCCTCCCAAAGTAAAAGCTAGTGAAGATCAAAAGGTGCTACATAAATGCCAACCATGTGGCTGTAGCTCAGGAGGCAGAGAAGGTCACCCACTATGCTGCAGTCTGCATGCCAAGCAAGCTACAGCAAGATACTGAACCCAGAGTTGCTCTCCGTTCCATTTATTAGAGTTTGACTGTCAGATAGAGCGTACTTAGGCTATACTTAGAACTATATAATAAATTATTAATAAACTCACTGAAAACTTTAAAGACCTCTTAAATGTGGAAAATCAATTAGCAATAAAAAAACCCCCACGTTTAAGCACTTTTAACTTGATGATATGATAATGGCACTTTGTACCTCCAATGATGGCAGAGTCCCTGTTGACTCCATCGGGAATCACTCTCTCCTCATTAAAGGGGAACACTGCATCTAAACAAGGAATGAGAGAAAGACACAAAAACAAGCTGAAACAACAGTGCACATAGAAATGCCCAGCAGATCAGGAAAGTGCCTTTTATATACGTACGATCTCTATCAACATAGAGCTTAATGGCGTCTCTGATGTTCTTCAGCAGTTAAAAGTCAAAAGGAACGATTGGTTGGAGAACGTTTGCTAATTAATAATGACGTGTCTTTGTCCTGTCTTCCTTCCTTCAACCCTAACCGGTCGTGGCAGATGGCCGCCCGTCCATGAGCCTCGTTCTGCTCGAGATTTCTTCCTGTTAAAGGGAGTTTTTCTTTCCTGCTGTCACCAAAATGCATGCTCATAGGGGGTCAGCTAGATGCATATAAAATTACTACTGATAGATAAATAAATATATTACTACACCGTCTCATGCATTTCATGGTTTTCATTAATCATTCATCGAGCTCAAGCAGTTTACACGCCTGCTGCCACCGTTTAATTGCAGTGATATTCCCTGGATGTACAAGGAGTGGATATGAAAGGAGTTGAGATGAGTGGAGGGTGTGTAATAAAAGAAAGAAGTAAAATGACATTGCTGAAATTGCCAATAACTTCTCTCAGCAGAGAGCTGCTAACTCTCTGCAGGCTTCCATAATCGAGCAGTTCTGTGCAAACACAACCCCAATATGCATATTTTAACACAGGAAAAACATCACCCTGCTATGAGCCCGTCAGCTATTTGTAATGCAGGCTGTACTGCCCATAGTTCTCCTGGGAAGTCACAAGCATGAGTAAGAATCAGTTTTAGCAAGCAGAATCATGGCCTGAATGCTTTGTTGTGCCAAACACATTTATTTTGCCAAGACGACCACTACAGTGTCTCTGTAGGTGCCTCTTGTTATTCTTTTTGTTTCGTTTTATTATTTTATTTTATTATTCGCATTATTATCAGAGTGGGGATTACGCTGGAGTGGACAGGAGGTGAGGGCCAGGTGGGGGAAAGTCAGTAGAAGTCAGTGGAGGAATAGAAAAAGAAAAGGGAAAGAAAGGGGTTAAGGCCCAATCTAAATCAATAATTTGAACCTACATAGTTTCAGGCAAATTAAACAATAGGCCAGAAAATACAGCTAGAATTTTTCTCTATTCTATTATTTTTTTGCTCATATAGAATAAACATGCTAGTCCACGCTTTGGTTCTCCAAAGCATGAAATCGACACGCATGCCAGCAGGACGAGATACTATATTTAACGTCAAGAAGTCACTAGTAAGCAAGGAAGGTTTGAAGTACATTCCAGGGTCCTTCTATGCAAAAAAACGATTAAGCTAGGTGGCTAATATGTATTTACATGTACAGTGTCCAGTGATTATTGGTGACCACCAGTGCTACCTCTCAGCCTCCTAGTAGATGCATCTATGGTATAAATGTGAAAATCCCAGGTGATTTTCAGATTAACCTCTGACGTTGATCTCAAGGTTGAGGTCAGTAAGATTTGAACTTGTCCAAGAATTGTAGTAGATGCACATATGGTATGGATTTTAAAAAATACTATGACAATTGGTTCTCAAGTTATTGCATTCGTATAATTGGGTATCCACGCCGCCCGCCTGGCAGGGTGACAGCAAAACCCCATCAGCCTTTTTACGGTGGGTCACACTTCAAAAATATAATATTTTAAGCTTTCAATTTTTTTCTTTTAATTTAAGTTTGCTTATAAGCTCCTTACATGGACTCGCTCCAACCTGATTGGGTGAGTTCATCATGTTAAAACTGAATTTTAGTGAAAAAGTTACCAGAGCCTCTACTAGAGGTAGTGAGATTATAATAATAATTCAGCTGCTATACATCAAACAACAGCTAAAGAGGGACCACATCTGTGAGCATTCATTTTATGCTAATTATGTATTAAGTGTCATTTTTCATGGTGTACGCCTTCTTATTTATTTCCTTTGTATTTTCGTATGCACCATGGATTTTTATTTATTATTTATGGATTTTTATGTTGTAATTTTATGTATTTCTTATCTGGACTATATTGTTGTGCATTGTCTGGTGGTGTTTTTGTTTTTTTAAAATATTTTTTTCTTATTTATTGTTTTGAAATTTAAATCATGGTTACCTCTGCTAGCTGCATATGCTTGGATGTAATTGGATAAAACTACAATATATTTAAAAGCATAATAGAAAGGTGAGAACACAGAAAAGTAAACTGACAGAAATGGGAAAGGATGTCATCACCAACAAAAAGAAACTAACGCAAAAGAGTCGACTTGGCATCGCACAATCATTACGAAAGTGGAAGGATGGAGGGAGGTCTCAATATGTTATAGATCTGAGCTATCTATAGAGAACCTAAGGCAACATAAATAATAATCCACTTTGTAGACGGATGGCTGCGAGCAGACTTCGAGTGAGGACCTGGAGTCGAGATCGATGGACTGGATCAATTTCAGAGAGCTCAACGCTCCCAAAGGCACAGTTGGCACGGAGCCTGAGGAAAACGGATGCTTCCAGAATGATGACACTAAAAATACTAAAGACTGCCGCTGGATATATCATTAGTCTCTGTGTGTGTGTGTGTGTGTGTGTGTGTACGGACATGTAAACACACAAGTCTTAAACTAGCATTTCGAGGATACTTAATGAACTCTTGCTCTGCTGTGAAGAAAAACTTGGGGCTATAAGCTCTCCTTTGCCACCCAGAACTAACACATCTGCATTAACTGTTCAGACTGCACAGCGTTGCTTTTTCTTATCAGTGAGAAAAATGAAAAATCAACCTGTTGAGCATGTTCCACTCACCTGTTTTGTCCAGATGCCAGGGATCTGTTGCAGCAGACATTGGTGGGATAGTGAGAGGTGATGCCCCGCAGTTGGACTCCACCAGTTTACCCTGGTAAGATGCAGGTGACGCAGCTGCAGGCTGCTTTTCTGTTGGCGTTGCCTGAGACTTTACGGCTGTTCTGAGTGCAGACTTGAGTGGGGCAATTCCGTTGAACTCCACCCGCGACAGGCAGCCAATGAAACCTGGGGTGTTGTAACGCTCGATGATGACTGGGTCTATGTGTCCAGTTTCTGCACAGAGACAGGATCGGAGAGAAGCTGTCATCACCAGATGACTTTTAAAGAACCTATCTGTTGAATGTTTACTGAGACAGGTTAGTTATCTGGAACTACAACTTGTAATTAGATACTGAGAGAAGAAACATCAGGATCTCTACAAATGACTACAGAGCTCGAAATAAACAATCGACAGACACAACAAACTCCACGTACAGCTTTGAACAGTCAAGCATTTGTAGGCGTCAGTTTTTGCTGATGTACAGACAAAACAAACTCTGCAAGTTCAATACACCCGGTCAGATTAGGAATTCACACAAGAGAGTGAAGGCGAGGCGGAGGAGGCAGAGGAGGTAGGAAGCAGGGGAGGAACACACACTGACCTCTAATGTCAAATTAGAAGATGAATAATGAATTACAACCCCCGCTGCTCTCACAGGCTTTGTTTCTCTGTCGCGCTCTGCTTTTCTGCAGTCACTCTTTTATTCATGGGTTGATTTAGCAGCACAGCAGTGAGGTGATATTTCATATTCAGCGTTTTTTTTATTTTGGTTTCAACCGAGCACGAATACACGTTGCTCATCCTGCTCTTTGTAAGCGGCACTTATAATCATATAACAAATGTTTATCACACTTTTGTGTGTACATACGGATGTTGAAAGCCCAAACAAGGGTTCACTTCTCTCGATCTTTTTATTGCAATGTAATCCGTGTATAATCATAACCACATATATAAGTTAAAATAATGATAAAAAAGCTAGTTTTCTTCTTGTTGTCCACTGTGCTAACACATGACAGAAATAATTTGTAATAATTGCCATAATTTGGAGGGTAGGAAATTGCCTGAGGTCCACTTACTGCCAAGGCAATTCTGACAAATTCAGATGTTTAAAAGCAGCAATTTGTGCACTCATACAGCCGCCTCTCAGTCCAGCCCCCTCTCGCTCTCTCAGTCCTTTGATTTTCATCCCCTTTTGTTTTTCAAACGAAAAGTACTTCAACACACAGACTCACACATAAATCAGCGCCTGAACTGCAGGTGGCCCGCCGAGCTCGGTCCAGCTGGGCCAATATCTTTGTTCAATCTGTGGATTTTGAGGGCTGTTTGTAGGTTGCACACGGCATATTTTCACGAGTGGAGAAATATCGATTTTTTTTTTAACCCTAATAGTTATTTGGAGGCGACTGAGCAGTTGTTTGTTTTAACGCTCATATGGCCCAAGGTCAAGCATAAAAAAACAACAACAAAAAAACAAAAATTCACTCAAAAAGGTCAGGTTATTCCAATAAAAATCACCAGAACAACATAATAGTACACCCACGCATGAATTATAACCCATGTGGTGGAAAACACCACGCAGGAGATATAGCCCTGCAGTTATTAAAACCCTTTATTGCAACACATAGCCAAGGCAGAGAAAAAGAGCCTTGAGACACAATCTGCAGACGAGTCTAGACAAACTCCCTGTTATCTCCAGTCCTTACGTTAAACCTTAGTGTCCAACCCTTATATCAAATCTGCACACTAAAACTGAATGGCCAGTCTAATGCAGAAGCTAAATTCCTTCGGCATGACAGTACACATTAATGCCCCCATAATATAAGAAACAAATTATAGGTGCAGACACACACTCACACACATATCCTCAAAGAAAATGGAAGAGATGCTTTTTTTTGTCTGCAGGCTGCAGACAAAAAAAACAAAAAATCCCTCTAACACCTACAGTTCTGTGTAGACATGAAATAAACTTGCCATGCTGGCATAAACCTGGAAAGATAAAACAACAACAAAAACACACAAAAAAGCTGCCATTGACACTTTTTGGGAAGATGAAAAATGTACTACCTCTACTTGTGTGTGTAGACAAAGCCAGGTTTAAATTTTAACATGCATGGCTGCAATGCTTCAGCACAACCATGCCACACCCAGAGGAAAGCACTGGACAATCCCACAGATGAACAAGGGATGGCCAACTACAGTGCTCTGTGTATGTATGTGTGTGTGTATGCACTGGTTTATTTAATGAATCCTGTTATGTTAGATGATGGGGTTCTGAGTATCTGGACATGGCTTATAATGCAATTCTCTCTCTTTATTCCATTTTCATGGGTCCAATACAAGTATGTACTGTACATGTGTGTGCTTGTGCACTATTGATTGTGCTACCAGGAACAGAGCCAAGCACTACGTGAGTTTTCTTAGTATTCAGCTGAGCAGACCTCCTACAGACACTTGCACTGTTTGTATTCTGTGCAGTTTGTCTTTGTAGGTGGAAAACAATAATTATGCAGACACTTGTGTTGAAGGTATTCATTTTTATACATGTACAGACGCACTCAAACTGAACTGCAGCTCTGCATCCCTCGGTCAATCAAGTCTCAGATCCGAGTCTCTCTTCACACCTCGAAAATGCCTCGGATGGTGAAACTGTAGGAATTTGCATATGCGTGGGGGTGTGCAAAATAGGTGGAGAAACAGGTACAGGATGGAAGCAAGGGCCTTGCAGTATTAAAGTAAACACAGCCAGCAGATTACTGATAACACGTAAAATGAATATGAATGAAGCTCTTTCTCTCCTGTGTGCCTGAACATGTGTTGATCACTGCAGAGGTCTGTGTGTGAATACTAATAGGCTCTCCGTTGGGAGGCTCCTCTCCACATAATGCCATAGGCAATGCACTGAGAGTATAGCTGACAAGCTTCCCTTACAAATCCGCATGCTTGTAGTTTAAACGATAGAACATTATTCTTAAACATCACAAATGTTACACCATGCTTTCTATTTAATGTTAACGCGGCGACACCATTATATAAGTGATACTAGTACAGAAAACACTCTAGTGATTTTTACCTTGCAAGAAAACAACCTTTGTGCATCAGTCAGCTTCCTGTATTTGGGTAAACCTTAGACTCAACTATAGTATTATTCTATCAAATAAAATCATGCAGTATCTCAGGTCAGGAAAAACTGAACATTAGGTAACCAGAGATTTCTAATGGGTGGTTTGCTTGGCTCCAGTGCTTAACAACACATTAATACGTGATCATTAACAAGTAATATCACCTTGTCAGAGCCAGTCACCACAACATCGCGGCTTGTAATCGCTTCTTTAGCTTGCCCTGATGGCGTCTTATGGAGCTTCCCAGACTAATCAATAAAACATGGGCACAAACAAACAGCTTTCCACACACTTAACATAATTAGAAAACAGAGGAGCATAATCCATTATGCTTTAGACTGAAATGATTTAATGTGGCATCATACGATACACAGAGCGTGTGTTGCATTGTGTCATGTATCATATAAGCCACCCTTATAAATATACCTAAAGACATGCTCGCTAGTGCACACGCATACACGACTGTAACAAGGTCAGCATGTTGATCAGATGTGACCGGTGATATCGTATGCATAATTCAAAAGGTGAGGGAGCACATAAAGCTGCGAGGAGAGGCCTGCTGTGAAGATAATGGGTAGGTAGGGGATGTGTTTTGAGGTGGAAGAATTGCCTCAAGAGGAGGAAAAAATAGGAGAAGTTGGATGAAAAAACAGAAGGCAGGATGGAGACGACTGCAGAACTAGTAGTGAGGGAGGGTGTGGCTGCCTCTCCAAGAAGAAGTGGTGGTAAGTGGAAAGGTGAGAGACACGAGGGGAAAATAGGGTGTGGGAGAAAAGTCTCTGATCTGAACGTGTGTGTGTGTGCGTGTGTGTGTGTGTGTGTGTGTGTGGGGGGGGGGGGGTAGGAAAGAAATGGGGTGACAAGAAGGGTGCTCAAATGGAGGGGTGGAGGAGATCAAACACAGTTGCCATGGAAACAAATGGAAGCTGAAATAAGGGTGACAGAAGGAGAAAATAGGGGAGGTGGGTAATGAAAGTATGGAGCATTTGAGACGCATCAAAAATAACACTGATGTGAATCCACAAACCACACCCTTTGAACCACACAAACACACACATGCTGTCTGGTTGTTGGTCATGGCTGATGCAGGGAGGGTCAGAGAGAGAGAGAGAGAGAGACAGAGAGACATTGAGAAAGATGGAGAGAGAAGTGAAAATTAAATCTTCTTAAATTTAAGAAGAAAAAAACATGTAACCTTGAGCACAGCTGCTTTTTGAGTTTTTGGTCCTTGTGTACTGCAGTATTTGGGAACTGTAGTACTTTTGCAAATGCGATGGTCTCCTGTTCATTGGAGCATTAGAAGAAATAAATAAATAAATAAACAAAATGAGCTGCAGTAAATGGACACGTGTAAAAAGGGCATTTGTGATGTAGAGGATGATGAGAGGGGTTGTAGAGAGAAACAGGTGAAGACCATCTGTGTTTTTGACATGGCAAACGCACCTGTGATGGCAACATCTGCCCATACTGACTACACACACGCAGACATGCACACATACACACACAGTCATATTCACCTGTTCCAAATCTAGCTTTTTGCTTCATCAGGATGTTTGGGATGTACAGACAATGAGCCAAAAACACAGCCATAACAGAAAACACGCATTAGCAAACAGAGCAAGGGAAAAAAAATTAATACCAGGCTCTCTGTGACAGCTAATTTCTCTTCCTGTGTATTTTCCCGCAATCCAATTAATCCAGCGGGTGGATTTCCTTGTAAATTCGAAAGCATCAAAAATTGCTCAAAGCATGAAAAAGAAAGAATCTACCTCGCTACCTCTGCTGCAAATTCAATTTGCGGTTTATATTCAAATGACTCACTCTGAACTGTAGAAGCCTTGGCACACTCATGCACAGGGACTAACACAAACAAATGGTGAAACATGCATGCATCAGAGTGTAGTTACCTATGTGGAGTTTGCGTCTACAGGCAGTATGCTCAGCAAGCCTTCTTCCTCTCCTCTTCCTTTATATGTTCTTTCTGCCTGTTATGTGGATTTTCGTAGCACAGTACCACACTGGCAAGCACTTCTCTCTCTCTTGCCCGCTCTCTCACTTGCCCGCTCTCTCTCTCTCTCTCTCTCTGCACTGCAGTCCCACCCCCACTCTGAGACAGCAGCTGGAGAAAACCTGGATCTGGACTTATACTGGACTGGATTAGGACTTCCCGGTACAAGTACAACTAAGGGTAATAGCCAGAGGACAGTATGATGTCATCCTATCACACACAAACTGCAGGCACCAAAAAAGGCACACTCAGATTATAGAAATGGAGACAGACAGCAGCCTCATCTAACACTAAGTTTCCCCAGCGTCAGGGTGTCTTGTGCATCCAAATGTAAAGAGCAAAACCCAAAAGGCAGTTTCTGAGATGCTTAGAAGAGAGGAAATTGATTGCACTTCATCCCGACATGCTTTAGAAATTGGCCAACAGCATGCATAATCAGCAGTCTTATGTAGAACTGGGTGCTGAGCCATCAACCTTTCCACAAAACTGTCATCAACAGGACAGTACTTCAAATGATTTACTAATGCACTGGTGTTTCAGTATGCTGCAATGTTATGACCACTTTTTTTCTTCCACACAGCCTGAACTGTGTGAGGCAGACTTCTTGTTATTTCTTTAAGTAGACTTAAGACTTAAAGATGGTATTGCACGGTGGATCTGATGGTATTAATAATTCCATCAATGCTGACAAGATCTCACCGACACCACTGAAGCCCCAAATCGTGACAGAGCCTTCAACATTTTTTAAACATTGTTTGTAGACACTGAATATTGTACCTCTCTCCTGACATTTTCTCTCCATACTGATGACGATTTGAGCCAAATCTTTCACATTTGCATTCATTTCATTTCATTTATTTATTTGTTTCACACATGGTTCATAGAGGTGGGAATCACCATACATCCCACGATACGATATTATCACAATACTTAACGCACGATACGATATTATTGCAATTTTTAAAAAATATATTTTGCAATATTCAGATTCTGTACATAAAGGTAAACTTTATCAATATTCATTTTATCTAATATCAAAGTCTCGCACTCAGTCTCTCTCTCATTTCAGTCAGTTTTATTGTTGACAAACTGAACGGTTTGTATTACAGTCTAGTCCAACTTAACTGAATGCAACCATCTGGTACAATTATAGCTATTCTGAACTAAGCAATTTATGAAAACTATGCAGCCCCTTCAGCAACTGAAGAATTTGAAAGTAAATTAAAACAAAATATAAATTTACATTAAATAAAAAAGTTTTAAACTTAATTAAAATAAAACATGTCTTAAATTAAAATAAGTAAACTGTCATGTTTATTGCTGCCAAAAAAAAGTTAAACACATTTGGACAGTGAAGGAATGTCAGGATTCTTGCTCAGAAAAAGGATCAACATGCTCTGAGCACAAAAACCTTTTTTGTAACACAATATCGATTTCTGCTGTCCCTGTATCGATAGATTATTAGCAAACAAAATATCACGATACTACACAGTATCGATTTTTTTCCCCCACCCCTAATGGTTCAACAGTATTTCATTTCCTACATACAAATCCTCCTTCCCATTAATATAGCACTGCAGCCATGGGTGAAAAGGAGCAGGAAGAAGAATAAATTCTTATTAGCACCTGCCCCCTATCTGAATTCCAATTTCTCTTACAAGTGGGCACCAACAACCCAAAAAGCACTCTAATATTTATCAATATGTAACAATGCAAAACAAAACAACAAATCAGTATAATCAACAATATACAACACTACTAGATGGCAAAGAAAAATTCCACTCCATAAGCCCTGTTGCCACTGATCTTCATTCCAGTTCTTGTGTAATTTTCACACCTCTCCATGTTTCTGTTCTGTCATTGTTCAGCCAAGGACAGTGTGTGAAACTGTTCTGATGAGCCTCAACTGTCGCTCCAACTACAGCTACCGAATGATACTACAAACAAAGACTCATTACCAGACAGGATGTGCACGGACGGCACCAAGCAGTAAAGGAACCAGAGTTTCGCATCTGAGGAGGAGTGAAATTCTTACAGAGCTTGATCCCCGGCATTGGAGTTGCCGAGGTGCGGGATCATGTGGAAATCAACCGATATGCTCTGCTACGACACATCAACTTGACTAAGACCCTGGGAACCGCCTTAGCAGGAGAACAGCAGGCCATCAGAACGATGGTGCTGCAGAACAGACTGACTCTAGACCTGCTAACAGCATCACAAGGAGGAGTTTGTAAGCGGAGACATTTATGAAGCTTTGCAGAATTTGACCATTCTGCAGAAATATGTCACTGACCACACATCTGGAGCAGCTACACCGCCATGTCTAAGAGTAATGATTTCAAAGATGATAACAACTACAATGACTGCTTATGTTGCCGTGCCTCAAGAAGAACAGCATCCCGTTGCAATTCTGTTAGAGGAGAACTTGTAATAACTGCTAATGAATGACGTGGTGATTAAAAATGACTTGTCAAGTGATCACGCACTGATTAAAACATTAGTAGGTTATGCAGGTTTTCATCCTTTTATTTTTTGAAGTTTTCATTTTAAATATGAAGTTTTCATTATTTTACATATAAAGTTTTCAATTTAAGGTTTGCATCATTTTAAATATAAGGTTTTCATCCTTGTATTTTTTGATTCATTTTACATATTAGGTTTTCATCATTTTTAAATACAAAGTTTTCATTTTAGTTTTCATCCTTTTATTTTTTGTAGTTTTCGTTTTATTATTTTTTCTTGTTTATTCCACTTGTTATTTCATTTACTATGATTTTCATTTACTATGTTTTTCTTTTTATTATTTTCTTTTGTTTTATTCTTTAGACCAAATGACTTCCATTTCTGCTATGCTGACATTTTGAAAATTAAAAAATTGCTTAAGATACTTAATAAATAACCTTCACAGACAATTGTTGTATACATTTAAAATAAGTTAAAACAGGAGGGAATGTTACAGGAAAAATGATTCTATGTTTCTTTACCTTCTTTTAAATGTACAAAGATGCCTTTTGTCTGCCCTCTGCCTATGGTTAGATTAGTTTAGAATTATCTTTTTAGACTTTCCCAGCAAACACATCTTGTTTCTGGGACATATTGTTTTAGATTGTTTTATCTTCCCTAGCTCTCTGCTGACGAGACTAGCACCATATATGGAGTTGTTTTATTTTATCTGTTTATTATTTTCTTATCCTGTTCTCACTGTCTTTCCTATAAAAATTACCAAGCCACTGTGCATGGTGTGAGTTGTTCTTAGCAGCTCACCCGTGTACACGTTTGATAAAGAAAGTAACTTTGTCTCATTGTGTCTTTATTTCTCCTGGGTTTTTTACAGAGTTTTCCCCCAACAAGGCTGTTAGTAAAAAAGTGACTAAAATTAAAAATTTAAATTGATTCCTTGAGTCAGCCAAGAGAGCTATTGAGCAAGACCACTTTAAAAACTTAAAAGAAAGTCTTTAGTTGGAAGAAAAATGTCAGGACATGACGCTGGCTCAAGAGTTCTGCATTGCACCATATTATTTTCTTGTAAATCATTAAACGTAAAGGAAGTTAAAGAAAGTGAACTTTATAGCAGCAGATCCTGTTTTGTGAACATCAACTTAATCTGTATACTGATAAACTTGGAGCACAGATAAACCTGTTTTTATGCAATGGTGCTTACATAGTAACATGAATAATAAACTTTATTTCTATAAAGATTTCCTTAAACTCCATACAACAGACTTTACAGACACAGCAACTGTCTCACATCACATCTTGCTGAAAACAGCTAATAGGAGAGTCCAAGGAGATTTATAGGGAAAGAACAGGTGCATTTTGAAATAAAACTATGTGAAAAAGTAGACCAGTGTCTGCAAATAACAGCTAATAGAATGTATTTTCAGCTGCTCTCTTATTTCCCAAAGGGCCGCCACAGTGGCTGGATCTGCATGTTTTATTTGGCACAGATTTTATGCCAGATGTCCTTCCTGATGCTACCCTCCCATTTATTTGGGTTTTGGACTACAAGTACAATAGCTTGTAGGCTGGTTCTGCCTCACATCTTTCACATGTAAGGCTAATGGGTTAACAACTACACCCATGGAGCCACTTCAAATAGAGGCTTCTTCAGAATAAAGCCGTCACATAAAGAAATGGCAATCTTTCTTAAATCCAGTGTAAAATAATTGGTATCACCTTAAGGGAGGGACACATTCATTCAGTGCGGACAGTTAACAGAAAAATAGAGGCCAGGGGGATAAAGAATAGAAGAGAGAAATCAGAAGTTCAGACTGGTACTGATGTACATGTCCTTTACAACTAACCCTCAGGGTTACAATCATCTCTCTATGATAGTACTTTCCCACTGTCACAATTTCTAGTGCTCTCTCTTTCTCTCTCTGACTTTGCCTCTGAATCTATTCCCTTAGAAAGACTCACACACGGTCCATGCACACACTCAAACACACACACACAGACACTTGACAGATTTGCAGCACAGAGGACAGAGTCTGGAGCGTGCCCGCTGCTCTGGCTGATGTATGACTCATCTCTCCCATCTATTCCACCGGGACGCATAGATCTAGGCCCATACGCCGTACATCAACCACCCACCTACCACATTCCTACACACACACACACAGTTGTGTCACTTTAAAGGACATTGCAGTAATTTCTTACAGATTTCGCCTCACTATAACCACCGGTTACCTAACCCTTAACTTAACCTAACCTTCAACCAAGTCTTGATACTAAAATCTAGTTTTTTCTTTTATGAGGACTTACTTCCCCCCTCCATTACCCCAGATATGTGCAACAAAATACATGCACTCTCCATCCTGCTCTAACCATAAATATCCTCCGCTTAGGCGCTGATGTAAGGACACTTTTTTACTCGCACACACATAAATACACAGGATACGGTAACGTTAAGCATAAGGTTTCATCATTTACAGAAGCATGTGTTGAATCATCCCTGCACTACATGATCAATACTACTTTAGCACAATCTCCCTGGGCAGCAAACACTGCAAACCTCAGGACACGAAACTGAGATTTCAGCAGGAGCAGCAAACATGCTAAATGATTTTATAGAGCCTTTTCTTTGGTTATATAAACCTGAGAATAATTCAATTTTTCTATTATCAAAGCTATAGTTGTTTTTCTGTCAGTGGATTCACTGAAGAACTGACCAATTATAGTAATAGTAAATGCTTTTATGGTTTTCAGGATAAAGGTTTCTATCAACAGTTGTCTGGGATCATATAGTCAATGTGAAATACTATCTAAAAGCTTACGTTACGATAATGTGAACAAATTAAGATTAGGCAAGAGCTATTACAAATAGCCTTGTGGACCGTGGAGCCTTATTAGCATTTGCCACAGAATACTGTAATTGACAGGTCCAACTCTGGTTGCCTGCACTTTTCACAGATGAGAATGGGTTCACCCTGAGCACATGAGATGGACATGACAGTGTCTGGAGAGGCTGTGTGTCCTGTAATATTGTTCAGTGTGACCAGTTTGGTGGTGGGTCAGTGATAGCCTGGGGAGGCTAATGTATGGAGGACTGCACAGACGTTTACGGACTACAGGCACCAGTGCAGTGGCTTCTGGGTTCCTCCTGGTGCAAGACAATACATGGTTTCATGTGGGGAGAGTATGCAGGCAGTTTCTTGGAGGATGAAGGAATTGATACTTCCCTGACCTAAATCCAACAGACAACCTCTGGGACTTTATGTTTTTGTCCATCTGACGCCACCACGTTGCACCTCAGACTGTCTCCAAGGACACCATCTGTCATTTCATTAGGTGCATGTCCTGAGGTTGTTAGGCATGCATACATGCGGGCATCTTCTGAGTACTGTTATGATTTGCTGCAATGTAATTTCGGTAACTGCGTCTGCTGCATCATCTTTCTACTTTTCCTCCTTTTGAGGTGTTTATGAATTCAGCCCTCTGTAGGTTGATTTGCATCAAACGATGTGGCATCCTTTCATTCCTAACACATTACGCAGTTCAGTGTAGACATCCAGCAGGTTTTCACTTCCCATTGAGATCAGATGTGTTTTCAAAGTGTTTTTTTTGAGCAGTGAATAGGTAAATGCGTCATAGATTTAAGGTTCAGTTAATAGTGTTTATCTGATAGTGTTTGTGAATTTGAAGCACGACTCTGGTGCTGTTAATTACCTGAGAAAAAAGCCTATCTTCACTGTACACTGATGATTATGAAGGTGTTCGGCTCCGTGTGATCATGTCTTCTCTTTTATGCTTCTCTAATGTCTACTTATTGTATTTCTTCCTTCATTATCCTAGTTAACTAATCACATCTCACAATCAACAGATTGCGAGGTGACACTGGAGATGTCTCTGTGATCAGTGTGTGAGTGTGCGTTTGAGCACTGCACCAAACACAGGGCGGCTTTCTCCCACAAACAGAGAATCTGATAGCTCAGCTGTCTGACAGCCTCTCTTGTCTCTGCGGTCCAAACACAGAAGTGGAGCAGATCCGATGAGATGTGGAAACACCCGCATTTGTTCCCTGTTCTTCTATTTTCTCTCTCTGTGTGGTTTAGTGTTATGATGTTTGCTACAATGTAGAAAATTAACATTTCGGTTTACTGATGTGTCAGCCTGGTTATAAACAAACATCTCAGGACTTGCTTGTCCTTAAAGCATATGTGCTGGTTTAGTTGGCTGAAGATTGATGATGGGGTTTTATTCCTCTCGGCTCTTGTGGTGTGTGCAGCGGCATCAGTAGTTCTGGCTGGTGAGAGAAGTCACATGTTGCTTCAACCTCAGTGAACTTCTCTGCACTTGCAGTAGAGGACAAAGGGCGGAAGGGGTGGCGACATTAAAATGCATCACGAGTCACTGTAAAATCGAATAAAACCAACTAATATTGTGAAAATCTCAATTGTGGGATTAATGAAGGCTATCTCGTGTAGCAAAGGATGCCACTTTGAAAATCTAAAAAAGATTAAGCCATTTAAAAAAAAGCAAACTGAAATGTATGTCAAATCCATACTGCTGAATGTCTAAATGATCTGGGAAGATTGAAACATGCAGATCCAAAAACCACCCAGTAGGGTTTGCATATTTAAAAATACAGTCATGTGAAAAAAGAATAGTAAGTAGCAGCCACGTGCTGCTAATCAAATGCACTTGGCTAATTCATAATAAGCAAATGCGAGCACCTCTGTAAAGGCAGAAATTTGGGCAGTTTGCTTGTTTGAAACATTCAGTCATGTGTTAAACTAATATCACAACCTTTCAGGCAAATTCAGTACAAGGTCGGACCGTGAATATACAGAAAGCTCAGGTACATCTCAGACTTTACAGGCCTCTGTAAGCATGTTAAATGTTAAAGTTCATGACAATACAATTAGAAAAATACCAAACAGTTATGATTAAAGGATTGCCACAAGATAGCCACTCATGTGTAAAAAGAACATGGCAGCAGGACTCAGATGTGCAAATTTGCACCTGAACAAATAAGACTTTGGAACTGTGTCTTTAGGACAGATAAGACCAAAGTGGAGATGTGGATGATCAGGAAGAACACCTCAAACTGTCAAGTACGGTGGTGGAGGGGTGATTATTTTTATTTTTCACAGCACTGGATCTGCCACATTTACAACCAAACAGAAGACGATGAATCAGGCAAAGCCAAGTCACTATACAGGTCTTTGGCGTTCTCTAGTGGACAAAATCTAAAAGTACATTTACTTCACACAGAAGATGGATGGATGGATGGATGGATGGATGGATGGATGGATAGATGGATAGATAGATAGATAGATAGATAGATAGATATTTATGTATTCATACATATATAAATAACTCAGTTTAGAAAAGTGGTATATATCTGCCCGAGTAACTAATCACTAATCAATCACATTGGAGAGTGTTGGGGAAACTTCTCTGTACTGGTCTTACAAAACACTTTGTACTGTAAGTAGTTAAACAACAGAAAAGCTACCCTAGGAAGAAAGCTTTATAAATTAATCATAACCTTAACTAATTTGTAAAAAAAAAAAAAAAAAAGAATATCAGCCTATCATAATATCCATGGGAAAGTGCAGAAATGTTTGGTTTTTAATTTTTTGTCTGTTATTCTCAGATTGTATGACTCACAAGTAAAACATAGGTCAGAGGAGCTTGTTAGTTCCATATATGCTCAGCATGACAAAGGACTCTAAATGTATATGAAAAGATACTTTGATTTACACATTAGTGTGATTTCAGAGTGTTATACTTATATATGGGAGACATATATACATATAATAATGACCCGAATGCACAATTGTGAGCAGAAAAGGTTTAGCTAAAGTGACACACTCACCATAAACCTTTCCCAAGAACAGCGTCTTGACCAGGTTAAACTGTGTGTCTGAGGCTTCAGGGAGGTTGTAGCTGACTGCAGGATAATGATCCAGCTGAGACATGACAGAGATATAAAGAGATAGTGAGAAGGAAAGAGGGAGGGAGAGAAACACATTAGCATCCTTGTTTCATAGGGAGTCGAATCTAGACTAAAACTACTGACCACAGCATTTTGAAAAGACCCAGGCTAAGATCTGCATCAGCACATTAAGCAGAGTACACAAGATGATGAACAAAAGATGGTAATTCAATGCTGTCAGCCAATGCAAAGCAACACAGCACAATCAGAAGCTCAATGGTCCCCCCTCGTGGTTTCCAAACGCCAGGAAAGCTTTAAATATGGTAGCTTAGTAACAAGGAAACCACTCACATAGTCATACCTTGATTATCCTTCATTTTAAATTCCCATGAATCCTGATCAGGTCAGTGAAAATGAATTAAAAACACTTTGCAAAAATCAGGTAAATAGGATGAACACATATTGCATCTAATACTAACCCGAGGCTGTTCCTGATTTCTTTTTTCTTCTGGCGTTTCTACACACATCATATATAACTACACTCTTCAAACAATGACCATAAAATCTGAGTGTTAGAAATGTCTCTGGACCAAAAAACCCTTCTTACCATTTGCTATAAACTATAACCCTGTTTAAAATATCACCTTAGATGTATATATTCTATAAACACTCCAACATTAAAATCCATCATGGTTTTAAAGATGTCAGACTACCTCAAACATCTTTTCTGGAAAGCTGTGATATTTTCGTTTTAGTCACGTCTGAAAAGTCATCTTGTACAATTATCCAGCAAACAAACAGCTCTTCCCTAGAAATAAACGATGATACAAATGATGCCTAATAATAATATGCAATTTCAAAAGTCTGTGGGGGGTTCAAAGGCATTCCTGAGAACTCAAAAAGGGCGGGTGGAAGACGAGCAGCGTGTTTACAAAGAGGAGCATCAGTGGAGATGTGAGAGCAGAGAGGGTGATAGAAGGAGGGAATGCACGACTTTAATATCCCTGCAACATAATTAACTTGTTATTGCTGTTTCAATGAAGTTTCTAATTAGCTTGAAAGCTGCAGCCGATGCTATTGATGAGAATAATTTCAAACCAACAAATTGGTTTTCGGTGTGTTCTAGAATAAAAAACCCCCAAAAAACAAGATCTTCCTTCTTTCCTTCTCCCTGCCCACAGGAGGACTGTATCTAAGCATAAACCAGTCTGCAGAAAGCAGACTGGAGTAGAGGAGTTTGGTTGGAAACAATGACTTTTGTTCCTGGAAATTTGTTCTGTTGATGTGCTGAATAGCTGTCACGGCCTGTTAGCTGGGAGCTGAGCTGGACTGTCACTAAAGGCCTGAGATTTACGTGTGTATGTGTGTGGTAGTGCTTGTTTACAGGTTTAAATCAGCAGAGTCCTGCCATAAAGAAATTTCTTTCTACCCACTGCTGCGCAAGACTATTTTCTCCCTCTTTCTCCTCACACGCACACACACACACATGCAGACACACAACATATCCTAATTTGATTCCTTCCAAAAGCCTGGTCTCAGTGGAGCATTGTGTGGGTTTTGTTTTCCTCTGTGACTGGAGGGTGGGATAATGGGACACAATTAAATTGCGCTCAGCTTATTTACTTTTATCTGAGAAAACAAATTGACTGCACAACCACGGAGGGAAGCTTGAGTCTTGAAGCCCCCACAAAACGATCCACTGAGGAAGACGGCCTGGGAAGAAACCTCATTTTACCAAACTTTGTCAATTACAACCGCAGTCATTGGGATCTCTTTCCTTTTTTCCTTTCTTTCTTTTTAACACAGTGCCATTTAGAAAACGCAGTTGCTGCCTCTAAAGTCACACATAGCTTACATAAGCAAAGTAACCAGGGGTTAGGCAAAGAGAAAATTAACAAAGGGTGAAATCTATTTCCCTGACTACGTGCTAAAAAAGAATCTAATTTAGCCAATGTGCTGTTTATATGCAAACTCATTTACAGTGCACTGAGAGCCTTTTTACCTTCGTGGCACCTCTGTTTCCTTAATGATGTCTAAGGGATAAAAATACTCCCATCACAGATTTAACACTGAACAAAAAGAAATGCTAATTTTCCTCTTGAATAAATTGTTTAACATCATTATTAAGTGAACTGCTGAATTTTCGTCTGGTCCGGGTCTCAGGTGCAGCAAGCCATTTACACCGCTGAGTCAACCAATGAAGCAACTGGCGGAGAGGAGAAGAGGAAACGGAGATGAGCCGTCTGCTGCCTGAAGGGACTCCTGACTTTCATCTCTAAACCCTCACAGTGTGAGAAAGGCAAAGTGAGAGATGGCGAGATGGGGAACTTATTTTAATCTCGCCTTGGCGCTCCTTTGATAGCGAGCTAACCTAACGAGACCTCACAGGCTGCTCGAAAACCAAACACTCTCCTCTGTTTGCTGCACTCTGTATGCCTGGGTGTACATGTCAGCACGTATTTTGTGTCCGCAAGCGAACGCCTCACCTTAAAGTAATCCTCAGATAATCTCAACGTATCAAAGTGATCTTTGTCATTATATTTTGTGGGTCTACTTTCTTTATCTAACAACAGTATCTGTTTCTTTCAAACCCCTTCTCCCCCTCTCTCTGGCTCTGTTCTGCCTTTTTCTTTTGTCCTACATTTCTCTCTGACTCTCGTTTCTCTTTCTGATTCAAATTACCACACGCTGACTTGTCTTGCCACATTTTCTCTGCTTTGTCTTTAAACTAAACAGTCGCTTGTCTAAATGGCTTTAAGATTTGGAGCCCTGATAAGCAGAGAAGTGAGGCCTCTGCACCCTGAGGTAAACAGTCCACTGCTTCTTATCCCTTTTTTTTTAAATTTGGGGAAATTGAATTTGATCCACTGCCAGCCCCACCAGCACAACTGACTTTTATTGCATCTGACTCATATCTCTGCCTCTCACTCATTTTGTTATCTCGGATGCTCGCAACTAGGCCTTTGATGAGCGTGTGCACAAAAATAATAACAGGCTAGTTCCATTTTCAGTGCTGATGGCAGCTACTGACAAAACTGGCATTTTAGGCTTTAATGCATTATTCAATAAATTAAAAAAAAACAAAACAAAAATTCAAGCCTTGGAATTAGCCAGTAGAGTTTCCAGCATTCAAAAGCAGTTATTAAGCATCTCAGCATTTGCATGCAGTTCAGTACACTTCATATGTTCTGTACACTTCAAACGACTCGCCGTCAAAGAGTGACCGAAGCTGTGCGATCATCTCGTAGAAAAAGGTCATGTTTGCACCACGCATGTGTTCTAAGATGAATATTTATACAGAGGCAGGTGGAACAAACTGATAAAACAACACCGACATAGTATCACACTTTATATATCACTCACAGTTGCCCCATTTTTTCTAAATGATAAAGAAGATACAAATATTTGATGATCACCTTTAAGGGTTTTAGGGTTTCTAAATATTTTGCTGACTTCTTCATGCTTTACTATCCTGACTTTGGTCCTGAGTCATTCTTGGAGGCCCCTCATGGAGCATAACTGCAACGTAAACGATGCAGGGCCATTTGGCAGGTCTGAAAAATGCTTTATAAATGGATGTTATGGTTATGATTACAAAAAAAAATCATCATATAGTCCATAATAAGGTGAAGGACTAATGCTTCAGTGCACCTTTCAGTTGATATTTCAGCCATTAGTTATTATTTTAATCATTAGTTATTATTAATCTCTTGCAATCTTCTACAATGTGTCCACAATGTATCTGAGAGTTCTTCCTGTTAAAAGGGAGTTTTTCCTTTCTACTATTGCCATGTGCTTACTCACACGGGTTCTCTAATTGTTGGGTTATGGTATTTACCTTAAAATATAAAGCACCTTGAGGCGACCGTTGTTGTGATTTGGCACATTTCAATGGATGGATGATACACCATGCTGCCTAAATATAAACGCTGCTTCGGTCCTCTGATGATGGGCATGGAGAGCGTTACTGAACACATCGGTCTAAATAATCCCACAGGTGTTGAAGTGGGTTGAGGTATGGAGACTACGGCCATAATATATGATTCACATCATTTAAATACTCATACAAATCATTGACCCCTGGTGCTGGTGCTGTCATTTTTGAACGAAACTACTCCCAGGTTCAAAATTTTTCATCCAAAGATAAAAGCTGGTCACTCAGAAACAAACTGACTGACTGACTTTTGCCACCTTTCCATGTCTTTCTATTCTTGTTAAATGGACCCAGCCTTTGGAATTAAAATACTGCCACCCATGGAATAAACAGAATAATCACACACTCTCAGTGCAGTGAGCAAAGTGTGCCAGCAGATGGACAGCCAACAGGCCTTGCCTACAAAAGCATAGAAAGGTTACTCTTATTTTCACCTCTTGTGGCAAAAGGTGCCTTTTCTGCATAAATTGGGACATGATGCCAAAGTAAAGACAGTAATTTTTGTATACACATAGTTATACTGTTATACTTGCATCCACAAGTATCTAGGTCTTAGAGTTATAACCCTACTGATGCTGACTGCTTACTGCCTACTAATGCTTAGCGTGGTTCCTTGTTGTTGTTGCAGTCCTCCTGAGGAGAACATGTACTGTTCTTTGTTACTCATTAGTGCAACCTGCAGACAAGGCTGATTTTGAAAAGAAAAGTAGAAAGAAAATTGCTCTGCGGTATGTGAGTTATGAGAGAACCTTTGGGAAGTAAGGAAAGCTATACAGTATTGGAATGGACAGATGAGTTAGACTGAATAATGTTGATTTTTGTAGTGCAGTGTGAAGCCTTTGTAGTTAGCTGATCTGACAGGATCTCAATAGTGCAGGCGTGTCTGTTGGTATGCAAGTCTGCGTCTGTTTACGTGTGGCTATCAAGTGCATGTACCTTGAAAAGAGCCCTGAGGCGGTAAGGCAACATGAAAAAGTTTCACTCATCAAAGCTATCTTTGTCGACGTACCTTCTGGCTCTACTTCTCATTCCTTATCTGTAAACTTCATCTATTTTCTCTCCTCATATCCCCACCCCACAGATCACTCATCGATGCCTTTTTTTTTCTTAAATCTAAATGACCACATCATGCCCATCAGTGTTCGTCTGAATTCTTAACACACTTTAATGTTTAACTGTTAACCTGTTATAAAGGGAGAAAAATTTAAAAAAGGATTGTTTTTCTGTTTTCTTTTTTAAAGTACAGCCGCAGCACCTCGAAAGAACCACACTGGGATTGTGTACTATAGAGTTAGTAGTTCAGTCACATACTCAAGGCAAGACTGAACCTCGACACTGTCGATCTAGACACAACTAAGCTGCTTTCAATCAGCGCAGAGCACACTGTGTGCATGTATGCATGTGTGTGTGTGTGTGTGTGTGTGTAAGTGATGAGCAAGGAGTCTAGCGGATGCTCCAATCACTTTCCATGCCACTACGAAAGCATGTGTTATGTTAAAGTACTCCCAGCAGAGTGATGAGCAGCTACAGGAATGCGATTTGCTTAGAAAACGATTATCATTGGATGTTTCAGTTTAATTTTCTTGCTGTCTGAAATTTTTCGCTGCAGTGTGTGAAAGTAGGTGATGAGATCCCAGGATGGATGAGGTCATTGCTTCATGCAGGTGACAGACAGAGAGATCTAAGGGCTGTAGTAGTGTAGATTGAATGATTACAGGCTTGGGAGTATGGGACTGTGATTCATTGTAGTTCGCATTTAATTCCACTTAATGAAAGCAAGAATTAAAAGACTTCATGTTAGATGCATATTCTGTTTAACAGTGTTGAAACCGAACTTTTAAAATTTATATTAACATTTGACTGTTTCATTCTTTTCCTTTATGTCTATATCCTCTAAACATAACAATGACAGCATCCTGCAAAAACATCCTGCATTTGAACATATTCATATTTACATGTTCAAATGCAGAAATGAACCGGATAATCTCAACAATGTCTCCCTGCACGTAACATACATATTCTTTTTTAAATTGTTTTGCAAACTTTTGATGTGTTTATTTCATAACAATTATGCTAGTAATGATATGATGATCAATAGGAACTGTAAGCAAAACTGCTGCTATATTAATTATCACATGCTCTTACACAACCGCAGCTTGAAGCTTTGAGCCAAGCAATTTTTCACAGAGGATGGGAATCATTTTATAGCTAAGTTTAATGCTATGGTGCCTTCTGGCCACTAGAGGGGAGTGACATGTGAAGGGCTTACCCATTTAATAAGGGGTGTCAAATATAAGGACAATGGGCCACAATTGGACGTGCAAAGACTGTAATACAGCCCATTATACAGTTTTGGAAAACGCCAAGAAGAGCTTAAATGTTGAACTTTTACCTGTATTTTCATAGGTTTTACAGCTTTTCCTAATAATATTTCCCTGTGGCCATTTATACTAAAGTAAAGTAATAGATAAGCGTTTAAATGGAAGAAGAGTGCCTGTTTTTTCTTTATTGACTATAGAAATGTTTTTTTAATTGTTTTTGTTTTGCAAAGGCTCAAGAGGTTAAGAAAAAGCACATTTTTAGTGACTTAACAAAACTTTCTACTTGTAATTACAGGACAGTCTGGGCAATGAGCCAGCAGAACGTTTTCCATAATCTTGCACATTTATTCCTTACACTTCAAGTCATGCTGATGGATTTCTTTCAATTTCTATATAGCAAAAAACTGTAAGTTCTGTTAAAATTGCACTTCTTCTTCCTAAAAATAAACATGTAGTTCAACATCTTTACACTGACAGAAAGGGAAGTTTCACTTCAGATCAACATGAGCTGTATCTGATCCTTGATGGAAAATGAGTTTGACATCCATGATCTCGATTCACGGGGTTTCCTGTGCGTATAAGGAATATAAATATGCCCACAGTATGAAATGGTTAAGCCATTCAAGTGTCTGATATTATCAGTATATTACGTTAGTGTGCAGATACAGTATTCAAATTACACATTCTATAGGAAGCCATGCGGAAACTGTTGTTTAATTTTAGAATCCAAGACCATTTGTTTCTTTTTATTTCTCATTTCTTGTGACAATCCATTTCTTGGCAAACCCCGACCTGTCAGTGCAAATATGAATTTATTCCGATCTGGATGCAATCAATCTCTGGCTTTTACAAGTGGCTTCTATCCATTTAGAGCCCTCCTTAAACTCCAGCCTGCAGCCAAATGTGTGCATCTCAGCCCAGAATAAAGCCAGTAATAGTTTAGCTGAATTCTCACTCCATCCTTGACAGCTACTGACTAGGCTTGGCTGTATCGATCAGAGCTAAGCTGTTCAGTCGCACAAAACACACGAGCACATAAAACGCACACAACGGCAACATGGATAGAAGTAATTGATATGCACAAACACATGCACACGCACAAAATATCCCACACAAGCACATGCATTTAATTATCAGCATAGAGGAAAGAATTTGTGGAGTTGCAAACACACAACAATATGCGCTTACGCGAACACACACGCGCGCACAGATCGATGCGTTCTCTGTTGCTATACTTAGGCTGTCTACTGGAAGTAGATTAACAGTGGCAAAGGACAAGCAGTTTCATCACAGGTGAAAACAGCACAGGACACTGCACTCCTCTCTGACTTACTGCAAACCATTGAGCTAACACTTCCTGCGCTCGTGTAGTTCTGTACCCGTAACTGAGAATATGTGAGTGTTTTTAATTTGTATGGGACCCAAAAGTCCCTGTGCTGCACAGTAAGTTGAAATGTAATCCTTACTCTGAGTAAAAGACTAAAATAAGAGCTCAGATGAGCACGCGTGTTGATTCTGTACCTGGATGGTGATTCTCCTGTCGTGACGGGACATGTTAATACTATGTGGCTGTCCATTGGCCAAGTTACGCTGGTCCACATCTATGGTGAACGGCTCCCTCAGACCACCCAGGTTATATCGCACCTGCAGCGAACCTGGAGACGTACAGATACAGCAGTTTAAAATCTCAGACACTAGGTGGCGCAGTCAGTTTTTTAGGCCTTATATATCATCAAAGCAGTTTTCTGTCAGCTGCTGCTCCGTGGTTGGTCGTTGACTAAGGAGGATTTTTGGAGATTATACCAATGTGTGCTGCAAGGAAGACGTTTAAATGTTGTCTGCAATGGTGAGCAACAATTTAATGTGCGTGTGTGTGTGTGCTGCGTGTCAGCCTTACCATTCTGTCTTAACACCACGGCAAGATAGTCCTGCGTCTTGGAGCTCACGTACATCAGAACAGCTGGAGCACTGGATGTGCTGAAACTAAAGGCCACCTCCTCCTTTGTTAGATTCACCTCATGTGGCGTGAGCTGGTGCGTCAACACCTTGGTGTCTTTACTGGCTCCCGCAATGGCTTCAGGCAGGAAGTTGTACTTTACCAGCGTCCCTGCCTCAAAGAAACCTCCAACATCTGGGTGAGATGATGGAAGAAGGAACAAAATGTAGGACCAAAATTAAGCTCTCACTCAAATGCAATAAATGTTGCTTGCTTCAACTGTACTGTGTTGTAATGTGCGCTTAAAACACAAGCAAGCAAGAAACCAAGAAAGAAAGAAAGAAAGAGAATTTTCCATCAAAAACAAGCCACAGGGAGCCACTCACAAGCTCATAGATGCAAAGACACAACAGGGTAGACATATTATATAGCCAGAGGGGAATAAACACACACATAAATAAGGCTGTGTTCAGATGATGTAGTAAAGCGAGTGTTAAATTGCTGTAGTCCAGCATTTGAAACCAAACAATGCACTGTTTACCAGTACATTAACAAACCTAATGGCATATTTCAACCATACCAGGAGGCTTATTGATTCTCATAATCAAATATCGAGAAGACGAGACCTTATTTTTCTATAGTCTATTTCTGTTACACTCCTTGTTTGTGTTCGTGTGTACGTGTACTCATTCGCCATGTCTGCGAGTCAGTTAAAAAGGAGATAAAGGCATAATACGTGTGAAATTAAAGAGAATGGTTGCAGGGAAAGCAGAGAGAATAGGGTTGAGTGCGTATGTGTGTGTGTGTATGTGTGCAAATGCCACGCAATATGCCTCAACATGTTCTCCTTCCCTCTGCAGCCACGGTGAAATGTAAAATTACAGCCCTTATGGGTCCAGAATTTCAAGCGAACACATTTATGCATCTTTTTTAAAGCTTCACTTCACCCATCAGCTCCCACCAGACACAGTACAATAAATACTTCAAGCTACATTACTTTAATTTAATAGAACACTTATTACTTGAAAATGGGTAAGTTCTCTGAATAGTATTGCCACAGAAGCAAAATCTCAGCTCTATTCAGGTTACCTACCAATTTTATCCTTTATTTAGCTTATAATCATATAGTTCCAAGCCTCAGAAGTCTGGAGAGACCCATTTTAGCAATCTTTTTGTATTAACTGAACTTTATTGTTATGGGTAAGCTCAGATATTCCATATTAGAAAGTGCTATCCTCCCTAAACCTGTCAAACTACTTTTAAATTTGACAAAATTAACTTAAAAAATGATGTGTTTAGACAAATGTAAACCTAGCTTAAACATGGTTAGGAAGAATTACCATAGTAAATAAGAATTATTTATTTCTTTCATTTAAATATTCATAGAGCAGTCATTCCCAAAGTCAAGAAGACATATCCTATCTATTCCTATTTTCACTTTAATAAAAAAAAAACATTTCCTTGAAATTCTTTATTTGAAAAACATAAACAGCAATGTTGGCCAATGTGTGACCACCTGTGACTCGGGCACAAACTTCAATGTAAGAGCAGATTATTACCTGTTTGATCAACATTTTATATAAATGAATGAATTAAATGTAAATGCTTTTAAATAAACTTCAAACTGAATTTCTGTTATTACTCAAGCTCACCTGCAGTACCTTTGCAGCCCTCCAGGGGGCCCTAGCCAACCCTTTGGGAATCACCGACATAGAGTATTTTATAGTTAGCAGTTTATGCAACCACATTGGCAGAAATGCTCATTTACTCATTTCAAAGTATTTACTTACATCTTTTATACTGTCTATGATGACAAGGTGAGTTTTTCTTCTACTGTCAGTAACAAGTACTAACAATCATTGTAGTCTATTAAGTATAATGAACTGTGTGTGTGATGACACCTGTTAGCTCTATTTAGCGATGTGTTCATGTAGTATATAATATACACTAGAAACAAACTCATGTAAGTCATGGAGAGCATTTTCACGTTTAAAATACTCTCACAGTAAGTTTTTTCTCTTTCCTACTGGGGAAAGAAGGAAAGAAAGTACCCCAACTTGTTACCCAGAGCTTCAGTAGCAACACATAAAATTGTCTGGAACCTTAATGGGGTATGAGCAATGCTGCAGAGCTGGAGCTTTTCGTGTGTGTGTGTGTACTTCATGTCAGTATGAGAAGAAGTTTCGGATGTGGATTCTGAGCAGTGCAAATCTCAACAGGTACATGTGCAATTGCATTTTTGCAAGTTTTAGCGTGCGTGCGTGTGTTCATACGTATGTACATGTGCACACCAGCTCCACGCGAGACCCTCAAGGGCAAAAAAGCAAAAGAATGAGAGTGTATAATAACAATACTGCAGGGTCCCCTGAGCAGTGTGTAAATATGGATACAATGGAAATGCACTATGCAATTATGGCTGACTTCATGCATTTTTCACTAGCTGGGAGGATGGGGAGAGAGTGGTACATTAAAGAGAGGGAAAGAGAGAAATTTGGGAAAGGGCAGAAAACTGAGAAACCAGGAGAGGGGCAATTGAGAGAGGAGCGAGAAAATAAGTGTGGCAAAGTAAGAAACGGAGGAGGAATAAGTGGAATACATATTTATGGGGACAAGAGTAAAATAATTATAAAGGAGTGGCAGGAGAAAAGAAAAAACAGAGCATAAATGAGGGGGAAAAAGTAGCAAAGAGACAAAGAGGACAGTGAGTCCAAATGAAAGGAAAAAAAACTGTAGCAGAGTGAAGGAAAAGAGGGACACAAAGGAATGAAAGGAGGAAATAGATGATGAAGTCACATGTCATCAATGTTCCCTCTAAGCTGCGCGCGTGTGCAATTGTGCACTGCTGGCACGGTCTCTGCGCACAGAAAATCTGCGTTGCGCACAAAAAAATAAAAAATAAAATAAAAATCCAACCTGTATTGAAATTAAAATTAAAACTTTAACAATTCTGCTTTGCAGTGTTAGTAAGTGACTGGCTGCTCCCATATAGGATTAGAACGATGCCACCTTATCCCATAGTCCAGCCAATAACGCGATTCACATTCGTATATACGCAGCAAATCAACGTTGTTGACAGGCTATGACAGCTAGTGATGTGCGGATCGATCCTGAAATATCGATTCATTTATGTTCTAGAATCGATTCTCACATTAAAATATCGATATTTTAGTAATTTAGGGGAAATTTGTAGTTTATCATTAACAGGAACACAGTGGGAAGAACCTATTTCATTCGGTTAGTCTACATTGGAAGGAACTACTAAATTTACCAGAGAAACACACACACACACATGAAGAGAGGGAGAGTATGCATAGTATGCAAACGGCTACCAAACAGCCATCATAATTCGTCATACATTGAGAACAGGACAAATCAACAATTGACAATGACTAATTAATATTAAAATCTGTAACATAATGTATTGTTTGGAGTTTAGTCTGTTACTGTTACTATTTTTACCATTTCTCTTTGGAGCAACTGTAACCCACATAATTTCCTTCGGGATTAATAAAGTGTTCTGATTCTGATCGTTTCAGGATGACCTGCCATTATCCAATGACACATCTTCTTATCTGTATCTTTTGCTCGTTTCTCCTCCTCTTCTTTTCTATTTTTTCTAAACTGAGCACCTTATGGCTTTGAACTTTGCTTGTCCATCTTCCATTGGTTTTAATTTTGGACTGCAGTATGAACACAAATCCCCCAACTCGAGGATCGCCACAACATAACCTAATAGGGCTTTGGAGTTGACGTCACGCGCAATGCATTGTGGGAGCGCGGCACCCACAATGCAACGTGACCTACACCTTAGTTCACAGATTCACTTTGTCTAAGGTGTATTTCTGGGATTTCACACAACCCAGGATTCAAATCATGAATACATAATGGGCTTGGATTTACAACATTATGAATGAAAAAATTATGAATGAAATGTGCTCTATTTGGAGGCAGCAGGCCTCCCTCCCCTTTCCACGGGTTGTGTGTGAGACATTAAATCATCAAAATATAAAATTTTAATTTTAAATTGTTATTGATCCCTTTACTCCTAGTCCTAAAGTGTATATTTATTTTCTTACTCTTCTTATATTTATTGTTTGTTTACTTGCACTGCTGTAACTGGAGCCTCGTCGTCTCGTCTCTCTCAATAGTGTACTGCATGCAGCGGAGATGACAATAAAGTTTACTTTGACTTCAGCAGCGAGCAGGCGCCCTGAGGGCTCTCGCGCTCACTTTTCGCGTACAGAATTTCGGAAAAACATCGGTGCAAATTATAAGTCCCCCGCCGCCCCGCCCTCTCCTCCCTGTGCCGCAAGCAGCAGGCGCACCTTGCAAACGGAGGGCGCCCTTACTCCCAGGAAATGGGTGATAGAAAACCAATCGGTGCCCATGCCATTCCCAATATGCGCTGGCTGATGTCGGGCAGCATGAGTACGAGCAATTTATTTATTTATTTTTTGCTGATGCCCCACCACGATACCGCCCCGGGCAGCCGCCTGTGTCACCCGTATCAAAAACTGCTACTGCTCAGAGTAAATCATATCACAGAATATGACGAGCGTATGTTGAGGCGAACTGAAGACGAGGAGTGGACATGGACAGGTGCTGCTAGGGCGAGACAGACGTCTCTCACGGAGTCCTTTAGTGTGGCAGGCAGGCAAGGTGTTCAAATAGCGCACAACTTCAGTTTTTTTATTTCTATATGATGAATTCTGCATTATTAAGTGATAAGAACAACTAATCTGATGACCTGTAATCATTATGATGCTATCATTTGAGACACAATAAATAAAATACGTTTTTGTATAAAGTATCGGTATCAGATCAGATCGATACCACCCTGAATTTTACTTTCAGTGGTATCGCACATCACTAATGACAGCGTCCTTATGTGCCGGCACCGGTGTTTTAGCTAGCAAAGCGGTGTGGCTGATGTGGAGTGAAGCCACGTTAATGACAATGTGTACAACCATTGGAGATGTGAGCAGGACAGACGGAACAATTGTGTGGACTTTTTAAATTGTGTTGATAGGCCACGTAAAACCAGAGTTATGATAAAAATATATGCAATGTTTGGTTTTTTTGGTTTACTTTCATTGTTTATATTTACTGCAGGAAGAAACGGTAAAAACGCATTTTTATAAGGAAAAGGCTTGAAAGCGCTCTCCACCTGTGAGCAAAAACAAAACCAAAAAAACCCACCCTTTCCTATGTACCATGTCGACCAATCACAAAATTCAATGGCAACAGGTATCAGGCTGTTGTTCTCCTTTATCTCATAGTGGACAGAAATTATTTTTTTGTAGTGGCACAAATAATTTGTGTGGCATCAGATTCATCAGATTCGAGGAGTTACCTCCTTTGCACAGTATCACCTTAAAGCACTTGTTGCAGGCTGCTGAGTTTGCATCTTTTGCTGTGAAGTACAGCCAGAATTTGACCGCTTCGCCTTGGGCATTTTTAATCTGTAGCTCTGCTCTAAAAGAACGTACGTACCTGGGCCCGCCTACTACACTTGCAAAGGTAAAATGATTGGCTAGAATCCAAAGTGTGTGACATCTCAGGAAAAAAAAGCACCGAAATGTGCGTTGCTTTTCGGTCTGGTTACTACCGTTTATGTCAGAACCGGTGCCATCATGGCACCGGATACCGGTACCCATCCCTAAACTTGGATAGATTCAATGCTGGAGTGACCACAGTGCACACGTCTAAAGGACCGCTCAGGGAGTTTGTGTGTTCGCTCAGACACGTGAAAAAATTAGAGGGAACATTGCACAAAAACAAATAGACACAAGGGTGTGCTCTCTCCCTTTCTTTGCCTCTCTCTCGCTCGCTCTCTCTCTCTCTCACACACACACACACACACACACACACACACACACACACACACACACACACACACACACAGACAGTAATCTTTATTCTCTAAATCCTGAAATGCCTGATTGGTTATGACAGAATTCTGAGGAGGTCTTTTCATGTCTTACACTAGCATATCACCACACACTGTCACCCTCCTCCACACCACACACACGCACGCAAGCCCACACCAAGACACACATTCTGCCTTTCTGTCATCTTGTCACCCCCCTGCCAAGAACACAGGGGGGAAAACACCATTCGACTTTAGGAAACAAATTAATTCACGTGTCGGGGATCAACTTCCTGACTGGGAGCGAGCAGAAAGCCTCTGACAGCGCCGCTGCTCTTCTCCCGAGAGAATTTCATGAAAACTTGTTTTGGGAAATAGAACTTTAATAGTGTATCTAATGAATCCCGGTGAAACAAACACGATGCTTTAGCAATATGCAACAGCGCAGAAGCAGAGTTACAGTGTGACACTGCTTGTCTGTGATCTTCAAAGAAAACATCAGATCACTAGACACACCTCTTACTGAAGTCACTCACGCTTTGTTTCTGAGTTTGATCTCTCAGCTCTGCATTTGCACAGTATCAGCATTCAGCGAGAGCACTCTAGGGAGAATTGGTGGGTAAGCATAATATTACCCTCAATCGATGCCTTTTATCGCAAGCCCAAACACTTTCAAAAACAACAGCGCCAAACTGAATAGGAAGTGGGGCACGATCACAAAGCGCAGCGACAATCACGGTGGGTTGTCGGGGAATGAAGCTCATTGAAACACAACTACTCCAGCGGTAATCCTGGTGCTGTTTGACTCTGGCTTTGTGAATAAAAGAGAAAGCGCAAATGATAACATGATCTCAGAAATATGCCTGCAAAAGTTGTCGGAGAAAATGTTAGCCGAAGGATTATTGCTCAGTGTGTCATCCTTAATTTCCGAGCAGAAAAGCAGTCCTGCAAGGCCAGGAAATGGGAAAACAAAACCTGATGTAAAAGGGAAAAAAAACCCCTTCAAAACCCACAGAGGGAAAATTTCATTTGTTTTGCACTGAAAGTTTTGAGGACAAAGAAAAGCCAGATGTACATTGTCTTTAAATAGAGTCAAATTGCCTGTCTGAAAATGCCTCTTACCTCTGGTGCAGAACGGACCATCGTAGGCGGTGGCGGTGCAGTCACACAGGTAGCCGTTATACCTCTCCACACACTTTCCCCCATTCCGACAGTACATCCCAAAACTGTTACAGTGGCCTTGGCAACCGGGCTTGACCCCAGGTGTGACCTTCGCCCTTTCTTCCAGATCGAGAGTGATGCCATTCATTCGTAAGGCTCTGATACATCCCAGGAACCCCCGCTGTCCCCCTGCAGCACCTGAGGACCGGAAGAAGGAGCAGGAAGGAGGGAACGCAGAGGGGGGAAGGATATGTAGCGTCAGGAGAAAAGAAAACAAGGAGAAGGAAGGGAGGACAACTGGAAGTCAGGGTCGCAAAAGTCATTCTGAATGCAAGAGGCTCTATTTTAATCTGTTTTAGAAACATTAATATCCTAATGCCTGGAGGAAGCCACTGATGTCACACTAATTGTTCTGACTGTGACGCCGTTCTTGAAACAACCTTCAACTCGTTTGATTTCTTCAGTAATTGCAACAGCCTAATGAACACTGTCTCTTAATGAACCTCGCACTAGCATACACATGCAAATGGATGCGCGGATGCACGTAAACTACATGCTCGAGATGAACACACACGTTTTAAAAATGCCGCACAGTGCGCACCTGATTTGAATGAGTCAATGTAAGCATTACTGCTTAGCCTTGGGGTGTCGATAGCCATTCTTCTAAAGTGCTTCCATCGTCATTCTGGCCTTGCACGATTACAGTCTAACTACCCATTAACTTGGACAAAGTAGGGGTGTTAAATAGATTAATGTCGACCTAAATGACCACAGCAATAAACACACTCATAAATATACACCCACAGGTATAGATTCAAAAATACACAAACACACCCACCGAGCATAAATATTCTGTGTGGGTAAACACAAACGTAAGCACGCACACTTGCGCGCACTATCGGAGACGAGAACCGAGGGTCATTTTAGTTATTACTGTAAAACATCTCAAGGGCATCGTCTGGCTTAAGGAAGAGTGTCTATTCAGGAAGACATGTAAAGGAAATGTGAACACACATTCTAGCAGGCGGGGTCGTCCCTCAACAGCTGCACTCTCGCTTATGCAATTTTAGCTTGCCCACATAGGTACAATAGAGGCATAATAAGATTACTAATACATGTACTTTGATTTTCTCCAGCCGATACATTATTCACGTATTGGGATGCAGCTGAGCTTTTGCATGCTTTCTCCTATTTTCAGTCCCATGAAGAATTAGACTTTTAGTAGGCCCCTTAATTAATCTATTTTGTAGTACTGATTGGCTGGAGGTTTCTGCCACCTGTTTACCCAGGTCTGAATCAGTCTCTGATTAAATGGACAGCAGGCTCCGAAGCCTGCGGAGACCGGGGCAGGCACGTATACACACACACACGCACGCACAGTCAGGTGCATACGGTTTCTGTGCTACTCACAAACGCTGTGTAATAGAGCCTGACTGATTGTGACCGCAGTCAATATTGGCTTATCACAGTTACAATCATTTAAAAAAGTAAGTACAGGTCTAGATATCCTAGCAAATTTAGCCCAACCAGCATGTTTGATGTAAAAAAAGAAGTCACCAAAAACCTCTGAATTCAATCACAGGATCTGGAGGCAACTGAGTTAATGTCAAACTACAGATGTGACCTACATGGGTTGGTGTGCCAGGAAAAAAAAGCATGAGCAGCAACTATTTGCAACTGGCTTAGATAGGTCTTTTGCACTGATCTGTTCAGGACAAAGCAATCAATGACAGTGCTGTTTGGCCACATGTTTGGCACAGGATAAAGGCAGCTTTATTTGAAAAAAAACCTCCACACCAACTGTAAAGCATAGTGGAGGAACAGAGTAGTTTAGGGTTCCTTCACTGCCTCAGGGAGTGGGCAGCTTGCAGTCACTGATTCAGTAATGCAGTCTGCATTTTTCCAAAGTGTGCTTGAAGAAAATGTGATGCCATCTGTCCGTAAGTTAAATTGAACCAGATGTGAACCTCGCACCTGAATATTTATCCTACTCCCCCTAGCAAATACAAAAGGAGGAGATGCGGGGCTGTTCAATGAATAAGAAAAAAAAAAGTTAAATCAAAACCTGTGGGGGTAATTCAAAATAGGTGCTACATGCAAGAAAAACACCAATGCATGTTCTGCATTTTTATATGTACAGGCCCAAGTTTTACGTATATTAGTAAACACGAAGTTTCTCTGTATGTAATTATAGTTCTTTATAATTAATAGTCAATAGTATACATTTATAGAGCTTTGGTGATTAAGACAAAAATCAACTAGACTTGTCTCCTAAAACTGTATACTTTACTTTTTAAAATTTTCATTACATTTATTTTTAACGTTTTTGCAAACACCTGTGTATTCAGCATATCTTTAATCTTATGTATATGTACAACATACATATGTGCTTTCTAACCTTTTTCAGGAAATCATCATATACTCTAAAAAAAACGTGAAAAAGAAGTACACTGCATGATTCAGTAGCTTGTAGAACTACTTTTTTAGTAGAAATGACTTTACAGGTTTCATCAGAATTTTTGTCCACCTTTCTGTGCATGTTTGTTTCAGTTCATTGAGATTTGCAATGCGATTTGCCTAGACTTTGACTGGGCCACTACAGCATTATTTCTTTGCTTCACTTTGCCCTTCTGTTGTAGATTTGCTGCTGCGCTTGGGATTATAGTCCAGTTTCATGACCCGGTTTCAGCCAAGCTTAAGCTGTTGATCACCTCCCTCCACCACCGTGCTTGGCAGTTGGTATGAGGTGTTTGGGATGATATGCTTTAGTTTACACCAAATGGGCCGTATAGTGTGAGACCCTGCATCGTGACCTACGAACTTCTAACCCCTACGAGTCAATCGTGCAGTTTGAGCAGGAGCTGAATCGCGCGACTGAAAAAAATCGCACAGTGTGAGCCCGGCATAAGATAATAGCCAGGCATAAGAATGACACTCTAGTCTACTGGTTGAAGGTCTTGTGGATTATGCCCTCTCCAGCCCTCCTTAAGCAGACTTTGTCTGTTAGAGTTGAATCAGCTTCTTAATATTAAAAAAAAACAAAAAATGCCTCTATACCCTTTGTTGCAACCTAGTTTCAACATCTGGCTTCACTCGGTGTATACATGACTACCAGACTTTTCATTTTCTCAATATTAGCAGTAGGCTTACAAACAATCTGACACACAGTCTCAGCAGCACATGACTGCACAGAAATATTGTAATTAATACATATATGTCAAAACATAAGCAATTATTAAAGTGAAATGTATATATATGGCTCAATTCATTTATGGGAGTAACGTGTGTGCCCCAAGAGGATGTTACCTTGTAATGATGTCCTAATTAAGCAACATTTTGTTTTCATTAGAAGACACACACGCACACACAAACACACGCAGTAGCAGGCAAATTAGAAGGAAAGCCATATGTGACCGCTTAACCTTCACTGCATGTATGGATGTATCAGTGTGAATGCTGAATTACTAAGTAAAGACTTTGCATTGAATAAACTTGCAGTATGCACTTTAACACTGTACTGACAGTATTCGCCACATGTGGATTCTTCTGTGGAGGCATATTCAGATGAATTAAATTAAATAAGAATCGGCTGCAGATTTACTTCCATTAACATTTTAAAAGTGGTTAAGCCGAATGGCGGCATGTGCTTTTCTTTCTCTTTGCTGTTCGCAACGTTGGAGATATCTTTAACTACAGTATTTCGCACGCTCTGTGTTTATTAGAAGCACACTTCAGGATTCAATTTGTATTAGTTTCTGATGGGTGTTTTGATTCACTGGGTCTAAATGCCATTTCAAAAGCATTCCTAACCCACTGGCATTTCCAGAGGGGGATATTATGATAAAAAAAAAAAAAGCTCATATCAGCAGCCACATGCTTCATATCTATTGGGTTATAACACTGTTTTTTTAAAGCATCTCTCTAAAAGGTTGATAATAACTTCGCTTTTTATAAAAGGAAGTCATATATGAGTACTGACTTAAATTGCCACCTGCTGTAATTTAGAAGACTTGGGTGCTTATCATCAGTCTACCCCCCCCACCCCCACACCCCCCTACTCAAAAAAAACAAACAACAGGCAATCAAAGCATGAGCACTGATATTTTAGAAGACTAATACTCACTTAAAGTGAGGCTGCCATAAAATCTGAATCAACTAACAGAAGCAGAGACATTTCGCTGTACTCAGTAAATGTTACCTACTGTCTTGGCAGGTGAGCGAGGCTGGTTTCCCTGTGACAGGTGTCGCATGCATGCAGCGACGAGCAAGCAAGGACGATGTCGATTCACGACGGCAGAGACGGGGGTGGAGAGGGGGAAAGAAAAGAGCAGCGCACAAAAGAAAGACAAAACAATCAAGTCATGAGCAAAAACATGCAAAACCATAAAAATCAATGTGATAGTGAGCATTAATCAAGACGGAATTCAAAAAAGAGCAGATGGTGGCCACGAAATGAATACATTGCGGTGCCATTTATAGTTATGAACACGTATTTGGAGAGCTAAAAGTTAACAATGTGAAGTAAATGACAGCATGCTGATGGTATAACATTTACGCTCAAGGCCATTATAGCAAATGAGCCACTGTGCAGTAAACACTAAAGCAATCAAATGCTTGATGAGGAGCATATTGATTGAGAAAGAGTAAAGGAGATGATAGAGAGACAAACACACGAACACGGTAAACCTCCATGTTGTAGATGTGGAGGACTCACTTTCTTTTTTGTGCCTTTACAGTCAATTTTCTAGCTCAGCGCCTTTGAACAGTTGCATCAGTAATAGTCATTGACAGCCGTGCAGTGGCGGAGATTCTTCCGTAATATGAAGGAATCAAGAGTCGAGACAAAATCTTGTTGCCTGCAGGGCTCTTCCCACTCTTTCCAAATCTCTTGATCAAACACAAAGAAGATCTCTATCTTTTCTGGATGTCGGAGGCCAAATCTAAACTACTTCCCTTGAGTGTAGAGGGGGGTCACTTCCTGTGTATAACACTTTAACTTCTCAAAGAAATCCTCAAATCAGGATTAAGCGGGGATTAGAGATCAGATATAGGAAGGTGATGTCACCTCTGCTGGTGTTGTTACATGCAGTCCATCCATTGCTCTCTCTCTCTCACTTCTTCTCTCTCTCTCTGTTACAGTATTTTTATTCCTTGAGATCTGGTGACACGCGCACAGGCCTAAGCTAAAAGGCCAGAATACAGACATGCAAATTGGCCTTAGATATATCTGAAAGCCATAATGTTCCCGGTTTCATAGCCACGAGTCACACAAAGACCCTTTTTGCCCCTTCCCGTTTCTCTAAAAGAAAGTACAAATACACTGAGAGGCAAATTGGGACATGATAAGGTGAGGATATTTCAGCAGCGCTCAAATCAGCAAAAGTGATGAGACGATGAAATTATATTATAGACGGGGATCAGGAGGTTTGAGGCTATCACATTGGGAGGCCTGATTGGAATTTGCAACAATCTCCTTTGGGCTGAACTTTTTTTTCCAATGAGATAGTAGGAAGTGTGTGATCCGCCTCAGCACTTTTCCCTCTATCCGCAAAATCCCTAAAACTATTTTAGCCTTGGAGTTTGGTCTATAGCGTATTGACTGCTCAGCACAAAAGACGAAATGAGACAGAGAAGTGAAAGCGCAGTGAGAAAACTGGACAAATCTTCCATTTGAAATCCTGATGAGCTCGAGAAGCACTGCGCTGGAGAGATAGATGGTTGACCTTTTACCCAATAGCTATGCACAGCTTCTGTGATAATAAAGGCTTTGTCTATCTGATAACTGATCCATAATTAAAGGATGCAGGGACAGAGAAAATCCAATAGCTGATCCCCTCTATGCAACAGTATCTTAATGCAAAGACATTTACAGTATTAACATATTAAATAAATGAGCTCTGTGAGTAACATGGCCTCACACCCAATCATGTTTAAATTTATTAAAAGTCTGTTCGCTCACATGGATGAGTTTCCAAGGATGCGTGCCTATCATTAAGTGTAAAACCTGCGTGTGTGTGTGTGTGTGTGTGTTTGGATTAACTTAATTAGCAGTGGCTGGCTTAAGAGAAAACGCTGTGATTTCCAGTAAAGCTGGTACATCTTTAACTTGTGAGACAATCAGACGTTCTCATGGAGGTTGTCAGCATTTGAGGGCAACAGCATTATTTAAAAAAAAGCAACAAAACAGACAGTACAGAAAGTTTTTTAATTAACAGTTGAATCCAATTACATTTATGTGGATGATGTGTGCTGGAGTGTTTGGTTTCCGCACTTAAGAGCTCATAATTGTTGCGTGAGTGTCCGTCCTTCGCAAAGCGGATATTAAATGTGCAAATTGCAATCAAATGTGTGTACACGAGTCGCTCTTGAACACGAGGGTTGTTTAGATGATGTGCTAGCGAGGGTGTGCGTCTTACCCACGTAGAGCTGGCTGAACAGCTCGAGCCGTGTGTGTCCCTGCGCGGGAGCAAGCCTGGATGTCCTGTACGTCTGGTCCAGCTGAAGGACAGCCTCTTTCACGTTACGCTCAGCCATTACACGGTGCCACTGGTCATCGTTGAGGGATGTAGCTGAATGCACAATCAGCTCCACTGGTCCATTTCCGACATCGAAGGAGAAGGAGACCACCTTAGGAGCTGCAGAAAGAAAAAATTCCAAAAAATTCACAGCTTTATAAAATCCAGCACCCTCTGTTCTGCTGTAGTTCACTTTGTAGGTAGATATGCATTAAATTTCTAATCTAATGGCTCATTTGTTTCAAGGCCACTCATTTGGCTTGTATAGATTTCAGCTTTGCATTACATGACTGCTCACAGCTTTTGCACAGGCCTAATATCACCAACCGCCAGGAACGGTTGGTTTTTTGTGACAAAGTCATATTGCTGCAGTTTCCCTGTTTTTTTAGACTTACTTTTGCTTGAGAGTTGGAAAGACGTGTCAGGAAAGGTGTGTGTGAAAAAAAAAGGAAGGGAAAGGTTCCATAGAAAGAAGACACAAAAAGAGCGAACAGTGCAAAACGGTCCTGTTTATCTACTAGATTAATTTTTCATTATCTTGAGCTGAGTTGATTTGATTGTGTGTGTCCATGAGACAGTAGGTTGTCATAAAGTTTTAGTGCTTTTCTGCAGTTTAATAGTCTAATTTATCTCAGTAGACCAAGAGGGGGCACCGGTTTACCTTTTATAGCCATGATCAGGTAAAACGTTCATTGATGCTTCTGAACCACCTTTGTGTGTGACTGACTTCAGTAAATTTCAGTTTTGGCTGTTTTGCATTGTGTGTCGCTGCCTGGTCCTGCTTTGAACCTGTCTGCAATGTTGCATCTGCACAATGATACTCTGTGAGTATGTGTGACTCCACAAGTCACACATAATAAACCTTATCACATACACATTTTTAAATAGAGGAGAATTGCAAAGTCTCTCTACCTTGTAAATAAAAGACAATGTGTTAACTAACTGAATGCCTCAGCAAAATGTTAAAGGACTCTTTTAGACTTGCTGCTGGAAAGATCATTCGGAATTGACGTATTAAAACCCAAATGGACTTTTCCTTAATGTTTGGAGACTGATGTATAAAAGCTTTATATCCTGGATGGTGGCATATGGTCGGTACTGGCACCAGTGTGCTGCAGCCCGAGTGGTGATAAATAGCTTGATATGTTACCATTCTATTATAGCTTCATTAGGCTCAGATATTAAGAGTGAATAAATTTATACTGTAGTCAATGGGGAAATGAGCTTACTTCTTTTCCTTTGTTTAATCAATGTCTCTGGCCCTTTTCTCCTTTTCATATTGCTTTCATCTAATTATCCTTTATCTTTCAGTGACTCTTCCATGGCCTTTGGTATCATTTCTACATTAAATCTATCCATTTCCATTTATTCCTTCCTGTCCTGCTTGTTTGTACCCTCCTTTTTCTTTTATGTTTCCCTTTGCTCGCTTGGTTCAAACTTTCCCTTCATCGGTGGTTTCTTTATGCTTCTGTTTATTCTCTTGCCTTTACAGACCCACCTGTGACTTTGGCCTCCCTTATATCATTTCTTCCTTCTTTCATTTTTCCTCGAACCCTTTCTTGCACACAATATTTAATGAAATGATCCAAGCAAAAGCCTGAATGTGCTGAGTACATTAACCTATCAGATGAATTTCATGAAAAAAATAGTGCTTCATCATTTAAACGCCAGCAATACACAAACACACCAACCTCAGCAAAGACACACACAAACAGAGACGCAGTATAAGGCCTCTGACAGCCTTTAGTATACTGAATTAATGATGTTTGTATGCACAGAACAGGTCCGCGGGGCAGGGAGGAGAGACATCAGTTATTTTAAATGGTGAAAGACGGCCAAACATACATCACAATACCCCAGCAGAAACAAAGCTTTAGTAATGCTGCAACAACAATGCTGAACGTCATATATGAGATGCGTGTGTGTGTTTGATAATTTGTGTGTTGTTTTAGTGGCACTGCAAACCAAGACGTATGCCCTACAACCTCCTGTCAACGGGCGCGAATAAAACTAAAGTGCCCTCAGAGCACAGAGCTCGCCTCATCTATTTGCATAGATGATGGATGTAACTAGTGTAAATGCTTGTGTGTGTGTAAATGTAATATTTGTGTTGTGTCCTTACACTTTGCACGTTGGCCTAAAAAAAGGACAAAAAAGCCACGCTTAGGTTTTTATTTTTGCTATTTGTTTTTCTATTAATCTTTTAATATGGAGGCCGAAAGAGCCGAGTTTTAAATTATGCGTCAGCACAGCACAACCAAATGATGATAAATAGTGAAAGCCACTGAACGTCTTTGTGTGAAAGATCACTGCTCGTGTGGGTGTGCTTGTGCGTTTGTCTAATGTGAGGTTCAATTTTGCTGTTCTTCATCTTTTTTTTTTGTCCAGAAGGCTGGCAGTGCATTATCTCTTCGATCGCTTTTCTGTTAGACTGGCAAACTCTTTGTTGTTGCTCTCATTTGCTTTGTTAGCCTTTGGCTCTGTGTTTTTTTCTTAACTTGAGGGTTCGTTGGAACGGGCTGGACCTTTTGTGTTTTTTGGGGGATGGAGGCTCGGTTTAAGTGCGAGCCAACCCTAAGTGGCATAGCAAACCTGCTGCTGTAGAGGCTGAAGCGAGATTTAAACTTCTTAAAGGCTGGGAAAAGAAAAAAGCAGTTTTTATCAGCAAAAGAAGGAAGTGCATGCAATACAAAGAATGCCGACAGCTTCTCAGCGTGCGCAGAGAACAGATATGGTGAGATTAAGATTAACTTTTGACTGAGCTCTGAAGAAGAGGCTGAAAAAATATTCTTACTCCTAAGTAGATATTGCTTTAACAAGTCTGACATGTGACAAAAGCGGCACGGCACACTCCTATACTCCATATGTAAACCGTAAATGACTAGTCTTCACAAGAAAAACAGACAACTTTACAGTTTTGGAAGGACATGTCTCCAGCTGGAAAGTACATTTCTTAGCTGCAGCCTTTAAAAATATAAAATTTGGCACAAAACATCCCACAAGTCAATTTTTTTCTAATAGGGATCTCTCCATCTGTTCTCAGTCTAGTTACGAGGTTACGATTCTGAATAAATCTCAAATGTGCCTATGCCTATTTCTTCCTATTAAGATTGGAAAATGAATAGAGTCCACCTCGCGTCTTTGAGCCTGCTGAGGTCACAGTAATGTGTGTTTTGTCCAAGGGTTTAAAGTGTGTATCACTGAGTGTTTATGTGCTTTGGGCTCCTGGAATGGCACAACCATGCTATTCCAGCTTAATGCTAGTCATTTCATGCCCTGACTGGATTGCAGCAGATAGAGTTTTTTTGCGCCAACGAAAGGGCAAAGATTATGTGTGTGTTTATGTGTGTGTGAGTGTGCATGCGAGTAATTTCTGGATTGTGTGTCTAAACGGGTGCTGTGGGGCAAAATGCAAGATGATAGCAAGAGAGAGGAGAGAGGAAATCGATGTGGGGGCATTCTGAAAGCCTCAGGAGACACAAGCACGCACACAAGCACACACACACACACACACACACTCTGCAACTGTGACAGACCACATATTTACTGTATCTGTGTGTGTCTGTGTGTGTGTATTATGAAGTACGCATTTGGAAAAAAACAAATACCAAACCCCTTGAGCATTTTTCAGCACTCAAATGTACAGAATAGTGTCAGCACATAGATTTTTTTTCTTTGTAGATGAGTATTTGTGTGTAAGAAAGAACTTGGATAGAAAAAAAGCTCACGGAGCTCTTAGACTGCAAACTAGCTGACATAATGTCATTCAGTGTAACGGCTTTAGACAGCACTTTGGCTCAAAATTCGACTTTGTGTCTATTCACTGGTTGGCATTTTGACACAAAATGGTGGGCCAGGTGCACCAGCAGGAAATGGTCAGCAAGCGCTTTTGACACCAAATGTTCAAATCCCTTTGAATCCCAATGAATCCCAATGAATGCAATTAGTCATCAATCGACCGCCATGCCGTGCCAGGAACCCGTTTCACAATGCAGCTTCGAGATTAAATAAAAGCCCTAGATTTTAAAACTCTTGATCAGAAAGGCACCACTGTGGCTGCGGGGAATTTAATTTGAGCCACTGAACATGATCACAGAAACCCGCTGCATGACACGTCAATCAAAGCTCTCAGAGCGGACTAAGAGTCTGTGAAATGAGGGTTGGGCAAAGCTGCCCCATTGATTGATGTTTTAAATGTTTATCTCTTCTTTGTCACAGTCTGTTTGTTCCAGCTTTAATGTTTGACAAAATGATATCTGTTTTCATATATGTACACACATGTACACACTGCTCAAAAAAATTAAAGGAAGGCTTTCATCAGATCCTAAGAAGAACACATCAGATCTCATTGGGGGGAAAAAATCATGCTGGATATGGATACTGATATAGACTGGCTAATGTGTTAGGAACAATGAAAACGATTGGGAGGCCAGTCCATTTAGCTAAAATGTCACTGCAGCAACTCAAAATGCTACTGGTTTCTATTGCCCTTATGTGGTTGTATGCATGCCTGACAATGTTGGTGCATACTCCTAATGAGACCACAGACGGTGTCCTGTAGGAACTCCTCCATGGTCTGGACCAGGGCATCACAGAACTCCTGGAGAATCTTAGGTACAACCTGACAGGTAGTATGCATTCTCAGCCTCCAGGAGCTGCCTACTCTCGCCACATGATGCCGGGCAATGTCGTGCATCAGGAGGAAGCCAGAACCCACTGCACCAGTGTAGTGTCTAACAGTGGGTCCAAGAATTTAATTCTGATAACTAATGGCAATCAGGGTGCCTTTGTTTAGCCTGCTGAGGTCTGTGTGTCCCTCCATGGATATGCCTCCCACGACCAACACTGATCCAAAACCAAACCAGTCATGATGAACAATGTTACAGGCAGCATAATGTTCTCCATAGCTTTTCCAGATTTTTGCATCTGTCACATGTGCTCAGCTGAACCTGCTCTGTTGTGTGAAAAACAAAGGGTGCCAGTGGTGGAGCTGCCAATTCTGATATTTTATGGCAAATGCCAGCCGGAGTCAGTGGTACTGGGCAGTGAGCATAAGGCCTACTAAAGGACAACCCGCCCTCAAGAAGTTTGTCTCTGATTGCTTGGTCAGAAACATTTACACCAATGGCCTGCTGGAGATCAATTTGCAGGGTTCTGGCAGTATTCATCATCCTTCTGCTTGCACAAAGGAGAAGATACCCATTCCTGCTAATGGGTTAAGGACCTTATACGGCCCTATACAGCTCTCTAGAGTAATTGTCTGTCTCCTGAAATCTTCTACATGGTCTTCACCCAATATTGGCTGAAAAGTTACAGCTACACTTCTGCTATACTTCTATAAAACTACTGCTAGCACAGAAAGCTCAGGACAAACAGTCTTGTATATTCGCCAAGGTTAGTGCTGGATCAAATTTTAACTTGATTGCTTGTTTTTTTCTGTATTATAACCAAGATTTAAAACTTTTTCCACTTTATCTTGTAATCCACAATAAAAGCCAGTGACAGAACTGATCTCTTGACCTGAATTTCCACCAGAGGAACCAGAATTTGTAATAAATTGAGCTTTGTTCAAACACAATTTGTCAAAAAGTTGCATCTTTTTCTTAGCAGTTCTGCAAGCATGAAAATAGGTTTTATTTAATCAATTAATTTATTTTAGTTTTTACTGTAAAAGATTTTATGATTGTTTTGGTTTTCTGGCCAGGCTTTTGTTCCACTGCAGAGAACAATATTCAGGGCATATGAAACATCTGCACTGTTCTGTTATGTCAGCAGCTTAATATGCTGAATTTGCCCAGCATGTCACAATGTGCAGGGGGAACATTTACCACTACACTAAACTTTCTTGTAATTTTTTTTTAAGCAGACTTAACGGATAGCTGTTCAGGCTTCTTGAAGGACAATTAAAGCTCTTCTTTGGATGTTGGCTTCTTTTTGTTTATTTTCTGTAAAAATGATCACTCACTGCCTCACTAACATTGAGGTCTGGGCTCTGGAGGACCAATTCAGAACTAATGTGTTGCATTCTATGTTTTTTTTTCTATCAAGCAGTGGCAGTGTGTTTAGGCTCAATGACATACTGAAAAATGAAGCTGTTGCCAACCTGAAAAGACTTTTCTGCATTCATAATTGCATGAATTTTGGCTTAATCCCCTACAGCACAAGTTGAAATGGCTGAAATTGTTAGGATGCCTGGGTCGTCGACCCAGGGTTTTGAGTTTATTATATTATTTATGATTTCTAGTCTTTGGTTTCTTTGTTAGAGTTCTGTCTTATGGTTTATGTCTCTGTGCCTGCCCTGGTCCCACGTCTCTGTTCCCTCTGTTGTAGTGCCTGCCTGTGAGTCTGTGTCTGTAAGTTCAGTCTGTGTTATGTTTCCTGTTTTACTTTGAAAGTCCTTGTCTCGTGTAATTGCGTCTGGTTGTGCTTCCTTTGTGTCGTTAGGCCTGATTTTCCCCAGCTGTGTTTCCCTCCTGTTACTCATTCCCTGATTGCTCCCTCTGTGTATTTGAGCCCTGTGTTTCTCTGTGTCCGTGTTGTGATCTACCGTTTACTATGCTGTGTGCTTGCCTGAGTTTGGTTTTTGGGGTCTCAGTTTTGTTACCTTTTTTGAGTTCACGTCTGTCTCCGGAGTCTGCACTTTGGGTTCTTTTTCTGCCTGACCACAGCCGTCACATAACAGAAATGAAGCCCCAAACCATCACACTGTGTTTTACACGTGGTTGTACCTCAGAGAGAGGTACACCTAACTGTTGTACCTATTTGTTAAGGACATAACTGTTCATCTGGCATAGATAGTTCTTTTCAGGCCTGCCACTTCATCTTTTCTCTTCCATTTCTTCAGTCTCATCACATTTTCAGTACAAGCTACACACCATGCTGAGATGTGCCAAGTTTTTGGATTATAGCTTTTTGGGAATCACCTTGTTGTTACAAAAATACTATTTTATGCCTGTCAAACTGTGTTATCTTTGCCAATTTTTATAGATCCAACTAAAGAAATGGGAACAAATTATGTTTTGTTTTGTTGTTTTTTTTCCTGCAACAGGCTGCTAGTAACAAAAGACAGGACAGAATTTAAAATTGGTTTTCTGTTAAGTTGTCTGTTGTTTGTAGACACAACAATGGTTCAGCCTTAAGGTTAGGGGCTTTTTTGTGCTTGAAGAATTCACTGGCCAGTCTTAAGTGATTTAACTAACAAAAAATATTTTGCTGAAAATTATCATTTACAAGGACTGGACTGAAAATGAGTGAAAAAACAGCCAGCCAAGAAAACTTTTGAAAGCCCTTCAGGCAGCATGGTGGCACAGAGGCATCATGGTGGCACCCCGATTAGCACAGTTGAGTCACAGCAAGAAGGTCCTGAGTTTGATTCCACCACCTGGCCTTTCTGTGTGGAGTTTGCATGTTCTCCCCATGTTTACGTGGGTTCTCCCTGCATACTCTGGCTTCCTCCCACAGTCCAAAGACATGCAGTTAGTAGGGTTAGATTAACTGGTAATTCTAAATTGCCCGTAGGTGTGAATGGTTTACTCTCTCTAAGTTTTAGCCCTGTGACAGACTGGCAACCTGTCCAGGGTATACCCTGCCTCTCGCCTTATGGTAGCTTGGATAGGCTCCAGCCCCCCCGCGACCCTGACAAATATAAGCGGAAGAGAATGGATGGATGAAAACCTTTGAAAGACCTTCAGAAAGCATCGAGAACTATGGCTCAAGACCACCTGAAAAACAAGAAAGTCTGGCTTTGAAGCAAAATATAACGAATGTTGACTCAGAACTTTTGCACAGTATCACAGATCTCAAATTCTTAAGCTTTTGATTTCACCCTCCAACTTTATAACAGCTAAAAATGTGTGTGTGTTTTATTTTAACACACCACATATATGACTGTGTGTGTTTGTGAATGGATTCTAAAACATGAGAAAGTCATACTTACACTCTCATAACACACACATATATATAGGGCCTTGAGGGTGGGCACGTTAACGGCGTCCAGTGGACGGTCTGTGTACTCAAACCTACCTCTGGCGCTGGTGCCCACCTCCCAATTTTAAATCCATGTAGACATTGAGGGTTCTTGGGAGTGGCCGTGCTAACACCTGCTGCTCTCTGGCAGCAGCACCATGCTCTCCCTTGTTTTAAATGCACTTTAGAACAACACGCAGCAACACTACACATGAGCGGGAGGAGGGAGGTATGGGGTCTTCACACATCCCCGTTCTCTGCTAGCCATTGGGGCGGGGGGGCTGGGAGGAGATGTTAGCTGTTCGATTGGCCTCCCTGCTGCTGCGGAGCCTGGGACGGTCTGCTTGCCTCCACCCCGGGGGGAAGGGTAACATCTCTTGGGTCTGGGTTCTGTTTCCCCTTCTGGGGGCGAGGGTACCTGGACCCGGGGTATAGAGTATGTTTGGGGAGTGTGATTGTGTGTACATGTCCATTTATGTCAATCCTTACATTGGGTGAGTGCTGAGTGTTTGTATATGTGTGCATGAGGGTGGGAATGCATGTTTGTGTCTGTGTGTGCCTGTTTGTCTGTGTCTATATGTCAGGTCGGATCTTAGACTCCACCTCTCTGGGAACTCCCAGGCCCTCCAAGGCCTATCTCCCCTCACCACACTCCCTGCCGGTGACTGATGCCCTTAGGGGTCGGTGCATTGGTGGTTCTTGGTGTCCGGGGCTGGGCACTCAGGTATGTACCGGCTCACTCCCAGTGGCTACCTGGCGGGGCCTGGTGCCTGTTGCTCGGTCAGGCCTCCTCCGGGGTGCGGGGGGCCCTCGGGCCTCCGGCCTCTGGGCCTGCTGCTCTGTTCACTCTGGCACAGCTGGCTGCCGGCAGAGCCGGCGGGCACGCCGGTGCAGCCCCCTCTAGCTTCTGCTCGGTGGCTACTGGGTGACGCCTCATAATGGACATAATTATTGCACACACCAATTACCTTAAATAAATGATTGCTCTCTCATGCAATCACACAAAGCGTGTGCTGTAATCAGGCAGGTAAATGACTGTTGCTCGAGTGTGCGCCTGCATTAGCCTTTGTGCCTATGTGTGTGTGTGTGCGTGACAGGTTACACCCGACATTATCAGACGGACTGCTGGAATAAATCTCACACTAGGGTAGAGAAAAAGGCAGGGTAAGAGAGGGAAAAAGTGAGATAAAGACAGAGGAATGGCTCTTGTGCACACACCGAATCATTCAAAACAATCTTACATTTGAGCTCCAAGCGAATGAAGTCAGTGTTGCCCAAGTTTTCCAGAAAGACGCCATAGGCCGCGCTTGTCTTGAAATAGAAGGAGATGTCAGCGCTGGTCTCACCATGAAAGGTGGCAAAGTGCAGGTAGGATGATGGAGTCGTGAACGATGCTGCATTCCAGTAGTTATCTGTGGAAAAAAGGATAAGAAAAGAAAAATCAAAACTCCGAACCAAGCCATTCCACATATCTGCAACACCTGCTCCATTAGCACTGTACCAAACATCATATTCCATCCTCATCTGATAAGCTGTTGAATAAATCCACGGTAGAAATTACTTCATTTCAAATAGAGCCATTTTCATTTTGTTCAGGAGCAATCAATCTATTCTGGATAGAATATTGTTATATAGTTATGTCATGTCTATTGGTTAATGTGGCTCATTTTGATATTTCCTCAATAAAAAAAAAATTCTTAACTCAAAAGTCTATTTCTGCAAGTTTTGGACAGAAAGTAGACAGTAATTTCCTGCATGTTTAATCACATGCAGCAGAAAGTTGATCATATCAAAACAGCAGAAAGAGACAAGTTTGTATCTCCAAAACGAGAAGCTGAAAAGGGCAACAAGGGTACATGGACAAAATGTGGGATTTTTGATAACTTCACTAATGACTTTTGAATGAAGGGAGAGCAGGGCCAGCTAATGAAGACAAAGTAGCAGCACGCTAAACAGCTGCTGATGAATTATCAGACTGTGGTTGATGAAGTGACTTCTCTCCTGTCTTCCCTCCTCTCACCGTGTCTCTGTCTTGCTCCTATCACTCAAGAAGGATGAAGAGTATTATTGGGGGGAGAGAAGAAGAAGAAGGAGGAGGGGGAGCAGTCGGAGTAGAAGAGGAGTGGAGAAGACAGCTGAGAAGTGGAAATCAGACAGGCATAGGTCAGAGAATGGAATATTGAAGAGGAGATGGAAAAATAGGACAGGGCCCGGTGTGGGGGGGGCATATGAGGGGCAAGTGGAGGAAGTGAAGGCTAATGTGTTATCAGCGGTGTGATATCTCTTTTATGCCTCAGAGGATTGGCCTAAGACCCTTCACTCTAACCTGGGGAAATAGGAACAGCTGTGCACAGGAGAGAAACATGACAACATGCACCTGAGTATGGCTGCTACTGATGATTAATTTAACTCTTATTCTAATCTGACACTGTCTACCTCTGAGTCTTAAAGACTGTAAAAATACTGATCCCAAGATGACACCTTCAATGAAAAAAGACAAGACTGCACTCTTTAGATAAATTAACAGTTCCATTAACGATTTACAGTTGCCAAATTGTCAGCTTGTACCCATTTTAAGAGTCCAAGTGCATTCCCACTGTGTTTTTTGTGTCACCTATGTATGCACCAACACCCGTGCATCTTTTTGCGTCCGTGTCTGTCTCCTGGACCAGTGTGATAAGCATCCTCCCAGTGACAGGGCTGAGGTTCTCCCTTTTTCCTCTCTGCCTTACATTCTGTCACCAGGGGCAAGGGTAGATAGCAGCGAAGCACACACATGCACACGCCCATTCCCCCACATACACAGACAACCACCCACTGATGCTGTCGTTGCAATTATTGCGTTTGAAGTTGGGTTATGGTTCACTTCTCCATGGGAGGCACAGCCAATTACTGAACAGGGTTAATTCAGGACTAAACAGGGGGATTCCTGCAGAGGCAAAGGAAACAAATAACATCGTGTTTACTGTGATGCTGAGTCATACATGAAAGACTCAAGGGCTGCAGAAGTGATTAAAAAAAATATACGATCACTGAGAATCTATAGGAAATCTATAGGAAATTAAAAGTGGAGCAGATTGATACACCGATACATAAAAATTACCTTCATTTTCTTTTGTGTGCGTTACATCAATAAAAAACAACCCTTAAAGTACAAACACACACACATAAAATAACCCCAACACAAATACACAGATAACATGAAAGTTTCATGCCCTCTGATATTTATTGGTATGCGCTGAATGAGACCACGAGAGCTTCGAGCAAGAGAGTAAAAAAGAAGACTTGCAACGATACAGGAGCAAGAAGGACACTGGGATAAAGAAATACAGCTTGGAGACAACTTTTCTTTTTGAAGGAGGGAGAGGAAACAGCAGGAAAAGAGAGAAGTGGGAGGTTGGAGAAATTGTTCAAAAGGGATCCAAAGCGTGAGAACCAACAGAAGACCGGGGAAAAAAAATTAGGCGGTTGACAGAGTGTCGGAGAGAAAACAGTGTTAGAGGAATAAAGACAGAAGCCAAAGCATAAACCTCGGATTGCCCTTGTGCCAGATTCACAGATGCAACTGGTTGGCTAGGCAGTATGGCACATTTATCACTCCCATATTGAAATGTTTATCAAACAACTGCTTCACAAACTGATCCAGCAAATAAATGTCTTTTCTGACTAAGACATGGCAAACACTAGGCTATCCATCCGTAATGCCTGATATGCGATGTTTGAAGGCAGGGCCACATGTTTATTGATCAAGGTTCTGTCAAGGGAGTTTTATATGAGCGGCCATATGCCACAGCAAACAGGACAACACCGGCGGGCTCAGACAGACGGGTCAGTCGTGTGTCAACTCTTGTCTGCAATCATCCGTTTTTCTTTTATGCACTGTGTGTAGAAAACCTACAGCAAGACCTGAATCAATGAATAGTGAAGGGTGCTTCCAAGATAGGCTATTTTCAAATGAAATCTGAAGAGGTTTTCTTGACAAGAGTTTTTTTTTTTTTCTGTTTAATTGGCACTCAAGGTAATACCAAAGAAGAAATTCTCATCGTGTTCTCTCTTCTTTTCCTAGATGCCCTTGGTCATACTGTCTGGTGTATTGTGGGTCTTAGTCAAGATTATCTCAGATATACTTTAAGTTAATTTGTAGCCACTGGCCTTCTCCCTTCTGTGTTTGCTTGTGACCTCGCATTCTGGTGTGGCTAATATTAAAACACAATTAAAAAAACCTCGCCATGAAAACAAGAAAAGAGGACTACATATAGGACGTAAAATATTGGTGAAAAACAGCAGCATGTCCATGATGAGATGAGAACCATCATCTTTAGCAGCCTGTAGAAATCCACATCCCCTCTGTGCCCACCAGCCACATACTGATCAAGGATATTCCAGTGCAGGGATGTCAAACTCATTTCACATCACGGGCAACATACAGCCCACTTTGATCCTATGTGGGCCGGACTAGTGAATCTCCCCTCTAACTATACATGTAATCAATGAGATATCTTAATATAAGAAAAAGAAGCACAATTTCCACAGTACATCTCACTTTTTGTACATAATAAATACATGCTGTTGTAAATGAAAGAAATCTGTCAGCATGACTCTTTGGGCTTACATCGTAACAAGTAAATGTATAAAATACAGAAATTTACAACTTAATTATTTAGTGTAATATGAGTGGACATGGGAGAGGTTATTATCACTCGTAAAAGCTGTAAAACGTTTGAAAATACAGTTAAAAGTAAAACCTTTGTGTCCGGGTCTTATATTTGACACTCCTGTTCTAGTGCCTTTGAATTTTTTTTGTCAATTAATTAAAATCAGGTAAACTTTCAGATAATCATCACAGATAAAATTTTGATGATTTTGGCTTATATACAGCTCTTAGTTTTAAATGCGATAGTGAAAGATCAACTACAAGAAAAGGATTTGCAGTACAGATTTTTCTAACTTCTTGTCTGGTTATGTTTTATTTTTTATACTAAATTCTTGGTTGGGGTTACTTTAACAAGATGTGGCATGGAAGTGACCACTTTGTGGTAGTGCAGAGGTGTTGTTGAAGCCCAGGTTGTTTAGTAGTGGTCTTCAGCTCATCATACTCGGGTATTTCTAGTTCGCCTCTTGTGAATCACCCACAGTTTCTCTGTATTTTTCAGGTCAGGCGAGTTGGCTGGCCATTCAAGCGCAGTAATGATACGGTTAGCAAACCATTTGGCAGCAGTTTTGGCTCTGTGAGCAGGTGCTAAGCTAAGTTTGTCAGCAGATGGAAGCAGGAAGTGCTCTCCTGGTTGATGTTGCATTGACTTTGGACTCACAAAAAACAGAACAAATCACCCGGCACCAACAGCAGCAGATGACATGGCATCCCGGATCATCATGGAACCTTCATGCTGGACCTCAAACACACTAGATTTTATGCCTCCTTACTCTTCTCCCAGACTCCAGAACCCATCTCAATCCTCTCAAGGCTGCATTCATTCCTGTTGCTTGTGCAACTTTGACACAGCACTCTGTGAACAGCCAGTGTTTTGAGCAAAAACCCTGTGTTTTGAAGGTTGTCAGGAGAGATCTGCAGTGTTCCCCATGATTGTAGTTACACTTCTTTAACTGTCATACACAAAGTGAAAATAAAATACTGAGATTGAGCTTTAAGCCATAACCATCAAATTAAAAAAAGAAGAAGTTTTTATAATTCATTTTACATGTGAGAAATACAGAATTATAAAAACTTTAATTTAGATAAAAATTTGTGATGTACTACACAACACGATTCAATCTGATGTCTGGCTTTGTAACTTTTATGCTCTGAGTTATAAAATAATTGACACATTCACTGACGGTCAGTTATGTAATCAGGTGATGTAAAAATCTTTGTTGGTAAAAATGTTGTGTTTGAGGCAGATGGTGGAGATTCTACTCAATTCAACCAATTACAAGTAGTTTTGGTGACTAACAGGTCCCAGAGGTTGAGTGTGCCATACCCCCAATCTCTGCTTGACCAGTTTCAATCATAAGGCGGTTGTGCAGGTCACCTGGTGGGAGTCAACCTGTCTCTGTACAATCGGGGTCCACAAGAACTATTTTGGAGTTAATTCACCATCCTGTAGTAGCTGTGTCTATCTAGGCAATGATGTTCTGTACAATATTATGTAAGCTGTACCATAATTTAATTAAAGACAGAAAGAGTTTTATTCTTCATAGAAGGGCTAGTGCTTGAGACAAAGTTTTGGGTGTGAGTCTAGTTTGCTGCTCAGCCTAATTTATGGACAGGGAGAAGCAGAATGAAAAATTCTGTTTCAAATCTAAATTCTGGCTGGACTGACTGTAAGTAGTGAATATGAATTTCTGTGTAGACGGCTACAGATTTCAAACAGACAGCAAAAGATCTATGATTTTTGCGATAACAGTTAATCACTGTATTATCACAATCAGGTCTCATATAATCGCCAAATTGACCCTTTTCAATTGGTAACAATGGAAAACTGATAGCAGTATTTTTGCTCTTTTGACAAAACAAGTCACCTGGAGGTCGGCAGCTGACTGTGCACGGTTGCACACCCGGTCTCCATCTTTGAAGCAACCATTTCAAAATCAACAGGGCTGCAAGTTTTGCAGTTTTGGTCATGCCAACGCCTCCAACCACTGTTTTCCATAGTGTGAGAGGAGCACAAACCACTGATTCTGGTTTTGGATTAGTGTGTGTGTAGCTTGTGACATTTAAACTAACAACACATCTTCTTTTTTGCTCTATTTGATATAGACACACTGAGGAAAAGACAGGAAAGCGGGGGAAGACATGCAGGTTGGACTCGAACCTGGGCCGGCCGCTCTCAGCCGTATGACATGTGGTCACCTGCTCAGCGCACTGAGCCAGATCGGCACCAAAGTGTGTGTCTTCTTGACTTATATTCGTATTAAAGAGGAACTGAGATCTGTCTGTAGGCTAAACTGTTGCTCAACATTTTCTGTTTGCATCTAATGAAACGGTTTCCCATTTAGTACGTTCATGTTGTGCACTTTGATCTATATGAAGTCTTTATCTGAAATAGATAAAAGCAGCAGTTGACCTCTACGTTAGCCCGCATGGAGAACCGTAAAAAAAAAAAATCAAAGTTCACTGAGCTGTAGATGCTGACTTGATATGAGATGCAGCATAAGGTGAAGTTTGGGTCTGGAAGCCAACTAGATGATTCATCTGTCTGTGCTTGACCAGATGGGTTATATGCCAATACCAACAGATGGTAAGGATGACTGACTGCCCCGTCTCAGGTCATTAACGCGTACACTTTCAGGCACACACACACACAATCACGCATATAAAATGCAGTACATGTACATACTCATTAGAAATACAAATAATGTACACTCACTGCTGGAGGGCAAAGCAGACAACACAGATGACAGCGCACCGCTGCAGTAACAGCTGGGCCTCACACGTGTCCTGCTGTATGTGTGAACACGGTGATGCTTTTCCACTGTAAATTCGTAACATTTAGGATTTCAGTACGGTGGCCCTGAGAGGCCAAACAGACTGCCATTTAAGAAAACACCAGCAATAAGAAAAACGATGCAAAAGCACACAAAACACTATGGAAATAGGAAAAACGACAACTGAAATAGGAAAAAAGAGAGTTCCAAAAGCACAAGGATAGTGTTTCTGGGGAGACAATAACCCGACAGACCAGCTGCAGGAACCAAAATATGCTAACAATTGCGCTGGGAGACACTTAAAAGAAGTGGAGGCTCTATCGGTTTTGTGAGGAAAGAAAAGATGAGAGGTAAGTGTGTTAGCCTAACAATGAGCCTAAAAATTCATCATCAGTATTATATGAATCATGATAAAACACAACTAGCATGTTTTGGGTTCCTGCAACTGGTCCGTCGGGTTATTGTCTCCCCAGAAACACTTCCCTTGTGCTTTTTGAAATCTCTTTTTTTTCCTATTTCTGTGTTTTTTCCCCTTGTTTTAAGATGCAGTCCGTTTGGCCCCTCAGGGCCACCGTATTTCAGGGTACAAGCACCTATTCCTCAAGTTCTCAGAGCAAACTCATAGTTTGCCATCTAATTTAACTTTTCCACTTGCTACTTATTGCGACATATACTTCAGGTAAAGCTGTTGAGAGATTTTTCATTAAAGGACTAAGAATAGGCTCATTTAACAAGGAAAGCAAAGCCACCTATCTTCGAAGGTCACACTTCTGAGTTGTCCCTAAGGGCACGTCTAAGATATTAATGTTTAAAACACTTGAACCTATATACAGCTCTGCAGAATGTTAAAGAGTGGCACACCAAGCATATATCTCTTCATCGCTCATTTTTTTCTCTCCCATTTCCACTGAGACCTGTATTTCATCTCATTTGTATAATTGAGCCGTCTGTGGCACGCAATTTTATGGTCTATGTGCTGTATATTCATGCTAAATGTAGCATTTGAATCTTCAGGTAATTAGTTTGTGTCTGTCATTTGAGACCTGCAAAGCCTTTGTCAGTCTCACTCTGTAATTAAGTTTTTTGTCATACATTTTCAGCATAAACTTTCAGTGCTCAGAGGTATATAAATGGCGAAGCAGTCTGGAGGGAGGTTGAAAAAAGAATAATTTCATTCTTTGTTTTCTTCCAAATAACGTCCATAAATCATCATTCCAATGTTGTTTGTAAATTTGCTAAAACCAGAAATACAAAAAGAATTCTAATGGCAGTGCTTTGGGTGCAAGAGTCGACAAAGCTGGACAAAAAGCTGTAATTCTTTAATGCCTCCTAGGCTTCTTCAGGTTTACCTCATCTTTTAATGAGAGACCAGAGAACAGATAACATTCTTGCCAAAAGCTCCGTCACACTTGAGGATAACTAAGATGGCAGCCTCCTTGCAAATAGGAAAATTGGTGATTGCATTGAAATTTAGTGCGCGACACCCTCGACCTCCTGATGATTGGCAGGAGGCAACCTGTCTTCAAACCCTGTGGTTCGACTAACACTGAGTAATCGGTCTCAGACATATTGGTGAAGGTTTGCATCACTAATTTAGAAATGCCGACAAATTCCCAGCATGTTGCAATCTGATTGAGTCAGTGTCTCTTTGCATCTCAGCAGGTTTCCAACTTGTTACATTCTGGTTATATTTCTATATAAAAGCAAAGGTTAAACTGGTATCCTGCAGAAAGTGTGGAGAAATTTCTGAATTTCTGCCAATATTTGTATGAAATCACGGGATGTTTAAGGTTATCATTTATTTGATCAAGACAGCAACAAACTTTACATAAAATTTTACTGTGCATTGATATACAGGGGTTTGCTGCCAAAGTAATAACGGAGAATGAAAGTACAGAATATCCCAGCAGTAAAGTGTAGACATTAAGTCCATAAGTTGTGTATGAACCTTCAATAACATTTTTCTGTTGAGCTTAAGTTATGGACAAGGAGAGGCAGAATGAGAATGCTTTGGAGCCTGGAATGGGGAGGCGTATATAAAATCATACAATCTGAATAAAACAAAGTTCAAAGTGCTGACTGGGACGAATAATGTTATTTGCAATGAACTGAGAAAGCAGTTAGGCCCCTTCACTTTTTCTCAATATACTGGGCTGTGAAATGGTTTTTAATGGCTGTAAATTTTATTAAAAATTTAAAAAGTGCACCCTGCTTTGGCACTCAAAATTGTCTGCCTGATGGAAACACATGAACAGATATTTCACTCAGTTTCAAACGTTGATTGGCCTCAGTTACCGATGCCTTGGCACACGAACAGTGAAGAATGGTGACGAAGCCCTTAATTAATTTTGAACTATAATAGTGTGTGTGTGTGTGTGTAAGCTTTCATTTGTGGTCAGTCAAGAGGCCAAGCGTGTCTCACAGCAGGTGCGTGAGATCATAACAGCAGAATACATATGCTGCTGTGCTTCACTTGCTATCTTTTATTTTAATTTCCATCTATTAAAATGTCCAAACCCTTTTAACATCAATAAATGGAACTAATTTCTCTCTGTCTCCCTGTGACTGTATAGGCTGCCATTAAACTAGCCGTGGAAATGGGCTTCATTAATGCCAGAGCTAACACACACACACAAGCAGAGAGAGAGAGAGAGAGAGAGACAAAGTCCACTCTAACTTGCTCCTGTGCGTACCACAAAAAAAAAGAGAAGAAACAAACGCACACACAAAAGTGTGTCTTTGTGCTTCCACACAGACACACAAGTACCTCCTTGCTAAAACTTTTCCTGACTGCTCAAGACATTAGTCATTTGCCTATGAAAACCCATTATATGGCAGCCAATCATCATTGCTCTTACTGAGACATAGCTCCATGCACAGTATGAGAAGCATCAATCATATGCGCGGGACCTATTCACGTGTGAAATTTTTAATATACATTTAATATGCCTTAATGGGCCAATGTATAATGTATGCTCCATGTTCCAGTGTCTTGGCCGGCACTATGGCAAACATACCTCAAAGTCATCTTCATTGTAAAGGTTGTTAATTTGGTCACTCAATATAAAAGAAGATGTCTCACTTTGTCTTGCGCCCACAAAGACACATGCGGTGATAACAAGGAAGACAAAGAAATACTGCGCCGTCCAAGTGACAGAAGAATCCATCTTTATTAATTGTGTTTGCCACACTTTCAGACCCCCACACACAAACAGATGTGATGTCATGGGTCATTAAATCATGGTTTGTTTGTATGTTGGCAGCTCGGCGATGAAGGGACATTAGTGATGTTAGTTGTTGATGAAGGGACCATAATGGGTGTGACACCAGGGAGAAAGAAGGGCAGGTGTTCTGTCATGTTCTGCACCCTCGACAGAACCAGGCCACTTCCTGTCTGCCGGAGGACGGGCTGTTAGAGATAAAAATGACAGCGAAATATCCAGTGCGTGATGTTTAACTGTGGCATACTTGATATCTGTGGTATACTTGGCTAAATTCCTTTGTAGTTTTAAATCCTGCACTATCTCTAAAGCACAGCCCGCTGAGATAGCATAGCTCCATTCTTTTATTTCCTTTAGTTTGAAAAATGAGCAGTCAATAGAGAGTTTATGAAGAATTATTAGTGCAATGATTATGCCGTCTTGCACTATAGATTAAATCCATTTTTACTTTTCCTCTCTAAAGGATATTATTTGCCCCAAAACCACTTTGGTGCTTTGTTACATTACAGCACAGATACCAATATTAGTTTCCTTTCTTAGTATGTTAATGTATTTTTCCTTAGGCGACAGAAAAAAAAAAAAGGGAAGTTGGAAGTGACAGAAGCAATCTCTCAGATATAACATAATTGAGGAGGAGATTGCAAAGAAAAGCGTCTGGACTTCTTTAAGTTGCTTGAAAAGGTTTCACCTCTCATCCGAGAGTCTTCTTCAGTTCTAAGGTCAAATGGTGGAGAGTCCCAGATTTAAACCCCGTGGGAGTTTCCCCCCACAGAGGGACAAAAGGACCCCCTGATGATCCTCTAATCGCCTGAGCCAAGGTGTGAAACTGGGTGTGGGTCCCCATCAGCCAGAGTTTCGGGTGTGTTCATTGTGAAACCTGGCCCCACCTTATCATGCGAATTCCTGAGATCAGATGGCCCAGGATGTGAGTGGGTGTTAAGGCGTCTGGGGAGGGAACTCAAAACTGGATTATAGATGGCAGACAGTTGGTGTCGTAAACCACCGCCTCTGTTCAAAGATGGTCGCTCACAGTGGACATAGATGGCTTCTTTCACTCTTTCAAACCATCTGTCCTCTCTGTCCAAAATGTGAACATTGGCATCCTGGAAAGAGTGTCCTTTATCTTTAAGATGCAGATGGACTGCTGAGTCTTGTCCTGTGGAGGTGGCTCTTCTGTGTTGTGCCATGCGCTTGTGAAGTGGCTGTTTGGTCTCTCCAATGTAGAGGTCTGGGCATTCCTCGCTGCACTGTACAGCATACACCACATTGTTAAGTTTGTGTTTTGGAGTTTTGTCTTTCGGGTGAACCAGTTTTTGTCTGAGCGTGTTGCTGGGTCTGAAATACACTGGGATGTCGTGCTTGGAGAAAACTCTCCTGAATTTTTCTGATACATCGGCTACATAGGGGATGACAATGTTGTTGTGTCTGCCATTGTCATTCCCTATGTAGCATGATAAGGTGGGGCCAGGTTTCACAATGAGCTCACCCGAAACCCTGGCTGATTGGGACCCACACCCATTTTCACATCTTGGCTCAGGCGATTAGAGGATCATCAGGGGGTCCTTTTGTCCCTCTGTGGGGGGATACTCCCACTAGGTTTAAATCTGGGACTCCCCACCATTTGACCTTAGAACTGAAGAAGCTTCTCGGATGAGAGGTGAAACGTCTTCAAGCAACTTAAAGAAGTCCAGACACTTTTCTTTGCAAGCTCCTTTGACTACGATGACCTGGATGACTGAGAACCTTCACAGACATAATTGAGGAGTTCATTCTGTTTTGAATTGCTCAGTGGATAATACATTTAGAAAAGTGGAATGAAATTAAGGTTGCTTTTAAACTCGTATATTGGTTCATTTGTTCTGCGTTAAAGATAAAAAGATGCGCTTGCTTTTTACAGTTTTCTGCTTCATGTTCAGGTCACAATACAGACCTGGGCCATATTAAGCAAACAAAATTACTCCTTGGGTTCATCCAAAAAGGTTGTACATGGGGCCACCAAACTGTTTTAGTGGTACACATGTGACAGATTGTAGGATATACTTTTAAAGTTGCTTTAACCTGTCAACAGGTGCTGCTGCTCTTGCAAGCTGCTTTGGAACCACTTTTCCTTTCATGAAGTACCCAGCCTTATCAAAGTCAAGTGCTCTACTTGTGTTTGGGTCTTGATGCCTAACACACAGCTATGCACATGGAAGCCTGGGGGAATCTCAGAACAAAGGTACATAGCCCCCAAAAATGTGAATAATGCAAAAAAAATTTAGTATCATATTACAGTATGATGGTTTGAATCAAATTTATTTAGCATTTTATTTAGGCCAGTATCACAAACCGGTCACACCATTTGTGAAATAAGGCAGTGGCAGATCTCAACAAGCTGACAAGAAGAGCCTGCTGGCTCGCAGGGATCATGGTGGCTAAAGCCACTGAATATCCTCTCATAATGACAGCTAAGCCTTAATGTAGTGAAAGCTTACACCATTAGAATACCATTTCCATTATCCATTTAACTTTTCTAAGTTTATCTTGAAGCCCACTGTGTTACAGAACCTCTGAATTTACAGAGTAAACAGCTGCATCACAGCTATACCGCGCAGTTGATCCGTGCTGATCTGACAGAAACTCGGTACACACTACAGGAGTCACATATCGCAGGTAAGATGCGGACAAAGTGAACTGGCCCAGGTTGCATGAAACGGGAAGTGGTCAATATCATAGTTCTGCACAATATGTGTGTATCTTCCAACTGACCCAAAGTCCCAATGAGAGCAGTGCGCCAACACTGATTAGAAGCACAGACAGGAAGAGAAACAGCAAGGATTAAAGTGCCTCTCAGTTTGTGTGTTTGTGTGTAGGTGTGAGTGTTCTGCTAGATCTGACACCTGATGTTTACCTGAGCAACAACCTAAACTACCGGGAGTTGACTGAAGGGAATAAAAGGATGAGTGCTTAGATGAAAAAGCTTTGAACGGAGTTCAGATGCATTTATCTCACCACACACATAGACATTAGCACAAAATGCGAGTGCGTTCACGCACAAAAACACACATATGCAGAGGCAGATAAAGAAAGATTCCAAAATAGAAAGACAATCAAGATAAAACAACAGGTTCTGTGAATGATTTGCACACTGCGAGAATAAGCAATGTGCTATTTTCAGACTCAAGTGCAAACCCAGAATGACAATGTGCTCAATTGTACTCTGCTATGCATGAAGTGTTTTCTCTTGCTCTCTCTGAAGATAGTTTTTAATTAAGACCTTATTCAAACCATCAGCAGCAAACAGTCAAAAAAGGGTTTGGTACTTTGCAAAAGTTTGACTGACAATGGATGTATTGTACAGTCAAAGACACACTGATAATGCTTAATTTCCACTGGGGTTCAGGATGAAGAAATGGCAAATATTTCTTCCACATGAGGAAGCCAAAGATAGTGATGAACAAAGTGCCCTTCCTGTCATACTGATTTTTGATGTTTGTGTGAGTTACCATTCGTTTAATTTGTTATGGTTAAATAAAGCTCCCTATATACTGTGTGACTGCACCACACTGTCACTTTTTTTTTTTTGCTTGCTTTTAGGTGACTGCATAAACCCATTACTGACCCCTCGAGTTTCTTTCAGGTCCTATCAGCCTTAAACAAATATAGCTGTTGTGCTGAACTGCAGCTCCAGTGAATTGCACACATTGCACCTGCCACTTAAAAAAGCCAATTCAGGTAGTAATTTAACCGTGACTGTATAAAGGTAGCCAGCTATCAATCTAAGTTTCCTGGCACTTTGCTCGCTACTACTACACAAACCTTTCACTTTTCCTCTCTTTCATAACGTAAGTGAATACATCAACAGTGATGACGGCGGCTGCCACTGGCTGGCTTTTTATGAGTCATTTCCACCTATTACAGAAATTGCCACAACAAAGGCGGGATTGAGAAAGGCTGTAGGCCACAGGGCATACCTTAAAAATGTTGCTCCAAATTGTGTCAATCACCTGCCACTTCACCAGTTGCTACAGGAAAATGCAATTCTTTGAAAGCTAATTCATTCATACTTGTTTGAATTTAAATGTTTCAATCTGGTTTCAGGCCGATTCAGCGGAAAAGACAAGGACAAGCGATCTTATTTGTTTTGGGTTGTTTCGTTCCATTCACCAGGCAATATCGGCACTACCCGCTTTATCCCTGTGTTGACGTTTCTATTACGGTTCACCTGACATAACAGTGCAATCTGTATCTTTCATTAGACAATCTTCATCTGCTAATATCATGTACAGCCTGGTGGCATTTGTTGTAAGCACAATGGGATCTCTATAATTTGAATATGTATCTATTCCAGTGTAAGTTCTGCTGGAGTACCATTAACTGTCTATCTAAAAATGTCATACTGCTTAACATCAAATAAAGAAACAAGCACACAAACTCTTCAGAAGTTACATACAGTGTCAAAAGAGGAATTGATTCAACCTTTCGTGAGCCCTTCACAAATGTTATGCAGCCATTCTTCAGCAACCAGCTGTGAATTTTTGAGAAAATAAAATCCCTTCCTTTCCGCAGTCGACCTGGAGATGGTCATTATTGCTCATATTTCTTTTTCATTTAGTCTGCTGCAACAGCCGTCCTTGTGCTTCACTCAAAGGCCCATTTTAACCCTGCGGTGAATCCAAAAAGCTCACGCCTGCTTTCCCCATCCTGTGTAGGCTCCTCTTGAGTTTAAAGTTCATTTTACAACCATACAGATGACTCACACCGTGTGATTTAGCTCCTGGATACTCTATTGACCTTTTAGTTTCTCTTTAATCAGAGTACACCTCTGTGCCTCTCTACGGAGCCCTGCTGTCTGTTCCAAAATACTGTGGATTAGCCTGAAATTACCTACATTGCTGCTAAAAACTTAATCACGCTGTTTTCTGAATATAATAGCGCAGCCTTCTTCAATATAAATCAGTAACAAATATTAAACTAAATAAAAAGTTGACTAACACCACTTGTTGGCTGCCATATGTTGGATAAGAGCTGTAATAATTATTTCCTTTATCAATTATTTGGAAAATGAATTTTCTTTTTTTACCCCTATAAATGTAGTTTATGGGGAGAAAAAATTATTTACTTATTTCCAATTAATTTTCGGTGTATCTGCTTATCTGTACTCATTAACTGAACTTTCAACACCTTGAAGCCCCCCAGTGCCTCGCACACAGTCCATTCAACCACTTTTATGTCAGCAGTTATGACTTTGATTTTTGGACCAAGTAAATACTCATTCGTGATGTTGGAATCGTTTTCCAGCTGTCTGTCACTCACATGAGTAAAGCCAGCTGTTTTGGCGCCATCCACGTGCTCCACACCAAAGTACATTAATTGTATTTTAAATGACACAACACTTACTGTCTCCTTGACAACGAAGTGGTCCAACAGTTAGCTTGGCCTCAGAGCCTGACCTGTTGGTGTCGCCCACCACGACCTGGCTGACTGGCAGATGTTCTTGATAGACCAGGAGACCAGAATCTTCTCTCCTATAGGATGATTTGGGAAAGAATTATAGAGGTTAAGGAATTATGGTCTTTTCACCTTACTATATCTTTTGCTGTGAAAGAAACATTTTTCTATTCAGTTCAATTTAGAGTTTATTAAGAGCACAATAAAAACAAACAAACAATGAAATAACTGCGGAAATATCTGCCAGACACTATTCACAAATGTGTCAATATGATTTTCCATAAAAAATTCCTTAGCGTTGAGGTGACACATCTCAGGTAAGTGATTTTGAGTATGAAATGAAGAAGGGAAAGCTAAATATAAAAAGAAATCGATTCAGAAAAACATCAGATAGGGTAAATTGTATAAAGTACATAATAATCTCACAAAGGTATTGCAGTTGTTTATATACATAGGAGTATTCATACATGTATCCACATGGCAAAATTGGTATGGCCCAGATGTGGCCCACACAATGGCCCAAAGAACCACAAAGAATGATGGCCCTTTGGTGGCCCAGACCTGGTTTGCCAGAGGTTGCCCACACATGGGCCAGCACAAGGCCAGTTGCGGACATACTGGTGGTCCTGTGCTGGCCCAGAACAGTTTCAGCTCTGGCCCCAGATGTCAGCCTAATATGTACCTTAATCAAGTCATGTAATAACAACATGTGCCAGAACATAATAGTGCGAAAGTAACATGATGAAACTTTTCGGACAGTGAATGGACTGATTCTTATATAGCGCTTTTCTACTCTCCCAGATTACTCAAAGTGCTCTTGAGTACAGCATGCCACATTCACTGAATCACACACTTTCTCTAAACAGAGTGCTTCCTAACCACATTCTTACTCTTGACATGCAGACTGGAGGAGCCAGGGGTTGAACCACTAACTTTCCGATCAGTAGGTGATCTGCTCTACCTCCTGAGCTACCACCCACTGGCAAACGTGAGTAAACCGTCATTAGGTTTTGGATAAAGTGTACACTCACAAACCTGGATAAGAAATGTTGACTACCATAGCAGTATAGTATTGCAACATGGCATTTGGGTCTTCTATCTAACAGGAAAATAGGAACATAAATAGTGTCATCATTGCCAGACCTGGCCCACATTTGGTTGACATACACTCTGCCATGACACCAGTCAGTCAGAAGTACCAGCTTGATGCCGGATATGGGGAAGACCTATTTTCTATGAGCCTGGGCCACATAAACCAAACCACAATCGGGCCAGATGTGGCATGCCATCACATAAACAGTGCCATCTACTCCAGACCTGGCCCATATCTGGATGACATACCACTTACCATGCCAGAAGTCAGCCAGCAGTGGTCGGCTTGACACCAGATCCAGGCCAGACCTGTCTGCTGTGTGGGTAGGACAACATGAGTGGGCATTTGTAAGTCTATAGTTGGGGGAGGTGTTATCCACAGGCATGAAGATTTTCTTTTGTTTATGCTGTTAGATGCTGTACCAGCTGTAGTACTGGTTACTACTTAAAGGATACTTTTAACTGAGCCTATTAGTAAACTTCCAAACAGTATCAATACTGTCACTTTGGTCTTTTTTACATGTAGCACACATGAAATAGTCACTTTCAGATATGTTCACACCTCAGTACATGTTATGTGGTTTAGACAAGGGAGCGTAAGGGAGGCTGCATACAAGGAGTTCACTCACACAGTGTAAATTCACCAGAGAATTACCTGCTCTATTTTCACGTCGGTGCAATGAGACATCACACAGGCTCTGTGTTAGATAGCTAGCAGGTTAAACACCATTCAAGGTCTGATCCAATTACCTCTAATGAATCAAGTCTCACTTTTAATTTGAGTAGGTTTACATCAGTGTAGTAACAACTGCACAGGTGTGCCGTGTTTAACACAGATCAATTTCAAGATTCACCCTTTAGACATCGATAGATGTCTTTAGATCTAGTCAGGTGATCCTCTTTGAGGAACGTCTGCAGACACCTTCAGCTCTTTCTTCTTGTCTTTAGCCAGTCTGCTCAGTCACAATAAGGTCATGTCACCTCAGGACTAAGTTGCTGAAACTGAGCATGTCTGTATCTGTATTCACCCTGTTGCTATAGTAAAATTATCAACAAATTCAAGTGCCCTAGTTCCATTAATGCCCTTAATACCCCTTAGGTTTTGCTGTTTTCACCACATATTCTCTTTCAATTGCTTTGATAGAGGATAATCTTTCCTTCATGGAAGTCTGTTCAGTTTTTTCTGAGTGTTTTTGCAAACTGCAACCCAGCCAACCCAGCCTTTCTCTTCTTCAGGCTTCTGAGCTGTTTGCTTTTTTTCCTCTAAGACTCTGCTTATGCCCTTGCGTGTTTATTGATGTGAAAATGTGCACACCTACATGTCAGACAACACTGTAGACTTCCTGTACAATATTAGAGGTTTTTTTTTGTAATGCTTCCTCGCCAGCAAACAGAAGTGGCTGCAGGGATTATGTTTTCATGTGTTCCGTCTGTCTTTGATACCATATTTTAATTTCATTTCTGTGCTGACCAATGCAGTCTGGAACTCTAATGAGAACTCTAATTAAAGACAGTGTGCAGGGACGTGTGCATCTGAGTAAGCATGTGTGGATAGACACTTGCACATTTCTATGTGCTGCCAAAAGTATGGGTAATGAGTGCAAACAGTTGGTAAAATTTCAAAGCTAACTTAGACAAACAATAAGACACTGATGCGTACAATATTAACAGAGAGAACAAGGCACTGTAAAATTTATTTGTAATCTCATCAGTTTTCGAGATGAGGAGGGAGACATGAAAGCAAATTAAATCTCTTCTTCTTGCTAATGCTCAGTAATTACTCTCAAAGAGGAGGCACATGCATACACACACTCACAAACAGCGATGCAACAGCTTTTAATGAGAATATCCATCAGCTGGCTAAAAGAGCTTTAAAATGCAAACTGTTGGTTCTGGATGTAAGCACCCCTCTTAAATAAACACATCACTGATAGTGACTGAATGATGAATGCATTCATCATTCAGTCACTTCAGCCTTTGAAGTTTGACACATCGCCACACTGTCCAGTTAAGGCGGATTCTGCACTGTCAGCTTAATGCAATCGCTACATTAGCATAAGTGACAAATTTAGTGCTATCAAAAATGTAATATATAAATAAAAATGTAAATAATCCGTGGGTTTTTCATTTTTGGGTTCAGCTTATGCGGTAAGAAAAATAAAAAGAATCGACGGTCTGTCAGGTAAGAGATTGTTTGTAGGAAGCCTTGTTAATGTCTACCAAAATGAACTTCTCTACTACCAAACATGCACTTATTAAACATAACAAGCAGTTAATAGACAAACTGACCTTTACAATTTCATATAAACCGCAATTATTTTAGAAGCAGTTAAATGTCTGAGGTATGTCTGAGGAATTCATCTGCCCTGGCGAGAAAATCTGTGGGTGAGTTAATGGAATAACAAACACTCCTCTTCCTTACTGAAGTGCCAGTGAGCGTGGTATGTATGTACATAACCCTGTGAAACTTCCTTGTTTTTATAGCTAAAGCCTAGTGATAACAAGTGACAGAATCATTTTTATCTAGGTTGGCAAAAAAAAGTCACCACTGAAATCTCCACTCATTAGTAACTGTAGCGTTAGCTTTCCACTCTACGACACATGCATTCAGCTTATTATCATAAAAGTAGTATCCTGGTTATTAGAAAGATTTAAGTAGTTTGCAGTGGGTAAAAATGAAGACTTTAGCTGCACAAGATGGTCTCCAAGAAGCTTGATGGATAAAAGCTAATGCATAATGCATGAAAAAGGCTTTCCCATGATGCATGTAGTATTCATGTAATACAAAAAAAGAGCTACTTAGTAGCTTGAAAACTACTGAGAAATGGCTCTCTAATTGTGAAACTGAAACAGTGAACTTTAAAGTCTGACTCACCATTGTTTGACATCAGCATCACAGTTGCAGTCGTACTTGGGGTCGGTGCAGTTCCTGTCGATGCCACAGGCACATTTCTGGATGCCAGGCCCCGATCCACCCCAGTAGAAGTGTTTCTCGTTCCCTCTGCCAACCCACCACGTGTAGGGTATCCCGTCTGGGGATAGAAGACAAACATCCAGAAAACAAGCCTATAGGTTATTTCCGAAATGGAGAACATGTCAATGTGACCCTCACAGAGAAGTGCACAAAACAGATGAAAACATCTTTTTCTAAAGGCGATAAAGTTGTGCTGCTAGAGTTACAGATGATTGATTGTTCAAAATTTTAACTGTTTGAGGCTCTTTTTTTGCATCCATGTGAATTATAGTGACAATTGGCAGCTGCACGGTGAATATAACTCATTTGCTCAACATGTTTTATGCAGCTGGATGGTAAATGCCTTTGAGACCGGAAGGCACACTTAGACACACATCACACCTGTGCTTTTACAGATCTATTAAAACAGCTTCAGTGCCGTTGCATACATTTATCTTTTCTATGCACAAACCACTGCGTGTAATTGTTGGAGTGAGTGTCGGTACTTCAAAACCACATCTGCGGACACACAAACACCTCTCTGTGTTTGTATGTGCCCGTTCGTGTGTGTGGGTTCGTGTATGTGTGATTTTTAATGAGTGGATAAAAGGTGAAGGATCGCTGCTTTTCAATAAGAAATGTAATATTGTTTTCTTTTCCACGGATAATGTATTCTGGCATGGGACAGTAACTAGGCAGAGAGATAGGTGTAAATATTTCGGTGGCTGGCAATATATCACAATAACAGCAAGAGAGAATGAAACAATATTACGTTTCCCTCTTTATTCCGGGAAAATAAGCCGCATTGTCAATATCATTTTGTCAAATTTCTTTAGAGACAATGAAATCTCCCGAGCCCCATTTTTTACAGAAGGGAATTGAAGCAGACTTTTGATGCAGCACAATTGCATTGAGAGGTGTGATATACTGTATTATTACATTTTTTTTTTTTGGGTGGGACTAGGGGCTAAACTCCAGGAAGAAGAAACAGACGTGTTTCTATTGTGTGTCTAAATGGTTACGTGTTTGGCTTTGGTGACCTGTGGGGTTACTGCCTTCATAAAGAGAATTAGCCTCATCTCTCTTCAAGCTACTGTTCAGACAAGCCATTGTCAACAGGATTAACAGTGCCTCCTCAAGAGACTTCACAATCCTCTCAATTCACGTGTGTGTGTGTGTGTGTGTGTGTGTGTGTATTGTCGTATTTTTATACAATAGAGAGGCCAAGTTTGAATTTAAGTCAAAGTTAGACCTCATAGTCTCACATTTAAGTCAGTGGTTATCACAGATGGCACCCATCTAGCCAACAACCCAGTACTAGTATCAAGTACTGCTTTCAAACACAGACTTTTTGTTGTTGTTGTTTTTGTTCACAGTATCAGTAACTTGAAATTTGAAACCAAAAAGAAGGTATAGTGTCATAAAAACAAGAAAACACAAATATATATTTTTAATTGTCTAAAACCTGTTTCATACTAAAAGTTGTACTGTTATTTATCAGGCCAATAAAAAACTGAATTCACATTTTTATACCTAAATTTGAGCAGTCAGAAACTGATAAAGCCTAATGTTCATCCACTACTTTTCTTCAGGTTCTTCAACTTTTCTTTTTAGAAATGCAAGTAACTGTAATTTGGCATCTTAATGAAACAATAATATTGTACCTTATTATTTTCTAAGCTTTTTTCATAAAACTGTTAATTTGAAATTTTGTGGATAACAACAATAATTATATTTTAACACTAAAAACACAATTTCAGTTAAAGAGCTTGCATACACTAGTGGATGAACCAACACACACACACAAATAAAAAATGTATTTTGGTAATTATCAGTGCTATTATTTTAGGGCAGCCAAGGCATAAACCTAACACACATTCATTTGTGTTAAAGATTTTCTTCTGTGTAAAATAACTATCGAATTACTTTTTCTGTAATGAAATGTAACCACAATTTTCTGAACTAAGGGTCTAGGCTCAATCGCTGGATCCTGAACATGTCCCAGCAACTTTGTCTCATTATGAAACAGACCTACTATTTACAGACTTGACTCTGATAACAGCCGTACATAACGCACATAATCATTTTTGGGTCTTTGTGGTTATATTCCGACTTCGTTACACCTCAATTAGGTAGTTGTTTTATTTAATTAGACCCGCTTTCAGCGTTGTTGTTTTACATATTATTTCTCTGAGATATCTGAATTTGCTACAAGCTCATCCTCATTCATCAACTGATTCCCCAGCAATATTTCCCCAGTGGATATATTTTAGAACTAGAGCTGGGCGATATGAGATTTTTTCATATCACGATATGTTTTTTTGAAAACGGAGATTTTCCGTTTTCGTTTTAAAAAATAATCCCGTCCACACATAAAGGCAGAAATGAAGGAAAACGCTGCTATGAACATGCCAAAGCAGCAGGTGGCGCTAGATTCCTAACCGTGCCGAAATGTTGGCCAATCAGAAGTCTAGAAGCCTCGGTGGGAAAAAGTAAACAAAGCTGGGGCATTGAAGCAGAACCGAGTCGTATGTGTGGACGGACAGTAACTGTGTGTATATGTAAGCATTTAAACACTGCAGAGAGTAGAATTAACAGTAACAGTATTGTAGAAATTCATTTCACCGAAACAATAACGTGGTGCACAGTGTGACGCATGCACCAGTTTATTGTATTTCCAGACTTGCTTTCGGCACAATTTACAGTGCACGCTACTCTGTTTTTTGTCAGACTTGAAATAGCCGAAATACCTTCACACTACGGAACTTCTATGGCTCTTCCGTTCAACAATCTCTCCGGCATTGGAACCATCATCTGTTTTCTCTTTGGTCACGCTCGGTTGATTTTTCTAGTCGGCACACTCATTTCCTCCATTACGCGCTGGCTGCTTCCCAAACAAACACACGTGCGGCTTGGCACTTGTGCTGTACGTAACAAGTCACGCGACGTGACGCTGCGGCTGTGATTGGTTCGGCTCTGCGCTACTTAATTTGGATTGGCTGATCTTTTTTTTTTTTTTTTAAGAGGACAAGAGCGGCGAAGTCTATCGCGATAGTTTAATTTCTCTATCGAGTAAAAGTTATATCGCGATACATATCGTTATCGTTCTATCGCCCAGCTCTATTTAGAACACAACAACGCCGGCAATAACATCAGCTCATGATGCTTCACAAAGTGCTTCTTCAGCTGATGTGTGACTTTTTGACAAAGCATCATTTCCCCCAGGTCAGCATGTACAAACCTGTGAGGGAGTTTTGCTGTTGACAGACACATTAGCTTCTAATATGACAGGGCAGGTAGGTTTTTTTTTTAAATCTTAGGCCAATTGTTCTCTGTAAATAAAAACAAAAATCAAATAGAATCTTCTTAATGAATATTTTGTATTTCAATTATGTCTTATTTAAGTTTAGATTTAATTTATAAAATATTTTCTGTTCTTACATTATAAGAAAATAAATCTGGGTCTTTATAAAACTGCGTGATTTTTGTGTCCCTTTGCACATTACCACATTTCAAAACCAATTAAAATAGATAATTTGTTTTGTAAATGCACTCTCTGCTGGTTTATTTGATCTCTTTTCAGCACACACACGCCATGATAATGATTGTATTTCTTGTACAATGCATAAACAATAAACCATGGACAATCTATAGTTAATACTGGTTGTGCTGAGGTGAGTGGTGGGCGATAGGGACGCAAATCAAAATTCTAAGGCCCCATAAAACCTTGGGCAGACTACTTTAAACACATAATTAAAGGGATGTTCCTTCTAGCTCTTGTATAACTGCAGAGTAAAAGTAGTTAAGCATTAGGAAAAACTTATGACTGCATGAACAAAGGAACTGCCTGTATTCAATAACAATGTGCTCACAATCCTCTTTCTACAGCACAAAAAAGACATCACAGGAGAAAAAGCATCTTGGGCCTATGCCTAATGTAGGCTTGGGCTCTATAAACACCAAACACACATAAATACACACATGTACTGACTGCTAATTTATTACTGTAAGTAAGGACTTAAAAATTACCGTTGTTGTGCTGATAATGGAAGGTAGCCAGTAATTATGTCTGATTATGCACAGTATGGCTGTGCTGTGGGTGCTGCATTTAAAGCTTGGTTCAGAATAGTGATTTTTCTTTTCTGACTCGCTATTCTGCTGAGGTCACACACACACACACACACACACACACACACACACACACACACACAGAGCAGGGAACTTGAGGTTATATTTCACTGAAGTGACTGTAAGCGAGTAGGAGTATGTTCACAAACTCCTGTCGAAGTGGCAGAACATGAACTTACAGAGATGTGTTGTTTTGTAGTAAATTGCTGTTCATTGTACATCCATTTTTTTTTTTTAAAGAGAGTAATAAAAGAATGATGACCTATGACGTATTCATGGTGCAGAATTACTTATAAATAAGGCACATAATAATCTGTTTGAGTTTTCTTTGCATAGAGATTCTGATCAGGTGATCTGTGCTCCTCTTCTGATATTCACTGCTCTTTATGGATTTAGCCAGCTGAATTCAGTAAGATATAAGCAGATGCTACCCAAACAGCATAGCTGATTTCCAACCCCTACTCACTATAAAGCTAGCATAAAAGGTAGGACTCAGTGACTGAAACTAATCTGCATCATCATCTTATATATGAGCTGATGTCTGCTGCCCTTGATGTAACCTAGTAACAGTACCCTAGGTGTAACCAGTTCAGCATGGTACATCATTTTAAACATTATCAAAATACTGCAAACTGACCAGTTTTGCCTGGACTAAACAGCCTGGTATTTATATGCAACCTGGGAAAAAGACTAAACTAATTTACCTTAATACGTTTTGCAACAAACTTCCATAAAACATTATTTAGCGAGCATAATGTAAGGGAGTCCGGGGATTATAGTAAAAATGTTTTTTGTTCCAGCACTTATATCTCACATAATATTTGTAAGAGTTCTTAAATTTTGACATGAAATTAAAAATAATGTTACAAAATTCCAGTTTCTGCAGTATCAGTACCAATCAAAATATACACTTGAATAAAAAAGTTCTTAGATGTGATTTTGCCATAAAATCTGAATACTTCTTCATAAAGCTCTACAACAGGGGTGGTGGGGCGGTGTCCTGCAGGTTTTAGATGTGTCCTTGAGCCAACACACCTGATTCAAATTGCTACATTACCTCCTCAACATCTCTTGAAGTTCTCCAGAGGCCTGGTAATGAACTAATCATTTGATTCAGGTGTGTTGACCCAGGGTGTTATATTTAAAACCTGCAGGACACGGTCCTTCAGGCCTGGAGTTTCCCACCCATGGTTTTTCAGATATACACAGGCTGCAATGGAATGTTGTTTCTCACCAGGCTCTAAAGTGCAATAATCAGTAAAAAGTAAAAATACAGTATGACAATCAAGCAGCAGCTTGCTGAGACACTCAGCAAACTCAGGTGTAAACAATCACACTCACTGAGCTCACGAAAAGGGATGTGTTGAAGGTACAAGTGCGCCGTGGGATGTCATTATTTTCTTGTTACTGAGCATTTATCTCCATGCTGTCACCGGAAGCAACACCACCCTCCAGCACACAAAATATTAACTCACTCGACCGTAATATATATTAACTTGCCTCTTAGATTTAATCACCTATTAAATGAAGGACCCTGGTTGTGACTGCAAACCTTTCTCAACCCCTGAGTGGTAACCTGAAATACAATTTCCTAGAAATGTACGTACAAGTAATTTTGACACAGTCAGCAAGTATTGTAATTGGCCTGTTTACTACCATCTATTCTTCCTCCTATGGATGTCTGTCTGCTTTTTTCTCTCTGCAATTTTTGAATGGTTCAGTGAAAGAATAATAGCCATAGCCTCAATATAAGGAATAATAATCATAGCATTAATCAGATGTCAGCAAATTCCTGAAGGGAGTTTACTAAAACTATTAGAATGGATGTAAGGGAATGTACAAAGAAAAAGAAAAAGAGCGAGAGAGACAGAAAAAAAGAAAAAAAACCCCCCAAAGAACATAGTATCTGCCATCTCATAATAAATGCCAAGAGATGACCACAAGGCCCCTTGTATAGGTTATGTTGTAGGTGTCACAGAGGTTCACTGCAGAAGTGACAGAAACCAAAACATGCAAAGGACTGCATCCAGACACGCTTACAAGAAGTGTGTCTGAAGATAAATTCATCAGAGTTGTGAAGGAGAAAAAGCTGCAAGCTAATGCAGTGCGCCCCAGGGCAGCTGTGGCTACAATGTAGCTTGCCATCACCAATGTGTGAATGTGTGTGTGAATGGGTGGATGACTGAATGTAGTGTAAAGCGCTTTGGGGTCCCTAAGGACTAGAAAAGCGCTATACAAATGCAGGCCATTTACCATTTTTTTTAATGATTCATATAATACTGTAGATACATGGTTGCTATTTGCTCTTCAGTAGCTGTTAATAGTACAAAATAATTAAACATTATGGTTAATGGCAGTCTCAGAATACCACAAAACTGTGTATATTGTTGACAATAATTAACAATAATGAGTTGTCCCTTAGGGGAGAGAGTTTAATACTGCCCTTTGTACTTTAACTTTCTGGACAGCTCATCATAGCTATGGGACAGACCTATAACAATGTTTTTCTTGTACTCTTTTTAATCATCGTTATGTTTTTATTCCCTCACACAACATCAGTCAGTGCCTGTGTTGTCTGTCAGGAAATGTAACTAATTCCTATGCTACACCAGGTAAACATTACCAAGCCTCCGAGTGCATTTCCTCCATCACCCGGCTAGTCCTTAAACTCATTGCTTGGCCTCTCCCTTTCCCTACCATATAATAACACAGGTTTTTCAAAAGGTGAGGAGAGAGCACAAAATTGCTTTCACAGAAAAAAAAGTCCACTTGGCCCATTTCATAATTTGTTTTTCAGAGTATGTCGAGAAAAGGAGGAGACAGGAGAAGATGTGTAGGAGTAACAGCAGGGCATCAGGTGAAATGAGAGCTATGTATTGTGCCAGTTAAACTCTCCTGTGTGATTCACTTGGCCGTGCCAAAACAAACAACTCAGGAGCGGAGAACGAAAGGAAGAAGGCGGAGGGGGAGATGAGAGCACGACAGCATGGATGGATGAAGATGTGAGGGAGGAGAGATAGAATCGTACTGGCAGGGAGTTCATACGGAGATCCGCAGAGAGAGAGGGCACTGCCAAGATGAGGCTCAACAGCATGTTTGTGTGTGTAAGAGCATGTCTGTGAGTATATGAAGAACAGAGACCATGTGTTTGCATCTACAAAAGTCCTGGGTTTAAAAAGCAGGTGCAAACAGCGCTGTGCGATATGACCAAAATCTCATATCCCGATATTAAGAATTCTATCGTCCCGATAACGATATAAATCACAAAAATGTAACATTTTCTGTAAATTCTGTGAATCTCGGGCAGCTCGACTTCCGGGAAGTGTTTCCAGCTGCGCATCATGTAGCTGGAGTCGAGTGTTTTAACAGATGCATGAAACGATACATTTTTAGACATAAGTTGTAACGGCCGCCGTTTTCTTTGTGAGTATTTATTACACAGCGTGCTGCGGGGAAAAGCCTGTTCTAACGTTTGAGTCTAAGGTTTATTTTTTTAGCACCTGGCGGCTCTTTTTTAATTCTCATCCGTAAATAATATGCTCTTTCCCGTGATTCAGTTTATTTTGAAAAGTCTCAACAGGATCTTGAGCTTTATTGTGATAGGTTTATGTGGAACATAAACAAGCGGACACGCGATGGTTTTACCGTTGTTGTTGCTAACCACAACGCATAAAAACAGGCGCTTGTCCGTCCCTAGTGTGGTTATATTAAATATAAGAGAAAGAGAGAACTTTAAGACATTAATATAGCCACTACAGTGACCATCAAAACGATGAAAAAATATTGCTGTAAACAGTTTATTTTGCGACACCACGAAACAAATGATACCGTAAAATAAAACGATAGACGTTTTTATATCGTCATCCGATATATATCGTTATATGAACAGCCCTAGTGCAAACTATCACAATTCCCACATAAATATGATAAACATCAATGTGGGTATTCGAAATTCCATCTGACCGAATCAAAACAACAGGAAAACTGCTTTGAATTTGATATAAAAGTGATTAAAAATGTGCTGCATTCTCTTAGGATTTGCAGTAGATAATCCTCTGTGTGTGAAAATGTGGCTTAATTATAATTTGTTGATGCAAAGAAAGGAGACCATCATTAAGCTGAAAAATCAAAATAAACCTTTCAGCAAGATGGCAAAAACATCTGGAGTGGCCAAATTAGCAATCTGGTAAACTCTGAAAAATGAATGAATGCACCAGCCAGCTCAGAAACACTCGTCCTGGAAGACCACAGGCGACAATTAAGGTGCAAATTTTTTCCTTGGTTAAGAAAAACACAAGAGACAAAAAGGGTTTATCAATCCATCTTTTTACATGCTCATCTAACCTGGAGCTTATCTCAGCTAAAAGCTTTGTGAAACATGAAACACACCTAACAGGCCACAGGGTTAACCAATCAAACTTACATTTACACCTGTGCCAGATGATAACCCAGAAATTAGAGTTGAACTACATCAGTGAGATCCAAGTATTGGATTAACATTTACTGAGATGATCTCCAAAATAAAATGATGAATAAATAAACACTCACACATGCTAAAAATGTTTTGCGTCATGTTTCTGGTGTCACTCCTTACAGCCATCATCACCCCTTACTTTCTCCTTCATTGCAAAATCCCCAACAAAAGTACTAAATGTTCACAGGAGATGAGGAATCAGACATGACAGACTGATAAGGCCCGGGGCTGTGTTCTTCTTCTGTCCTCGAGGACAGCCACACAACAGTACTCATTGTGATGGGTTTATCTATTTGTTATCCCAAAAGCACACATAACAGGCTCATAGTCACACCTACAGCCACACTCACATATATTTATCCCCGCTCTTATCCAGAGAAGTTAATGTCTTTATTTTCATCATTTCTGCTGTATTTTGTGGAGACTCACTCCCCAAAGCAAAGACACATGAGCAGTAGACAGTAAAAGCAAAGAATGAAAGAGGAAAAGAAGAAGTAAAAGACACATATTGGGAACTGTGAGATAAGAGTATTGACAGCAAGAAACAGAAAGAAAGTGGATAAAAAAAGGATCAGGAAAGTGTGAGATCCTTGTCTTACAACTATTGATCTTAGCAAGTAATCTGATCATTCGGAATGAGTCCCACTGAACCAAACGGGTCCACAGCAGCCTTTTTATATATTTATATTATGACTAGAACCAAACTCATATATTGTTATATCTAATTCAGAAATGGCATCATCGTAGACAGTCTTGTGTCTAAAACAGTAAATGTGATGTATTACACATGAATAACAACAGAATTTACTGCAAATAGTTGAAATACATTTAAAATGTTAACACTGAGAAATAATATTAAAAAATTAAAAACACCTAGATTAATCTTTGCAAGCAAGGTGTAATGCTGAAAGCTATTACTAATTAAGTGCCATTAATACTGATCAATACATAGTCAGTCAGCATCTGAAAAATTCATGACAGAACAATTAGAAAAAGGCTGAACAAGTACGATTTGTTTGGAAGGGTTGCCAGGAGAAAGCCTTTTCTCTCTAACAAGAACATGGCAGCACAGCTTAGGTTTGCAAGGTTGCATCTGAAAAAAACGTGCAAAACTTCTGGAACAACGATCTTTGGACAGACAGCACCACAATGGAGATGTTGCACAGCACCATGCTTGGTGACAACCAAACACAGCATGTCAGCAAAAACACCTCACACCAACTGTCAACCATGCTGGTGGAGGGGTGATTATTTGGGCTTGTTTTGCAACGACAGGACCTGGACATCTTGCAGTCACTGAGTCGCCCATTAACTTCTTTGCATACAAATATTGTGTTGCCCTTAAGGCGTTTCTCTGAATAAATAGGTTCATAAATTTGAAATAAATAATTCTAAAAAGATGTGCCATTAAAAATTAATATGTGTTGTTAAAATGAATAATTCATGTTGTATATACGTTTTAGTTAAAAGGAAAATATCGCTAAAATGTATTTCCTGTTCTGGCGGGGCACTTCCGGTTCCGGTCAAGCACTTCCGGTTTTGGTCAAGCGCTCGGTTTTGCTGAGGAACAGGCTCCTCATGTTAAAGGCAGTATGGAGATGTAATCAAATGCCATCTACTCCGAATTATCAGGCCGGAACGCCGTAAGTTACTTTATATGACAGTTTGTACAGATAACTTTGGATATTAATGTGTATTTGCTAACATGAATGTTTTAGTGAGAGTAATGCACTTTATTGATGTAAACATGCTTCTGCCTGTTGAGATGGAGTTTATTTTCTGTCATTTCAGTTTTCACCACATGTTCATGGAGACAATTAAACAAGCTGCAACTAAACTCCAGGGTCTTCATTTGTGGTTTAACTCGGTGTCACCAACATCCTCGTTGAAAACACTACAAATATATTCTAGACAAAGACAAACCATATTGCAACAATATGGCTTCAGAGTAAAAGAATCTGGGTGCTGTGGCTGCTGTATTTATTTGTCACCTAGTGATGCATTATAAAAGGAAAAAATATGGCAAAAGAGCTGAAATCCTTTATTAAACAAGAATGTGAAAATATTTCACTTTAACTGTGAAGCAATTGGCCATTTACAGAGCAGTAAACCCGCTTTTCTTAATATTTTGAATGTGTTTAAACATTTTTGTATCTGTTAGACTATTAGACTTTGTAATTATTGCCCTTTTGCAATGAAAAAAATAGACAGGTGTAGTGTCTGCCTTATATAAAAGCAGAAATTTCAGGAGCCTGTGGTTTGATTGTAATACCAGACTGGTCTGAAGTACAGAGACAACAACCATTTAAAGTCCATAACACCCATAATATCCATTAAAATTGCTCATACTAGGCACACGTACCAGGGCCACGCTCAGTTCATATCAGGGGATCATACCCCTGCCAGTCAGACTAGGAACTGAAAGGTCAGTGGATCCAAAATGGCACTTGATATGCTCAGCTGCTCATATCCCCAGTGTAGGAGATAATGGCTTTTAAGAAAGGTGGGCAGTTTGAGTTGAAATGCCAGAATGGCATTCATAACCCTATTTGGCTTTCTCATAAACCTGTCTCAGGCGTCACCTTTTAGTTTGTGCCTTTCTTACTGAAGCTATAAGAGCGGTCGTTATCGATTTCTTCTCTGACCCCGCTGACTGACAGGTGTCTGTCAGAGAGCTGCTTCACAGTATGTACAAACTCATGCATGGATGAGAATACGCTTTTATTCTGCTGTCTGCATTGATCTCTATGGGGTGTGAATGTAAATCAATATTCTTCTTCTCTCTCCTCTAACAAGAGCAGCTCCTGTATTATTGAGAAAAAAAAGTTAAAGGCCAGAATATGTCTTATGCACGCTGCCAAACACTTGTCTTTGAAGAAAAAGAACCACCAACAAAATCCTGCATACCCATTCACACACAAATGTGCCCCTGCTCTTACCTAAAGTGTTCTGGAGAAAGTAACACATGCAAACACTTTTAGTTTTAAAAAGCTTTCACACTAAGTCATGGATCAAATCGTCTTTGTCAGGGCATTGTTGACTTTTGCTCTTTGTTTGCTCTTTTTCTCCCCCTTTTTTTCTGGAGGAGAAGCTGTGGGGACATTAGCCATGCCCTGAGAGCTCTATGGAGAATTTAATAAATGCACTGCTAGCTTCTGTGCATATCTGAGAAACAGAGAGCGTATTTGTGTGCTGTTTTCTTTGTCTTCATCCTTTCGTTTATCTGTAAAAGTGCATGCGTGTCTTTGTAGTCTCTTCTTTGCTCCTGTTAATGTGTTTCTGGGACTTTGCCTTGCTCCCCTGTCTCTTTCTATTGTCTCAATTCTTCTCATCTTTCTAACCACCTATCCATCAAAACACTACGTGAACCTCCCCAGTTTCTCCCATCTCTATTGCCCCCCAACATATTTAGGCCTCTCTACCTCACACTGCCCTCCTTTTCCTTGCTCTCTCTTATCTCCTGGTCTCAGAGGCCTCTTTTCCTTTATCTATCTTCCTATTACGTCTCTCTACCTTCTCTTTGCACTCTCGGATCTCTTGCTCTATCAGGGTACTCTTTTCCCCTTCTCTCTCTGTCATATCTGCTTTGCACACCTTTGCCTTGTACTCTCATATTGGCTGGTCTCAGTGGCTTTTCTCTCTCTCCCTCTCTCCATGCTCTATATCTGTCCATCTATCCCATGTCTCCATAACTCTTTCCTAGCATCTACAATAATCTCTTTATGTTCTTATTAGTCTCGTTATAATCTACCCTTTAATCCATGCTAATTGCAATCTCCCCTTGCTCTGATCCTGATCTGAAGATGTATTTGAAACACGCCCCGCCCTCCCCGTCTATCCTCTTTGGTTTGATCTGCTAAGAACTACAGTGCATACCAAAATATCAAATGGCTGTGATCTGAAAGCCCTTGTAACTCTTCGTTGACTAAATTGGTTGGTAAAAGGAATACACTAAGTCATTGTTTTTGACACTAGCAGAGAAACTGTATAAAATAGTGTTTGTTTTGTGAGTAAGGACATTCAAAATCAGTTTTTCTTTCACTGACCAACAGCTGGTGGTACTTCTAGCACAAAAATGGATTTAATGAAAGTTTTTGTCCTCAAGGAGACACAATTAGAAAAGCTAGCCATTATATTAAATAGTGTGTGAGTACTGCTAATGGGTATATTCTCTCTTAAATGCAGCGGAAATGAAAAAAAAAGCAAAAGCATAACAGCCTTTTTTTTTTTAATGCTTTCTGTTGCACAAAGTGGAAAAAAAGTCTCTAAATCCCTCATTTTGGTAATGGAGAGAGGAGGTTAAAGAGAAACACTGCAGAAATGAGTTTTGTTGCTGCCTGCAGTGCAAGCAATGTCAGGAAAGACATCTCCGTTGTCTACATCAGAACACAGCGCAGACACCACTGTGGAAGGATAATGAGTAATTTCAACAGTTTTTACCTGAGAGCACCCGTGAAGGGATCCACCATACTGACATGTCTGAGGCTGAGCTGCCTTCCTGCACATACCGCTCGGCACTTTATACTCTAGTGAATTCATCCTGCATACTCGCGGACACATCTACCTTATTCTTCACAGGTCATCAACCTGTGTATCCGTCCATTAAATGAAAATACATTGTAAAGAGTAGAGAGTGGGAGGAAGTTGAAATTAATATCAGTGGTTGTACCTCTAATTGGCTTGCCTGCTTTTCAAAGGACATGGGGCAAACGTAGGTATTTTTTCAAAATACAGTCCGTGCATAGACAAAAAAACAACTCCGGCAGCAAGTGCAGCTGACAAAACTGTGGGCTGATGATGACTGTAAATAACCATAATCATCATTACCACAAGGTAATCTAAATCTGTGTGTGCGTTTCTGTGTGTCTGAGTGCCTGTGAGCATAGGTCACATTAAATGTCCTCTCAAGTCAAGGTTGGTGGGCAAATAATAATAATAAAGTTTATTTATATTGCACTTTTCTTAACAAAGCTACAAAGTGCTTCATAGAAAATGTTTTTCTTTTTTCACATATCCAAGACTTTGCTATAAACATCAAAAGAAAACCCCCAATACAAATAGAAAGTATAAAAGAAAAATTAAATAGAAATAAAACCAGCAGTTGAGACCTATTATATGTTTTTGAATGCTTTAAATGTTCAAGAGCTCTAAAAGACAATAAGGAAGATGAAATTCTGATCTCAATAAGCAGAATGTTTGACAGTTTGTCAAAAGGTCTAAAGTATAACCAGCAGCACCCCATTCACCAATTCAAGTATTTAAGTGCCCAGGCACATTGGGGAACAAAAGGTCATTTTTATAATTCAGATTGAGGCTTTTTAATCCTTTAAAAGTCATTAGTATAATTTGGACAACATTTCCAAAATATAACAGCCAGCCAGTGTGAATTTGCTAGTACTGGAGTAATATGTTGACGTATTTTGGTGCCAGTTTAAATCTGAACTAACCAGAACAAAAATGCAGTTGCATAAGAAGCACTGCACTAATCAAGGTGGGACTTAAATAAAAACATGCAAGTCATTAGAAGATAAGAATTATCTAATTTTAGGATGTTTTTCAAGCTGATAGATGCATAACTGGACAATGTTCTTTGTACTTAAGATTCTTTGACATATCTGGAATATGCTTGGCCTATTTGAAAGAGCTAAACATAACTAAAACACTGGATTTATCCTCAGTAAACTTTAGAAAGTTTAATGAAGATAATGAAGACAAAGCCAGGACTATCAAGAGAACTGTTTTGTTTGTTTGTTTTTTTATAGCAGAGGGACAGATAACTGTTTGTCTTCTGTAAAACAGTGATATCATTACTATCAAAAAGCATGCGCACTGAAAACAAAAGTGGGCCAAGGATACAGCCTTGAAGAATGCCATAATTAAAATGAGCAGCAGAGGAGGAAGTGTTACCTTGGGCCTCATTTGGATAAGTTGAAAGATGTAAAAGATGTAAAGCAGATTCCTTGATCCCAGCTCAGGCTTCAAGATGGTGGAAGAGACGAGAGCGTGCACTTAAATCTCAGTTTACTACGACTGAGCATTCATTTAACTTCTATTAAACCTTAAACCTGAAGTGTTGAAAAAATATTTATAAAAAGATATTTGCTGTGTTGGTTTCTCTATAAAAAAAGAAATGTGTTTATAATTATCAAGTAATTGTCCATTCAGATTAAGCTTATTTAAGTTTCTCTCAGGAGAAATATGTCATGGCAAAAATGGTCTTTGTAAAGACACACTCCATTTCCACTCCCCTCTTTTACTCACACCATCCATCTCCATACATGCCTGTCAGACTCGTCATATGGATGAGGATACAGTGAGCAACACTCATAATTGCACAGGAGGATGTGCGGGTCGTAAACAACTCAGCAGCAGAGAGCAAGCGGGAGACAAAAAGTAAATTAGAGAGAGGGGAGGGTGATAGGAGTTTAGAAAACAAGCACAGAGGGAAAAAAATGACCCCGAAAGCAGAAAGGGAGATGTCACATTGCGAGGACATGACAAGTGATAAGGGAGAAGCAAAGGATCGGTGTGACAGAGATATCGTTAAGAGAGCGAAAACGGGAGCAGCTTTGCAGTCCGTCACTGACATATTGTTATATATGAATAGAACAAGAGAACTATAGGAGTTGTGAGAAAACTCACAGCTAAGATGTGATGATTTGTGTTATCCCCGAAGGTAAATTGTCACCGCTAAACTTCATCTCACCTCCTAATTAGAAGCTGTTTCATCCAGAAAGAAAAAACAAATTGGGGAGGGGGGGCAGGATACGTTGTCATGTTACTTTAGCTGTGAGTAGAGAATTCATGTGGAAAAACTTCCATTGTTGCCTTGATAATTATTTAGAGTCATCATCAAAAGATGTGTTCCTTCAAGTGAAAACCTCACATTTTTGTTGACATCAGTGGAAAAAATTCATAATACAAATTATGTCATACGATTTGTGTGATATCAATATTTGTGTTGTTCCTATAGCACTTTAGTTAATGTTACATCAGGCAAATTATTGCAACTGACTAATCAACACACACATACACTTGAAAGAAATAAAATAAATAAGTGTAGGGAAAAGATCACACTTGGGAGTTCGGCTGCAGGGCTTTCAGCAATGTCAAACAGGGTTTTATCTCTGATTTGAGTGTGTAACACGGTGCCAGCGCAGACACACCGATAACACCTTTAACACCCCTCTCTTCAAATGTTAATATTTTCTTAGTGGAATAATATTTTTTTGAAATTATTCATTAGAGCAAATGACAACATGTTTAACATTCAGCTGTGGTGTTTGCAGCTTGGTAAACACAAGTTCACGGGGATTTAGGATTATGTAAAGTACAAAGATGAAATAGCATTTTTTTATAGCATTTTTTTTAGTGAAACAAGGGCCTCACGTGACTAGCTGACGGTATGTCGCTGTCTTCAGATTCAGTGTTGTTCTGATCAGTTCCTGTTTACCTTTCGGTGTAGACTTTTCATTTGGGGTTTCAGAAATAATTAATATCAAATTAATCCTCAGTTACAGGCATAATTACAACAGTGTCACTCATCGCAGCTCATCGTATAAACTGTCTGTGCGTTGCATGAATGCACTTGAACATAGAAGCTAGGACATGTGCGCGCGCACACATACACACACACGCAATATAATTCTACATTTCTTTTTTTTTAGTTGTGGCACAAAATAACGGAAAACTCTCTCTAGTTTCTGTCAGTTGTCAAAGAAGCTCTTGCTGGATTTTGGCTTTGTATTACTCATGAAGGGGATGTGTATCCTGCTGACAGCTGTTGTTCATCATTGCAAGACTTTGTTGTCAGAACCATGATGGATTTCAGGCTTTTATCCTAAAAGACTTTTCTTTTCTTAAATTCTGACTTCTTTCCCCCCACCCCCCATTTCTTTTCCTTTAATGGTCCAGCTGTGCGGGTACCCAAACAACTGCTACTACGTTTCCATCTTTTTTGTCTTACTCTCAAGAGGCATGATCAAACAATATACCTTTCAATTCGCATGCAGGGCAAAGAAATGTATTTACCTGAAGAAAGAACGCTTTGAGAGACAGATGGAGAAATACATGTTGTCAACAATCATCAAGATGGGCTGATTCCTGCCTAGACGTGCTTCTAGGGCTGGGCGATATGACCCAAAATTCATATCTCGATATTTTTTAGCTGGATGGCGATATAAGATATATATCTCGATTTTTTTTTTAAAGCCATAAGTTAAGAACAAAAAGAGAGTTCCTAGTCACACTGTGTCCCAGATGTCACACGGGCACTTTTATTTACATACAGCGTAGATGTACATGAAGAAATTACTCAAAAATAAATTATCAGCATTTATTAAATAATCATGGTCCATAAATAAAAGAAAACAATGTTGTTTTTGTGCATAACAAAAAGCTCACAATTGTGCAGTCAAAATGTAAACTAATAGACGCTGAGCATAATAACAAAGAGACAGATTTCACAGCTGCACCACGTCTCTGAACAGGTCCTTATACACACACAGTACGTATCACTCCGCGAGGCTCCTCCTCTGTAGCCGTAATCCTCCGACAATCCATCAAGTGGTGCAGCTCCGTAGCTTAGCAAAGTCATATTAAAACATTTTTTGACAGATTGCTGAGCGCCGTGTACCACATAAAATCGGTTCGCGGTCAGTAAGCACAACCAGAATTCATACATAAGGCGCACTGTTGATTTTTGAGAAAATGAAAGGATTTTAGGCCGTGCAGCCCCTCCTGGCTGCATGTCGTTAGCGCGGTTAGCTCGCTAACACGTTGACGCCGTCCAGCCCCACGCACTGTAACTCGCTAACGGAGATATTCCGCTTTCATCTTGTCATTGCCTGCAGGTGAAGCTAAGGGGGAGGGGGGAGTTGTGTTCAGTGAAGGAGAGGTGAGGCCGAGTAACGTTGCGTAGAGACAAAAGTGGACGAAAGAGAGGTATACCTGCGGCTCCACAAGTATAATTATAACGTAACATAGACTATATCGATATAAACGATATTGTCACATCTTATATCTCGTATGAAAATATATCGATATTTTTAAAAAACTCGATATATCGCCCAGCCCTACGTGCTTCACTCTCTTTTTTCTTCCTTTAGTGCTGTCAATACTTATTTAATCACTTGCATGACCTCGGATGTCCGACTGAAGACCACTAAAGGCAAAAAAACAAGCAAACAAAATATTCCGGCGTGCAAGCCGCAGGTACACATTATAGTTGTGCTCATTGGCAGGAAAGCATATTGTGTTTGGAGGATTTCTTGCTTTGAGAATTTCTTGCAGGCATGTATTATGTTCTAAGACACTGAGAGCCACAGCTTTGTGAAAAGAAGGTTGGGTGGTTTTTGACAGTGGAGACGTTTCAAAGGTATACATGGTGTCTTTCAAAGGAGAACAAAGAATAACCTCTGACATGCCTCACTCATCCAGCCGACTACATTCTTCTCCTCTGTTTCATTTCCACCCTGGTCTTTGTTTGGAGTCGATTCGCAGGTGAAGAGGCTGACCTCAGCGGGCTGGCCACTAACCCGTTGGGTTTTTCCCTGAGCACACAACGAATTGGCAACCTTCTTTATCTACTTCTACTTCTCTTACACACTCAATCTCTGTTTTCAGCTTTATCTGCTCTCTTTCTCCTTTCCCTCTTTGGTATCCCGATATCCCCATTCCCTTTTCCCTTCTTTCTCTGTCTCAATCTTAGCTGGAGTTATTGATTTCTGTAAAGGTTCACTCCAGCTGCCATTGAGGCTATCACTTTTTTTTGGGAGGGGTTTTCACATTGTGTTTCTTTCAGTTGCTATATTTCTTTCCAAACTTCACCTTCTCTCTGTGGGAGAAACAACGTCAGGCAAAAAAGTTCAGGACTGCAAGTCTATCTACCTGTGTCAGTCTCATGATAGAAAGAGCATATGGTTTCTCTTTATAAAATAAATTCATCTATAGTTCATACATTCAGATGGATTTACACAGATATGTCTTAGTCCCTGAAGAAATAACTCCAATTTATTTTAAAAAATTGCCTGAGCAGAGGAGAAATTATATAATAGTTGTCAGGTTACAGCCTGGACAGGTCATAGTTTTATCTCAGCAGCTAACACAAGCACAGGCATGGATGGAAACAGCATATTACACTGCTATCTAGGGTCAGTTGCACAGAAGATGAGTTATATCTTAAATTGATGCAAAAGGACAAAAGCATGTTGTCTGACAGCCACTGATGCGGACCTCATATACATTTACTCTTAAATTTTTTATATTCATGTACAGATAAGTTCTGATGAGCATGGCAACTCAGATTCAGAGTCACTTACAATGTTTCCCTTTAGATTTTGTAAAACCTTGCCACATAAATCTGCATATTAATGAGAAAAAAATGATATCACTAAAACTGCTGAAACAGTAACTCTTTAAAGACACGCATATTATATTAATGTCAGCAGAATGTGTGCAGACTGCAACTGAAGATAACCATAAATATTTATTATTACATTAATGGACATATGAATACAATCAGTGATGGTAATATGGTTATGTTTAACACATCATGCTGATCACCTAAGTATGTCAGATCAGCAGAAGTGCCTCCTGGTTGAGATAGACTGTGGCTTCATGTTATTTTGCCTCACTTCATTTTTTAGCAGCACTTGCTGTAAATTTTGAGTCAACAGCAAAATTGTCTATCTTTAGTAGAGTGAACTTTACCTTTAGCTGTTTTATGCCATTGTCTCTTAAACATATTGCATTCTGGCAATACAGCCATATTAAATCACAAAAGTACACAGAAATGTAAATAGCTCACATCACTGAAGAAAAGTCATATTATATAAAGTATACAGACACGTAAAAATAATGCAACATTATATTGGTGCATACGGTTAGTAATTAAAGGCTATGTTACATTTAGATGACAATTTATTTTAAGAAGCATGGGACTACATCTCATCTGTATACTAAGTGCTCCTCACCTGCCCATCATTCCCTAATAACCTGTCCATGATGTCCTGGGAAACATGACCATATTAGTAATGAGGATGTGGCTGACAGGTGAGGCTGCACCTGGCTTCAGGAAGCTCATTACAGAGTCTTAATGATGTGCTGTGTTCCATAATTAGGAAACTTCTCAGCTGTCTGTCCAATCTCCCTATTTGGTTGCAGCGTTGGCTGGGGGTGGCATGAGTGCTTTGGTTTGGTTTGACAGCTCGAATACACAGAGTGTCTGCGAGATCTGTGGAGTACTCATTGGATGTGCCAGTCGAAGGTTGTGCAGGAGCTTTCAGGGCATATACAGGATAATAATAAGATATAAGGAGGAGTGATTTAAAGGCTGACAGCTGGCAAGTTTGAAAATATATTTGTGGTTGATTATGTTTAATAAGTATACATATTTTTTCCTACTTTACTAAACTTTAAATTTTACTTGTAATTTGTGTAACGCTCAGTAGCCTGGACGTTGGCTGTGCTCATGATGCAAATATTAGTTTGTACATCTGTGTGTGGCTGTACTTGTTAATATGACATGGAATAGTAATTATGTTTTTAATAGTACAAAAACTGTATTTTTATCTGTATTTCAATACAGTATTTTGACAGTAGCACCAGCAGCCTTTGGGATTATTTATTCAAAACAGGATTTCAGCATTGCTTGTTAGGACTAACCACAACATCATGATGGAAATTTTGTGTGACAAGGTCAAGTCATGCAGAATGAGCGCAGCAGGCCCAGATTTCTTGCAGCAATACACGTGAAAATGTGAAGATTCAAGATTCAAAGTGTTTATTGTCATGGGGCACAAGAGAAAAGGCATTTCTTTGTGCAATGAAATTCTTTCTTTGCTGTCCACCCACAGATGCCGATTAATAGGGCTGTGAGATATGACCAAAAACTCATATCCTGATATAAGACATCTATCGTGCCGATAAATCACAAAAATTTAATATTTTCTGTAAATTCTGTGAATCTCAGGCAGCTCGACTTGCGTGAAGTGTTTCCAGCTGCGTGTCGCATACCTGGAGTGTTTTAACCGATGCATGAAACTGTACATTTTTAGACATAAGTTGTAACGGTCGCTGTTTTCTTTGTGAGTATTTATTACACGATGTGCTGCGGGGAAAAGCCTGTTCTAACGTTTGAGTCTAAGGTCTATTTTTTAGCACCTGGCGGCTCTTTTTTGCTTCTCATCCGTAAATAATCTGCTCTTTCACGTGATTCAGTTTATTTTGAAAAGTCTCAACAGGATCTTGAGCTTTATTGTGAAATTTTTACGTGGAACATAAACAAGCGGACACGCGATGGTGTTGTTGTTGCTAACCATAACATAAAGACAGGCACTTGTCCGTCCATAGTGTGGTTATATTAAATATAAGAGAAAGAGAGAACTTATGACATTAATATAGCCACTACAGTGACCATCAAAACGATGAAAAAATCTTGCCGTAAACAGTTTATTTTGCGACACCACAAAACAAACGATAGCGTAAAATGAAACGATAGACGTTTTTATATCGTCATCCCATATATATCATTATATCAAACAGCCCTACCGATTAATATATACAAATTAATCGGCATCCATTAATCAGTCCGCCATTCTGAAAGCCAGTCTGACAACGGGGTGGGTTTATACAAAAATAAGTTATTCTGGTGCATTGTACAGTTATCTTCATGTAGCTCTCACTGAATACATGACAAAAAAATTTTGCGGCTGGCTGTTGATGGCAGACATGTCATGCAGTGCTAACTAAAGAAAGCAAACCCTCCCAAAGGAGAAAAAACAACAAACAAAGTTTACTTACTAATTGGAAAATCTGAAACAGTGAATCACAGCTCGAAGATGAGTTTGGTATGAAAATCTAATTACAATCTCTTTTAACCCAACAATCACATATGGTGTTTTAGAAAAAGAGCCCCTTTTTTTGTTTTTTGAAGACGCAGTTTATTAGTAATCATGTGGGGGAGTGCTTTTATCTGTTACTCCATGTCATAGGCATCAAATTAGTGAAGTTCCGCTATTGAAACAATGATATATCCCATGATACTGATGCTTAATGTGGGTTACAAAAATGGTTGTCAATAAAAACAAGATCTGTACTGCTTTAACATTTGATGGTGTCAACATAACATTATGGATGGCTTTAATAACTGTTCTAAGGTCCATCCATCCATTTTCTCTGCTTGGTTTAGCAGCCTAAGCAGAGAAGCCCAGATTTCCCATCCCAGCCACCTGCTTATCCAGCGTATCTGGTGGAACACCCGCCTCCCAAGCAAGCTCAGGGGCCCGTTCTTCGTACGTCGCTTACTACATCCAAGATCAAATGACACATCCAAGATCAAATCATCGCGCTAACCGTGAGCTCGCTAATCCGGTTCCCCGAACACACCTGCTGTTGACGATTACTACAGCTGGACGCAGGAATGTGACATCACTGGGTGTCGTAAAAGAGGCTACGCATCGATAGTAGAAACATTGATCGGCAACCCGCTGATTGGTCGGCGAAAATGTCCAAGGGGCGTGCTCGGTATTTTCCGGCAGCAGAGCAAGAACTCATGAGTGAGGGATTTCAGGAGTTTCAGAGTTTAATTAAAACGCAAGGGAACACTGCAAAGGCTGCAAAAGCAAGGAGAGAGGGCTGGCAGAAAGTTGCTGACAAATCAAACTCGTAGGTAATTTAATAATAATAATAATAATGGATTGGGTTTATATAGCGCTTTCCAAGGCACCCAAAGCGCTTTACGATACCACTATTCATTCACTCCCACATTCACACACTGGTGGAGGCAGCTACGGTTGTAGCCAGGCTGCCATATCGCGCCATCGGCCCCTCTGGCCAACACCAGTAGGCGGTAGGGTAGATCTATCATATGACACTATATTGTCCAATATCATATGGCATTATATTATATTATAATATGTTATATTATATCCCCTTTCACATTAGAGCCACAACAGGACCCACAAGAACATGGGAACAAGTAAAAGTGGAATACAGGAGTATTCTACAGAATGGTAATATTTATCTCTTAGATTGCTTTGCGTCTCTTGGCAAGGTAATACTGGCCTGTAATACTCTGTTAGTTTGTTCATAACAGCAACCAAGAAAAGGGCAGAGCAAAAAAAAAGACAGGTGGTGGTCCTGCACCCCCTCGTCAACAAGTTGGTTAAGTAAATAATACCCTCACGGGAATATCGATATCTCTCTATGAGCACACTGTCGCGCTGAGCTAAAGGATCCTGTCTGTCCCGCAATATACGCTGAATTCTGAGGACTCTCCTTATCAATCTTGCACCTTCCGCAATGGGTTGGTCGCGTATACGGACAGGATATGACTGCGACAGACTTCCCAAATCCACCTTCGCTTTTATAGCCGTGGTCTCTCATCTTGATTACACGAAGTAATTTACAATTACTACTCTGAAATATGAATTACATCTGTAATAATCACATACATGTAATAGAATGTTAATAGTACATTTCCCTTTTTTAGGAAATGACCTGTATGTATCTGTGTGACATCAATAAAAGGATCAAGTGCTGCATTATCTTTAGTTACATTGATAATATTTATTTATGGTGAAACAGTGGAAAAATATCGCTGTTGCTTTCGTATAAATGAAGCGGACATACCTGCGTGGCCGCGATCTAATCCTGTTTACATAAAGTAAACCTGCTCCCGAGCAGGTTTACGCTTACGGCTCTGTTGCTATGACAGCAAGTCCCGGATGAGCTTCGGGGAACCGACTGATCCAGGATCACGCGAAATCGTCAACAATCTAATCCGGCTAACCTACTTAGCGAGGTACGAAGAACGGGCCCCAGCTCTACCCCCATTCATGAACGAGATCATGAGTTACTTAAACACTTCCACTTTGGGCAGGGGGGAGTTGAACTAAAGTTATGATACAAAAAAACGGGGGGAAAAAAAAGAGATAAAAAATACGCTGATTCTAGGATACTGTAACAGTTACGGATGCATGCATGCATGGATGGGTAGTTTAAGTACAGTCTATATTGGGGGTGAGCAATTAATTTGTTATGGTCATACCAGTAAGCTTAATTCAATTCAGCATTATAAATTTGTTTTTCCAATTCGTCACTGTTAGAAGTCACAGTTAGGCAATGAAAACAGGCAAAGTAAAATCAACATTTATCACAATTTAATGAAGATTTCTAAAGGTCATTGTGAACAAAATATGCATGCTTTTGCAAAATTTCCAAGATTTTTAACCTTATTCAATTACTATTTTGTTTGTAGTTTAATTACTCCATCTGCAGTCTTCCCGCTCTAATAAAATTGATTAGCTCACCGCCAGTCTGATGGTCATCCAAAAGTGCAACAAACACTCATGTCATCCAGTTCTCTTGCTCTGATGAAGTTAATTATTTTAGTTACAACATCAACAACAGGTTTGTTTTCACCACTGACTTGCACGTGATCTCTTGGTGTTTAACACAACGCAAGCATACCACCAAGCTTTATTTTAGTCACTTTATCTTGCATCTGCTTCTAAAGTCTGACAGACATGGGCATCCCCTCAGTTGTAACACAGTTTATTCCATTTCATCCCAAGCATCCCAACATCCAGTTACCATAAAAAATCACTCCTTGCTGCTGTCTCTTTCAGTGAGTGCATTACTCCCCGCCCCTCTGCAATTTCAGCATTTTCTGTTATCATACGTACAAAGACACCCAGAACCAAGGAGAAAAAGTTTAAAAAAATGCCAGCTTTGCTTTTTTTTATTGAAGCTCTAGATTTCCTACAATGTTCTTGACTGCTGTGGTTAACTGGAAGAGACATGTTCTCAGCGCTTTCTTTATTTTCAGGGCACATTAGTGTGGGAAAGTCCAGCAAATGTTCTTTAATAAGAGAGAATGGATTGCTGTGCAATTTTGTGGGAAATTACAAAGTTGGTTTTGACTGCTGACTTGCTTCCTGTTTCCTTGTTTCTTTTGTAGCTTTGCTAGCAAAGGTTTAGATATCCTGCTCTGCATCAGTCAAGTTTCTGTCTTCCTTTGCGTGTCCAGACTCATAATAACAAATTAAATTGTAATCCTTTAACATGGCAATCTCCTCTTCCCAAGCTGAGCACATGGCTTACAGCTGACTTTGGTAAACAAATTCATGTCTTGTCATCTCTCATAAAAGCAATGGTATTTCCAAAGATTTCCTGAGATTGAGTTTATCAAAGTTGTAGTTAAATCGGGGAAACTATATGATGTATACTTATTTACACATGAATTTTCCATTGACCTCATGCAGGCAACCAAAAGCCTGGATGTATCTCGAGGTCAAAAAATGCCCAGATCTGGTCTACATTTATCTCTTTATATGAAGCTGAAACTCATATGTGTTTATACTGTATTCATTTTTGAAACACCTGAAAGTAGCAGGTATACAGTGCATTAAGTGTGAGGTGTGTGCGTTTGTGAGTGAAGCTGTGCCAGTTAATGAGGGCCAGAATGAGTGAGTCGAAGTTTGCAGGTCCTGCAGAGGAGAGCAAATGATGAATACACTTCAATCATTTTGAGGGGGGCCTTCATCATTTGTTGGAGCTGTCAAACAGTTATCAGGGCTCACTGTAGGTAGCTGGAGAGAAGGACTGGTCCATAATTGAAAATTGAGTTTAGAAATGTCACATGTAGCCGTCCATCTAAATTTCAAACTGGGAGATCCCTGTGGGCGCTCAGCATGTAGAGACCTGACAGTACCTATCAATCCAAAGTTCAACATTTTTGTCAATAGAGAATCACCAGTAGGAGATTTGTTCATTTTTAACAAGGGGAATGTTGGCCAGTTTCAGTATGAGAATATGCCTCAGGCTGATCTCAGTACTTCACTAAAATCTCATTCTTTGAAAGAATAATTTTTGCTTCTCTATTTTTTACTTACTGTGTAATTGATTAAAAAATTTGACATGTGTCTGGCATTTTACACAATGCTCCCTTATTTAAACCTGCTATCTTTCAAACCCTTCAGTTACTCTTTGATTGCTACGTTTAAAACCAAAAAACAAAGACTTTAACCTTTAAATCACCAGCTGAGTAACCTTTACATTCTTTGCCACAGAACAAAGCTGCCAATTTCCCCAATTTGAGACCCCGACTGAGCTTCATCTGAAACAAAAAGAAATAAAACAACGATGTAGCTAGATCTAAGCTGTCTTTTCCAAAATCCGCAGTGAATGTACTCTCTAGTATGTGTTCACCTTTACGTCCAAGGTCTAACTCCTCCACAGTGGTTTCTAAGCGAGAGAAATGGAACACTAATCTATTCTGGTGTAATCATGCTTTGACCTGGTTAATGGAGGCAGCATACCCCAGGGCAAGATGTAATCAGGAAGACAGTTAATAAAATGAACAAGACCGCTTTACTGATCTTACTAATGTCCCTGACCTTCCCCCAGGGACCACACTTACACGTATGCACGCTCACACTTACATATACGTGCCTTAATGTTAGGTATGCATCCAATGCATCCTTAGGTATTTACGTGGCAGTCAGTTGATTAATGTAAACACAAAGACCAACAGGGACACAGCTTGCTGCAAACATAAATTCACTAACAGTTCACACTCTGAGTTCAGGGGTTTAGGCATCATCTATTTCTGTGTATGTGATTCATTTAGAGCTGGAGGAGAATTCTCTTTACCTGTTGTACATATCAAGTCTACAGAATAGAGTCACGACTCCATAAAAACCTGTCAATCACAGTCTACGACTAAGAAAGCAAGGAAACATGTCACTTAGGACGGGGCTATATTTACATGAATAGCATTGTAACCATGCGACTATCAACACTGATCTATAGACAGAAGTGAAGCACTGACAGAAATAAGAGTGCTATGTTAAGAATAAAAAACAAATAAACAATGAAACAAAATATGTCAAAAATGTGCCTGTTTATGACCCTTTATTGAAATTTACACTGATGTAGGACTGTGATGATTTCAGTATAGGGACTTCTAAGTGTCTGTCAGCTCAGCTATAACCACCCATACATGTTCCCAATTATCTGCTCTGACTTGCTGTTTGACAGTCTTTATTTCTGGCGTCTTCTTTTCTTGTTATCACACTCTCACTTTGATTCGTTGCTATTACACAAGTGTGAAAGTGTTTGCTCTTTATTTTGTTGCAATGGTTCTGTTCTTTGAAGCTACATTCATAAATTTCTTATTCTCCTGAAGACAGGATTCCAGTGTTGACCACATGCCGAACCTTACTCAAACTTTATTTAAATTGTTTGTTGACAAAAATGGCTTTTATTAGGTTTATTGGAAATATTTCATCTGTTAAAGTCACGCTTTACTTCAAGAACGCCAATAATATTTAAAAGTACACTCACCAGCCACTCAACGGCTGTATCATTGTTAACACATATATCGAATCAGCCAATCACATTGGAGCAACAAAACACATTTTCTAAAACAATGCAAAACATAGGCATGCAGACATCGCCGAGAAAACCCGTGTAGATCAAATCAAGCATCAAAATTGAGAAAAATGGGATTTAAATGACTCTGAATGTGGCACAGTTGCTGGTGATACTGGTTGGTCTGAGTATGTCCAAAACTGCTGATCTACTGGGATATTTTCTTTGCAACAATTTCTAGTGGTTTAAAGAAAATGGTCAGAACGAGAGAACATCTCCAGTGAGTTCCCTGGGCAAAATAATCCTTTGCTATCAGCTTGAGGCCAAAATGCTTCGAGCTGATAGGAAACCAATAATAACTCAAATGACCTCTGGTTACAAACAAGTTGTGCAGAAGAGCATCTCTGAATGTACAACAGCAGCAAATGGCCACACTATTGCTGTTAACTTAGAACAACAAACCTTGGCTCACCAAAATTGAACAATAAAAGACTGCAAAAACATTGCCTGGTCTAATGAGTCTCAGTTGCTCAGCAGCATTTATCTCCAGTTCATTGGTAGGATCAGAATTTGGACTAAACAACATGAAAGGACAGATCAAACCTGTCTTGAATCAGCATTTCAGGTGCTGCTGCTGGTGGTGTAATGGCGTTGATGGATATCTTTTGGCACCTTTTGGGCCTTCTCTGTAACCACTTAGCATTGTTTAAATACCACAACCTACCTGAGTACTGTTGCAGACCGTGTTTGTCCCTTTATCATGAAAATGTACCCATCTTTTAATGCCTGCTTCTAGCAGAATAATGTGACATGTCACAAAGCTCAAATCATCTCAAACTGGTTTCATGAACATAACAGTGAGATCATTGTATCCATGCATCCTCCACAGTCACTAGGTCTCAGGACAATAGCACCTTTGTTATGTGGTGTAACTGGGAATTCTCATCATGTATTTGCAGTTGACAAATCTGCAGAAAATCTGATGTCAAAGTGAACTAAAATCTCTAAGTACTGTTTCCAACACCTTATTGAATCTATGCCAGGAACTATTAAGGCTATTAAGGTTTTGAAAGCAAAAAGGGCCTAACCCAGTACTAGCAGTGTAACAATAATAAAGTGTCCAGTGAGTGAATATTTTGTACTGTTGATAGGTACTTTGAAAAACATAGCTGACATGCAGTTCCATCTTTAAACTCATATGCTGAACCTCACTGTAATGATAAACCATAGTCACTCTTTAATCATGGCTTTATAGTGTTAGCAGGTTAGGGGCAGCCTCAGCACTCTCCTTGTGTGGGATGTACTTGAGCCATTTGGTGGATTACAGCAATGCATCAACACGCTTGCAGCAAAAATGAAAATGTAATTCTCTGAGTGCTTGAGGGAAATACAAGATGAGTGGAATGATCTCTCGTTGGAACATGATCACTGGCTGCTGAAAGTACGTTCGGTCCTGTCCTGAAGCTCCAACATTCCCAAATGAAAAACCTATAGCCATAATTCCTACAGGTCATTCCAGGGATATCATTTCCACATATTACAGCTGATGAGTGATAGGTTCTATTCACTGTGCAAGTGGTCTCCTTGGAGTGTGGAAGCATTGTTGTGAAAGTAATATAACATCTTTTAATCAATGAATACATGCATGAATGCATGTACAGGCACAGCAAAATGAATGCAGTCATGATATTGACATCAGGGCACAAAGCTGACAGTGATCGAGTTAAACCCTATTGGCAGTGCAAATGGTTATTGACATGAAACTATTGAGTGTCAGTGTGTGCAAAAGCTGGCAGTAATGGAGAATAAAAATGGAGTTAATTAACTAAAAAATAATTAGCCGAACGGGCTGTCCATGAATCATCAATAAACAACAGGTAACCGATATCAGAACAGATATCAGAACAGTTTACTACTGGAAGCCATCGCTCTCTGGGGACATAAACGTATGCTTTTCTAAGTTTGCAGCCTAATGTACTGCATTTCTAACTGTGCTTTGCTCCAATGTTAAACATTACTATGGGTGGAATTCAGTTACATATTATTATGTATATTCCAAAAGCTATTATAAAGGTGGAGTCCAGGATTCTATATCCACAAGCATTAGTTTACTTTTATTTCAAGGCTTCTATTTTAGTCCAAGGATTGAAAGCATGATTTGGTTTACCGATCTTAACCTCTAGATAAATAAGAGTACGCTCAACGTGTAATTAGGTTTGAAATTTTAATTTGATTTAAATTTAGTTGCCACCTGCAAGAAAATACAGGTGGCACTAAAACCACAGTTTTAAAAAATGCCTTCAAACTCACAGGGACAGGCATTTTGTCCCCATAGGGGCTGTTGGTCCCCACAAGTAAAGTAACACAAAGATATGTAAACATGGTACACATATACATATGAATGCACTACTTGCCCTCTGGTTTCTTATTTCTTTTGCATAGTTGTCACAGTTATATGTTTCAGATCATTAAACAAGAGTCAAAGATAACCAGAATAAAAAAAAATGTAGTTTTTCAATGATGATTTCTTTTATCATTGGGGAAAAAGTTACCCAAACACAAATTAAATGTGATTAACCACACTTTTTAGAAAGCTGCCACACCTGTTGAATTAAAAGTGATGGGGGCTAAAAGGTTTGAAAAAGCAACACATTGTGACAGGATCTAAAGAAAAAGCTGAGAACCAAAGTCACTGACATCTATCAGTCTGGGAAGGGTTACAAAGCTATTTCTAAGGCTTTGTGAGTCTATGAACCATGGTGAGAGCCATTATCCACAAATGGAGAAAACATGGAACAGTGGTGAAGCTTCCCAGGAGTTGCCAGCCTATTAAAATTACTCAAAGAGCACAGCAATGATTCATCCAGAACCCAGAACAACATCTAAAGAACTGCAGGCCTTACTTGTCTCAGTTAAGGTAAAAACAGTAAAAAAAAACAACAACAACAAAAAAACCCAGACTGGGCAAAAATGGCATTGAAGGGGAATACCACTACTGAAAAAACAAACATAAAACAATGGTTCGCCCAAAGGACAATGCCTGGCCATCAATTTGAACCCTGAAGCACACACATATTTGAATCATGAAGCAGGACAGTGATCTGAAAGACATCAGCAAATCCTCTGAATGGTTCACAAAAACAAAATGAAGGTTTTAGTTGCTTGATGGAGATGCTGTGGAATGACCTTAAACAGGCCATTTGTGATCAAAAATCCTCCAAAGTGGCTTAAATAGCACAAGTCTGCAAAAGAGAGTGTGCCAAAATTCCTCCACAGTGATGTGAATGAATCATTGCCAGTTATTGCAAATGTTTGATTCCAGTTCTTTCTGCCAAAGGTGGCACAACCAGCTATTACTGTAGGTTTAGTGGGTAATTACTTTGTCATATATTGCCAGATTCATTTGAAAAACTGTTTCCCTTGATAAATGAAATCATTTAATAACTGCATTCTGTACTTACTCAGGTATCTTAGTAGAACATTACAATTTGTTTGGTGATCATCTAAGCATGACAAACATACTAAAAACTAAGAAATCAGCAAGGGGGCAAAGACTTTTTTCACAGCATAATATACACCTTGCTGATAAAACAGAGAAATCTTAATTTACACGCACTGAGAGTGTTTTGCAAGACGTGTTTGCAATCAAAGGTGATGGACTGTCATGACCTTCACGAATGTTGGCAGCAAACCGTGAACAGGAATAATGTAAAGGAGTGGGAAAGAGTGAAAGAGGGATAGAGAGCAAGCAGAGTGTGAGAACATATAAGAAAAGAGAAACATTAAAATAAATTATATGGCAGATTTGTTACTAATAAGGCTCAGCACAACACGCAAGTGGTACATCTTATGTTTAGACTCTGTGGAAAATTCTTTTTGTAATCTCCACACTAATGAGGCCTTGTAATTTCAGCTGAGAGTATACTAGAAAGATTCACAGGAACACAGGAACAAAAAACCCCCAAAACAAACAAGCTCTTAAATCTTTCATGCGAATCCTTATTATCCAAATGCATTGCTCGCTTTCTCCCTCTTGACCTCTATATCTTCCTTTTTCTTCTTGTTTCACTGGCCTGTTTCTTTACAGGGAGTAAAGCTGATGTTTCACAACAGGGAACACCTATGAACATTAGCTTTCAGTCTTTCTGCCTCAGACTTTCTCTATTTTCAGCATTTCTCTCCCTTTGCTTCTCAGTCTGATTAAAATTCTTAGTCTGTTTTTTTTCTATCCACAACTTCACTCCTTATTTTCTGCTTTCTTTCTCCCTCCTTCATTCTATTCTCGATCTTCCTCCGCAGTCCAGCTGACAGTATGAAACATGACCTCTCACTTTGCCTTGGTTTCTATTAAGGAACACACACATACACACACTCCCACGCACCTTCACATACCACCCAAATCCCAAATGCTATTTCAAACTGCTTTGGAGCTGGGGGGAGACAGGGGCTTATTGAGATGAAGCATGAGGCCTTGGGGGTGACAACGTGGGCATGATTGTCTGCTCGGCTGGCATTCTCTTCCTTGAAACTCCACAGAAGCTAAACCCCACCAGAAACCAGAGCTAACCATAAGAGATAAAAAGTGAGAGTGCTATTTCAATTCTCGGCGTCATGCCATTCATCACAGGCCTCTAATGACAAACTGTGCAGTTAAGCTATCGTTTCCAAGAAGAAATAGGAATTCTTCAGTCAAATCTATCCATAAAAAAAGCAAGGTCCTGGTCAACACAACTCATATCATGCCTGCATAATGGCTCACAATACATCTGACGCCATCAAGAGCATTCTGTCCTCTCCTGCTCAGAATAAATTCTGACTGCCCTCAAATTAATGATCAGTGAAATCTGTGGAAACCATTCAGCATCGCCAAATCAAAGGGAAGGTTATGAATATAAAATGATGAAAGCCATTCAAAGAGCTGCCTTTGATGAGGAGTTAAAAGCTTCGACTGACAGCGGTAAATGTTTCTCCGGCCTTTTTTGTAAACCACAGTCTAATGTTTCCTGAAGTAACACTGGAGGGCACTGATTGCACTGTGGGTGACCAATCTGAGCGGCACGCGTTAATGTGTTTTTTTATGTACAAATGGGTGGGAGAATAACAAATTCCAGATAAGTTTCACTTAACAATCAATTGTAGAATCATAAGAGGTAACAGAAAGAAAGTAGAAACAAGATCCATCTGTCTGCATAATTTTTCAACTATTATTATGACTGGTAAAATGGATATTATGCTTGACCGACGTACCAAAGTGCCCCATTAGGCCAATTAGTGCTTTTTTCCTACACAAGACAGTTCTAATTAATGTGCAAGCAACTTTTTAAAAAATGGTCCTTTGATGTGACCAACTGAGAATTGCTAAGGTAGAAAATTATCCCCTTAACTCCAGACTACCCATGGCACCTTTAATAGCGTCCTCTAAGGTTTAAAAATTCAAACTTTTGTGAAAGTTACTCAGCTGTACCCACTGATGCGTAGGTCAAATATGAAACATTTACATAAAGAAACAAGATTTAAGAACATCTCCAAATTTTCTGTTATTCTGAACCAGAGAAAGCATTTAAAGGGAGCACGACATAGACCAAAGCTTGGGTTTTGAACAACACCCGCAAACGGAGAGAAAAGCAGATACGGCAGATACAGAAAGGCTGAGCAACAAAGTGAATTCCACCGTTGGCGTTCACAATAGTCATGCTACGTTATGTGATCCTGTTAGCTTGCCTGAGTTATTGTATTGGAAACATTGTGGGGCGGTAAGCACCGAAGAGGCAGTAGGCTTTCAGAGGCACAGGGATAGAAGGCTAAATGACAGATGATACACAAATTTAAACACCACAGGATGGCCCAAGGCAAGCTGGGAGCCACAGACAAGTACCCTTTTACGGTAACACAGACACTGCTACTGCATACTCAAACAGATAAACTCTGGGGTACTCTTATATTAGGCATGCACACAAGCTGCTGTACAATCACACACACTCAACGTACTTGCTGTGTTTCATTTCAGGGGCTGCTTCCTTTGCAAATCTGCATTCCAAGAACAAATCAGAAAAAGGCTGACAGGGCCATGCTATTTTAAAAGCTTGTTCACATGTAGCCTTTGTCGTCCCCCAAATCTGGAGAAAAACAAACCACCATATCGCTTTTGTGCTACGTCTTCTTCCTTGGTTTCTGACTCAGCAAGTGAATGAAGACTGCTCTGATTAGTTCTGTCCACACAGGGAACTTGCAATTAAGCTAAAGCAAGTCTTCATTTAGCAATGAGGTGCACTTGCGTCCTACAGTCTATGGTCCTCTCAAGGACATCATATGTCGTGTCCTTTTAAGGTGTTGACACAGAAGATGAGATTCTGCTAACATCCCATCTATATTTGCATGCACAGAGGTGCCTCAATATCATGCTGTGAATCTAATCTCAGTTTACAGCCCACCATGGTATAAGTCTTCTAGTGCACACTGAAAATGGATTATAATTCTATAAATGCCTTGGAAGGAGTAGTCTGTTGGAGTTTTGCAGAAAGATCAGTAGCCTCCCTTGGTACCTCCTGCTAAGGTGCACTGCAGGAGTTATCAATGGAGAAATCTAATAACACATACTTCTGCAACCTTTCATGTTCCTTGTCTTCCCCTGTTTCGCACTTCCAGTCTATCTTCACCTTCCCTTTCTTGTTTGACTCGTCCAACCGCTTTTGTCTTTGGGCGACTCTTTACAAACGCAAACAATCCCGCACAGACACAGCTAGAGCACCTTTTGAAATGGATGAAAGCTTAGTGACAACATCAAGTCCCGTTATGGTGCCTGTTGTAATTGTGCAATGTTGCCGACAACAAGGACAATAAAAAAAGCCATGGCTTCACATCGAAGCAGAACGGATGGAGAGCGACACGGCGTCTTGGAGTCTCCGGCTGTAATATTTCTCACAGTGTTGTGATGGTGTGCTATTTTCCACCCCACAAGTCACAAAAACTGCCATGTACAAAGCAATACACTCTCTTAGTGAGAAGTTGAAGGTCCCTACTCGAATTACAATAAAAGTAAAAGTAAACGCATATAAAGAAAATAACCTCACAGTCATTTTCCTCAGTTTCTTCAGTTCCTGCAGTTGTGAATGGCTGACTTTGTGCCAGGAATGGGTGCTCCAATTGTAAGGCAATGACAGAGACAATGAGGCAGTGAGACGCAAATGGAGATGGGAAGAACAAATATATGTCTAAAGGGAAACATAAACAGGAGAAATCAATGGACACAGTAAGAAGAGGCTTTTATTGAAAGAAAAACTTTATTATTGTCATTTAGTGTTTTCTTTTTTTTTTTTTTTACCATTAAAGGACTGAAAAATGGATAGACATATTTGGTTAGCATTGTACTTATGAGTGCCATGTGACTAAATATACAGTAAACACTAATCAAAATATGCAGTGCCTACAATCCCTGAATACCTCGACCGTACTGTTTAGTCGCCAAAATTTTGCTTTTCAAGTCAAACAAGCCCTATTGTCAAGCATGTTCCAATGAGTGCTTACAAAAGTTATGGTTTTCCTGATAATTTTAGGGGCTGCAGAAAATTTAGAGTTCAAGGACTGTAGAGCACCTGGGTGTGCTGTGCATAAAAAGCTGAGGTCATTAGAGGGAGCATTTTAATTTATGACCAGACTTTGAAAGACTTTGTTTGTATTAAACCCCGTGAATTGCTTGGTATTTCATTCTCTGCTCTTTCTCTTCTCTCTGCTTGTTGAACACATTTAATGTTATGAATTCAGCATCCACTTTGTGGTCTGACGTGGGTTCCTCTGGGTATCCTCTGAGGAAGTCATTTGGACATCAGGTGGTAAAGCACTCTTGTTGGAGTCCCAATTTATGAACTGCGCTGCTCGACTTGCTTGACACAGGCCTGTATATCTAAAGGAGTGCTCACAAATGACATCAAACTCTTTTCTTCTGTAATTAGATGGGATTAGTCTGGGTTGAGAGAAGCAGCCCCAAACTGACGGAGCCTCAAACTCAATTTTCATAATTCAAAACCTCAGGGGCTTGTAAAAAGTAAGTTTGAAGGAAGAATAATGAAAGGGCCAACCTTTTTTTAGTTAGGTTGAGTCTAGAAAATCAACAGACAGATGAACACTTGATGCCATAGAGAGTCGGAGATGTTTAGTCATGGTAGAAACAGCAGCTTGGTAGTCAGGACAACTATGTCCTGCTCCCAGTGACGCAGGTATCCTTGTTAGTTCTGTTACTCTTCACATGATTTCTCAAGTGCGTACACACTGTTGGCTCATTATTTTTTCTGATTTAGGTGCTGACTGAAAAGTCCAGATGTGTACATGGACAAATTCTTTTTTTCCTCCTTCTTCTCTTTTGTTAGGTTTCCTCTTCTTTTGGTTGCTCCCTTCAGCGGATCATCTGCCTCACCCTATCCCTAGCATCCTCCTCTATCACACCAACCTTCTGAATGTCCACCTTCACCATTTCCATGAATCTTGCCTGAGGTCTTCCTCCTTCTGCCTGGCAGCTCCATCTTGAACATCCTTTGTCAAATCTATCCACTATCTCTCCTCAACACATGTCCAAACCATTTCAGCCTCTCTTTGTCTCCAAAATTCTTCTCGTTGTCCTTGTTTTGAATCCTGTCGTCCCCGGTCACTCCCAGTGGAAATCTTAACATCTTCAGCTCTGCCACCTCCAGCTTGGCCTCCTGTCTATTGTCAGTCTTGCTGTCTTGACACCATACATCATAGCAGATACTACTTCAGTCTCGTAAACCATCCCTTTCACTCCTGCTTATATCTTTATGCCACAAATTACCCCTGACACTTGTTTCCTCCCACTCCACATGCTCGACTGTCTGTTGTTTTGGATGGTTGACCCCAGGTATTTAAACTTGCACATCTTTACTACCTCTACTCCTTTCATTTTCACTGTTACACACTGTCTCCCTCATTCACAAAACTGTATTCTGTTTTTTATTTTACTGACTTTCACTCCTCTTCTCCTCAGATCTCCACCCCTCCAGATTCTACAGCCTCTCTTATTTCCAAAGCTGAATTTTGTTTTGTTACTATAATGACTACAATGTTGAGGTAAATGCCTGACTTTTCCGTTTTTGAAACTTGCCAGTAGTTTGCACCTTGTGGTCAATCCCCTGTGCATCTGCAATATGTTTTGATCCACAAGGGAACGAGCAAACCTACTCCTGGAGAAGCTTCTTGACCTGCTGTGCTGTTATAAAAGGGTTTTTTGTTTTTGTGCCTCTCAGTCTGCCAGTTTCTTTCTCACTTCCTACTTTTCTTTAGTACTTACTACATTTTAAGCACTCTTTGGTGCATGAAATAATGTTGAAACAATACACAGCTGGATAAAACAGCTGTTTGTAGTCAAGTACTTCATGGTTAAATCCTTGTGATGCAAAACTTGTTTTAAGGCTACAGCTCACACATAATTTGTCATGGTCCCTGTGCCTCCCCGGACAGCCCAGTGTGGCCACAAGTGTTTGTTGTTTTACTCTCTCTCTGCTCCCCTCACCTTGCTCTCTCTCTCTCTCTCTCTCTCTCTCTCTCCTACCTGTCTGCCTGGGCGGAGCTCTGATTGGGCTCCCGCCCTTGGCCCACGCACCTGCAGCTGATCTCCGGTGATTTGCAGCTCTTCTTAAGACAGGGGCTCTGAGCTACTTGTCGCTGGAATATTGAGTAACTCTCGTTAGTATTGCCTGGCTTCATTGCGATTCTGTTGTTCCCGTGCTTGCCTCCGACTTACCCTCGTCTGTGTTAATAGGTTTACCTGGATCAGCCCTTTTGTGACCCCTGGACCCCGTGAGTGTGAGTGGGCAGCTTGTGTGGAGATTGTTTGGACAAGCAGCGGAGCAAGTGCGAAGAAGTGTGTTTCCCCAGCCTATTGATCCCCGGAACCCTGGAGTCCCCCCCCTTCACGTGTACATTTCGCACCAGTGTGATTAATAAAGTATTGTTGAACTGTGCTTTCTCAGTCTGCATCTGAATCCATTCCACCAACGTGACATAATTCCTTCAGGACTGTAAACCAACCTAAATTAAATCAGATAGTGTCTTGTTATTTCAACTAGAATCTCACTATTAATACAAATGTTACAGCTCAAAGACCAATGTTACAACCCAAAGGGCCTTTTAGTAAATAGCACAGGTCTTTGGTCAGTCTGATGTAGTCTTGTAAATGCTGTAAATTCTGCAAATGCTCCACTGACGCTCACACAGAATTACTATTTAAACCCTTAGCCAATCCATTACCAGTGGCATCACTGGAAGCCTTATATATTTTATTTAAACCATATTTTTCCCCTTTTTTTCAACATCCCTGATGCAGTTTCTCTACTTCCATTAAAAAAAGAACTGTTTGAGAGCCACTCATATACACTCACAGGCCACTTCACTTCAGGTACACCTTGCTGATATTGGGTTAGATCTCCTTTAACCTTCATAACTACCTTAATTCTGAATCGCATAGATTGAACAAGTTGCTGGAAACATATCTTGGAGATTTTGCCCCGTATCTGAAATAATCTTTTTTGACATAGCGCATTATCCTCCTGGAAAAAGCCATCAGAAGATGGGTCACAATGTACAATGGACATGATCAGGAACAACACACAGGTAGGCTGTAGTATTTATAGGATGCTCAGTTGTTACTAAGAACTCCCAATTGTGCTCAGAAAGCTTTCTTCCTCATTCTGATGCTCAATTTGAACTTGACCAGGTTGTCTTGACAATGTCTGCATGTCTAAATGCACTGGGTTACTGCCATGGGATAGGACGATTACATATTTGCATTACGCAGTTGAACAGGTGTACCTAACAAAGTAGCCAGTGAGCGTATACTGATCTGCTAAAGCCAACTTTACAACTGATATCAGCACTACTACTACTAATTCTAATACATCCAAGATCAAATGGTTTGAATATACCTACTGGTTTTATAACTCAACACAGGGCTGTCAAATCCATTCCACCTTCTCAAGTTCAAATAGCAGACATACGTTTTTATCCTTTGCTAAAGTTATAACACTGCCTTAAGTCATTGGCTGTCTTAATCGTCCTTCGTCTAAGCTCTTTTAATACGATTTGGGCAAGTCAAGGTCTGGGGAAAAGTATGTAGAGAGGACCCACTGCAATGCAACACTCTGGGACCAACAGAATGAAACTCCAAATTGAAAATGGCGCCCACCTTGGCCGGGTCAATGATCTGTGTGTTAGTGTGTGTATGTACAAACGTGTGTGTGTTGGGGGGAGAGAGAGAGAGAGAGAAAGGGACAGAACTGCAAGTAGAGCACTTTCTTGAGCAATGGAGCGCATCTGCATAAAAGGCAGGTTGAAATCTTGGAATCCTTTTAGTGTGTTAGACATATAAATTGCCTTTCACGGTGCTACATAAATCAGAAAGGACTATGCATGTGTGGCCTTTCTCTGCCTCTCTGTCTTCTGTCTCTCTGCAGCCATACTCCTCTTCCTATGGTGCTGATGTGACTGTGTGTGTGCGCGCGTGCGCCTGTACGTTGCTTTCTGACAAAAGCTGCTCTTGACAAGCCAAGCCTGCCCCCTCTCAACACCCGTCTTATCCGCTAACATCGTGATCCATCATGCTGTGGTTCACTGGAACCCCTCCCACACACACAACGATCCCCTGCTCTCATCCTCACCTCCACCCTCCAAGCTGCCACTCTGACCTGCCTCAATCCTTCCCCTTCCTCCTCCCACTTACCTTCCTCATCTCATCACGCTTTCTCATGCCTCCGCTCTGTGTGCCACACTCCCTCAATCCCACCCATCTGCACACCATTTCCTCCTCCCTCCCGCCCTGTGAGTCTCCCTTACTCCCTCTCGCCCCCTCTCCTGCTTCAAGTGTTTATCTCGCTGCCTGCGCTCCAGTCATCCAAGCAGTCAGTGGAAAGAAAGAGAGCTCTCTCTCTCCTGGGTCTGTGACCCTTGTCAGGGGGACAAACTGCCCACCGCTGCTTGCCTACACAGCTGGAAAATTAAGAACTTGTGGGGGCGGGAAGGTTCACGGTGTTTGTGTGTTAATGTGTGTGCGTGACAGGGAAGGAGGGAGATGCTCATAGATCAGTCTTGAATGTGGGGAAAAAAGAGAGAGCGAGATGGTATGTGAATGTGTGTGAGACTATAAAGAGTGTGCGCACGTGTGTGTGTGTGTGTGTGTGTGTGTGTAAGTGTAAGAGAGAGATCAGGTTAAGCAGTCTTGTTTAGAGAGGAAACAAGCTGCAGATGGTTGTGGGTGTCCAGCTGTTACTCCATCTAATGGGTTAATGAGTATCACAGCACCATCCAACTTGCCTTGTCTTCCTCTTTGTCTCTCGTGTTTTCTCTCTATCCCACATTAGCCTGGCACACAACCACATGACTATTTTGTGAACAAATAGCTCAAAAGAAAACCAAAGAGACAAAAAAAATAGAGAACTTTAGGACCATCCCCTTCCTCCATTAACAATCACAAACAGCATCTGCTGCTTGTTTTCTATGAAGGTATTAATTTCAAAGCCGCTGCCCAGGTTTCTGTTATTGTTGCATAACATTACTGGGGTTCTTTGACCTTAAAGCAAATCAATTGCCCTGCGGGACTATGGAAACACTAAAGAGTGTCGGGATTCTTTATTTGCAGGATTTTCTCAGGGGGGGTTTTGACAAAGTGCCTACCAAGGTGTGGATAAAAAAAAAGAAAGAAGCAACATAAAAAAACCACAATCCTCAAAACTACCAGCACATGTTTCAAAACCATCCGTGGGTGAGCAAACAGTGAATGAGTTTTAAAAGGATGAAATATGAACCATTCGCAACACATTTTTTTTGAGATAGAGTACCCTGAGAGAAAATGACTCCTTCTCTTTGGTTTATGTGAAAGATGTAACACAAAAAACCCAAATGGTTGCACACAACTAGACTGCAGACAGGGTTATGGATTTCTGATTTGTTTTCATAAAGTTTAGTTTCATTTTCAGGCTTGCGCATGGGCCCACGTAAGTGAGGTTCAGAACATACAAATGCTTGTGGAGACACCTCACAAGCCAAGAGACACAGCGTTTGTTTTGATCTTTTAAAAAAAATGCTTTCATCGGATCAAGTGTCTCTTTAATGACCGGCCTGATTTGGGGTTTTTAACTCAAGGGACATAATTAAAACGCGTAAAACAATTAGACACAAAGAAAACAAAATCGGCTGGAGCATTAAATTATATATTCAAAAGGTACCAAAGCTAAAATTATAGGGGACATCTTCTGTTTGTTGTTTTTCTGAGAGAAGAAAGAAAACAAATCAATCAGCCAATGCACATGCAAATCCACAAACGTACACGCCAGAAATGTGTCCCCAACTTTAAGAGAAATGTGCAGGAATGTGAATGTGTAATCAATTAATTGGCTATTATGAGATATAGATATTATGTCTCCAAGCATCTTTAAAAGATATGACAACATGATAAACACGGATTTTAAAACATATAAAATATAATGCAGTGTCTTTCTTGTCTTTCATATTTTTTCCATTACATTCTTATATGAAAAAAACCTAAAAGGATAAACAGATGGTTTTCTTTTTTCACCATAATTGTTAAGCTAAAATGTCTGTTGTTCACTCACATGTATTTTAGTATATTAGTATTTAGTATTTATTTATTTATTGTCATTGTCAGAGAACAATGAAATTGCATTTGGGGCTTCCGTACAACCCGTAAATAAAATAATGAAGAAAATAATAAATACCCCTTAAAACCCAAGTGTAAATATTTAACCCAGTGTGACTCCAGTGCAATAAGACAATCCTTAGCAACAACATGAGAACCTGACAAGTAAGTTCAGTGCTATTAAGAAGTTGGATATGGTTATTGTCCGTGAGAGGGGGGCAGAGAGTTCAGGAGCCTCACAGCCTGTGGATACAGGCTGTTGGCCAGTCTGGATGTTCTGGCCTGTGTCACTGCATCATTTCATGTTTGGCACTGATCACCACCTGCACTCATGTATATATCTTTCTACGTAGCACTCATAATTCTTATTCTCATGTATATATCTCATGTATATCCCATGCACATATCTTTCTACATAGCACTTTTAATTCTTATTCTTACTTTTATTTTTTTTTTCATGTCTATTTAAGTGCTATTTATGACACTATGTTTGCACTGAAGCACCGCAGCAATTTCCTAATGTTGTAAACCTCAACATCTGGCAATAAACCCCATTCTGATTCTGATTCTGATTCTGTATAGACCTGTACCTTCTCCCTGAGGGCAGCAGGTGGAAAAAGGTGGCGCGCAGGGTGATGTTGGTCCCACAGAACACTGTGCACCCGTCTCAGACAGCGAGTGGGGAAGATATTACTAATCTCTGGCAGACTTATTCCAATAATTCTGCCAGGTTTGCCATACAACTGCTGTTGTATGGCAAACCTTTATTGTGAAAGGTTTACGTGGAAAACAAACAAGCGGACAGCGGAGCCACGCGATGGTTTTACCGTCATTGTTGCTAACGACAACACGTAAAAACAGGCGCTTGTCCGTCCATAGTGTGGTTTTATTAAATATAAGAGAAAGAGAGAACTTTAAGAAATTAATATAGCCACTACAGTGACCATCAAAACGATGAAAAAATATTGCTGTAAACGGTTTATTTTACGACACCACGAAACAAACGATAGCGTAAAACGAAACGATAGACGTTTTTATATCGTCATCCGATATATATCATTATATCGAACAGCCCTCGTGTCCACTTCCTGCTCACTACAAGATAATATCTTATGATTGTTATTAAATTATGTAAAGTTGATCAAAATGTTACTACTGACCTAGAATACTCTCTACATTTCTTTAATTGTGAAATCATTCATGCTCTACTACACGACAGTTATAATGTTAACTGATTTGCAGCAGTGGTTTTAGCATTTAACATTTCTTTGACAACAAAGAATTTCTTGTCCTTCATCTCCCATAAGATCCATACATAAAACTGTGAATATGTTTAGGATGGATTCTCCTCAAGATAGAAACACACCACTAAAATGGAGCTCTGGCAGACGCTGTTTTAGGTTGTCTTTGGACATTAAAATAATGTGGCAGGCGATGTAATATTTAAAAGTGCTCAAAGCTCGCCATTTCTTTCTCTTTTGAAGTGATCTAAATATCTGTGACACAGCAGATGGACCCTCAACATGTCTGTGCTGCAGCTCTACTTTAGTGTCCAGTGCTGGCCAGCATCTTGTAACAGTGCTTTGCCCTCCAGGACTCTGCACCTTTTCACATGACTGAGAACTATGAATAGCCACAAGATAATTGGTGCTCAAATACTACTGGCAAAGCTGGCTAAGTGAAATAGGGTATCTGTATTTTGGTCAAAATGTCCAAAGTGATCACTCGCAAGGTCAAGTTATATTCTCATCCACTCCGTGTACATGCCTACAGGGCTGGCTGAAAATGAACCTGTGAAGTTCAAGCTGAGTTTCATCTTAGCTTTTTCATTCACTTTAGCATTTCATGTCATGCCATATGGGTACAAAGTATAAAGCAGTGTACCTGGTCTATTTATCTAGCTACAGGACACGACTCCATCTAGTTATTTTTCTATCATCTTCAGTCGGGAACTCCAATGTATTTCTACCTTTATGATGATTTTTCAGTTGAAGGCAGTTCCCCACTTGTGGTAGCCAAGTTTTTTCCAACTGGGGGAACATGCATTACTATTACTATTGAGTATTACTACTACTCTCTTGTAGCCAGAGCAGTTCGGCAATTTTTTAGTGGTTTGGGTTGTTATTTTTATCTGTTATGACAACAGCATAGGGCGAGGAATCTTTGCTGGATACAACTCTGCAATAAAGAGCACTAGGGAAGCAAAGTATTGTTATGGTTTTTAATAAGCTCTCTCTCTCACACACACACACACATGCACACACGCATGCACACACCGTAATATTTTCTTAGTTTACAATGGTAGCTAAGAAAATGTTACTGAATATTTTTTTTCTAAGAAGCCAAACGGAAGTGAAATTTCTGTCACATAAGGCAACACACCCCAACTGGCTTTTGTTGAAGTGCTCAGTATTGCCTAAAGGCAGGAAAACCCCTGAGTAAGTAGAAGTGACAAATACGCTGTTTGGGAATTATTTTTTTTTAATGTGACCTATTTCGATTTGGTATGATACTGATGCTTTGCAGCTGCCTTTGCAGTTACTTTATGGTTTATAAAGAATGAACTCCAAAAGTATAAGACCTAATGGGTGGCTGAGGCAGTGAACTGGGGCCCAGAAGGTCAGGATGCGCCCAGTCTGACTATCAAATGGACCCCTCCTCTGCATTACACTAGATAATTATTTATCTAGTGGGGCGATCGTGGCTCAAGAGCTGGCAGGTCGTCTTGTAATCGGAAGGTTGCCGCTTCGAGCCCCGGCTCGGACAGTCTCGGTCGTTGTGTCCTTGGGCAAGACACTTCACCCGTTGCCTACTGGTGGTGGTCAGAGGGCCCGGTGGCGCCAGTGTCCGGCAGCCTCGCCTCTGTCAGTGCGCCCCAGGGCACCTGTAGCTACAATGTAGCTTGCCATCACCAGTGTGTGGATGACTGGATGTGTAAAGTGCTTTGGGGTCCTTAGGGACTAGTAGAGCGCTATACAAATACAGGCCATTTACCATTTATTTATTCACCGTGTTACAGAAGAGTGGGCACATTATAAAAGCTCAACACATTAGCTCCACTATATGTTTCAGTCATGTTTCCATCTTGAGAACTACAGGCTAACTTTTTGTTATGCAGTATGTATTTTCCTGCAAATATTTATTCAATCGTTTCACACCACACTGATTATAATAGCCAGAGCGGTATGCTGGTTTCTTATAGAGTAGTGGTTGGCCTTTATATTATGTTACACAAGAAAACTAAAGTGGTGCTCAAAGGAGGAAGGAGAGAAGATAGCAGGACCTGTGACTGCAGCTGTTATCCATGGTGGGGATCAAAAGACGGAATGATATTATTTGTATAAATAAAACTATATGCTATTACTTTAACACTTACACTGCGTCTGAAAGAAACAGACTCTGACAAGAGACAAGCTTTGTTTGCTTTCATATAATGTGGTGGTAAGTCCCCCCCCCCCCCCCTTAAAAGTTTTTACACCTGTGATCAACTTAAGGAAGTGCCCAGGCTCATGACAATGAAGTTCTGTAGAAAAACTAAATAAATGTGTGAATGCCAATTAGATATTAATTGTGCACTAATTTTGTTCAATTTCACATGACATATATTTTTTCAGAATTTAAGAGATATAGTGAATGGCTTTAAATGCTTGTTTTGTTTTCAGTTATCACATCGAGTTATGATTTAAAATCATTCCTTTGTTTTATGCTTTCATAGTATGAAACTAATTAAGGGCCCTACATCCATAACTGATATAATAGGACTACGTCTTTGATCACAAAGCTGATCTGTTGATACTTAAGAAGTCAAATGCACGAGCACTCAGGAAACAAAGGCTGAATGTGCAAATGTGCTGCCCGACATGTGAGGAATATGTGCGCAGGCACACACACACACAAACAGCTGAAGCTGAGTAATTACGAGAGAGTGCTGCATGGTACATCAATATTCGATAAGACAAACATCATGAATATTCATTAGTTTGTTTACTCTCCCAGAGTGACAGACAAGACAAAAACCGTTCCACTGAGATATGTCATTGGCCCAAAGTAACACACTCTGACACAGGCACGGACACACACGCTGATTCACTTACACTGATAAAAGTTTACGACAAGCAGTAAAAGGCGCACACATTCTCACACACACACACACACACACACACACACACACACACACACACACACACACACACAAGACTTCATCAAAAAAAAAAATCACATAACACACAGATGGGAAAGACAATAATTTCGCTTTCCTCACACGTAAACAAACGCATCCTCTACCCTCTCTCTACATGACAGCTGTAAAACTCTTCCCCAACTTTGTCTCTCTAACTTTCCCTGGGTTAAAATTAAAACCCCTCAAGGTCAGGTTGGATAATCAACTTTCTTGCCTGTGCTGCTTCATTAGCACCGCTGAGCGATATTTCCTCATTTTTTTTCTCCTGTTGTTTTTCCAATTGGTCTAATCTCTCTGTGCCCCAATATCCCGCTGTAATCCGAGAGCTGTGTGAAAACTGCCTCTAGTGATCGCGGCAAACACAGCCACAGATGTCAGTGCACTTCCTGGTGCAGGCACACTGCTGCATGCATAAGCACTAATGACCCTCGAAACACTGCATGGTTCATAATATAGAAGGAGAGGCAGGTAGAATGACAGTGAGAACATTAGCATGTGTATGCAAATTGACTTTTTTTTTTTTTAAATGAAGCCGGATCTTCTCTCTTGTGTCATCCATCACTGAAATGGCAATGTCTGATGATGGGTTTGTGGTCGTACACCACAGCTCACCGGGCATCTGCTCTCCCTGGCAACCTTGTGGAGGACAAACAGAGAGTCGAGGACTGCTGCAGAAAGCTTCAAAATTGAGATTAACCCCTTAGCTCGTCACAAATGAGAAGACAATATTATAATTACTCCTCAAGTGAGCTGTTTCTGTTTTTCCATTTGCCTTTTATCTTTCCACCAGGCGGTGGCCATATGGTGCATTGTTTATGTGTATGTGCGTGTTTCGATGTTTTGGTGTGTATGTACGCATGAGAGGGAGCAAGTATAGCTCGAAAAATCCCATTAAGGGGGATATGTATTGGTTTGCTGTGTTATTCAAAGCTTTCTGGGACATTAGTACCGACATATCTTTCAATGTCAGTGCAAACGGCAGAAAACAAACTAATCTGCTTCCCTTTTCCCCCCACTTTCTCTCTTTTCCTTTTTGAAAGTTTGCTTTCATCCCTCTGTGTTGCTCTACATCCATTCTTAGCTTCTTTTTTTTATTTCTTTTTCCCCTCCTCTCTATGCTGCTGCAAGGTACTTCATTTTCTTTCAAACTCCCTTCTGTCTGTCCTCTTAATACCACGAAAGCTTGTACTGATAAGCTATCAATGCACTGGGGGTTTTTTTTCCCTTCTGGAGCTGAACTTGGTTTATAATAGTATATTTTCTACCTCTGTACATGCAAAATCCAAAAAAAAACCCAACCCAAAACATTAAAAAAAAATATGGTCCTACAGCACTGTACAGTCAAAAGTTACCCCTGATTTCTTTTTATTTTGTGTCCAAGAAGCCAGATTTTCTTTTAATGTGGTCTTGAACAATAGTTCTCCAGGCTTCCTGGAGGTCTCTCAAAGGTTTTCTTTGGACTGTGGCTGCTGTTTCATTTATTTTCACTCATATTCTTTTACCTGACCAATGAATGTTTTCTTTTGTTAAGCCACTTAACATTGACCTATGATGCACTAAGGTATATAAAGACACCTAACCAAAAAAAACAAACCCTTTTTAAATTGTATCTATAGGGACATTATTACTAGCAGCCTGTTGCTTGTCTCCAATTCTTTGAATCTCAGATAAAATAAAATAAGAAACCTGGACAAGTGAAGGTCAAAAGATGACAGGCCTTAACCTTTGACATCAAGAAGACATGGCACAGTTAGTCCAGGCACATCTCAGCACCCTTGTGAGTCTTCTAGTGGCTCCAAAACAATGTACAGTAAACGAACAGCATCTGAAAGTAATGTCTTTAAAAATAAAATTAAAAAAAGCAAAGACTTAAGACAGGACCTGGGAGATGCATTTCTCTCCCATCACTTGCTGAAGCCTCATCAGAAGTGATGACAGTGCAAGGCTAGCTGTCAAGGAGCCATTCTCAATGAAATGAAGCAGGGTTAAAATGCTGAGGTATGCCAAATTACACAAGTCCTGGGCTCAAATCAGTAGCAAGAGGACTTGATGATGATGAGTGAATCCAAATTTAAAATGTTTGCTTCAGATTGGTGTCACTATCTATGCTGTGGAAGTTCTATTATGATTCGGAGCAGCATTTTAGTTAGTGGTGTTGGAGAGTTTGTCAAAATTGCTGCAATTGTGAAGACTGAAAATTACTGTCAGATTTTGATCCACCATGCAACACCATCTGGAAAGTGTCTGATTGGCAATGGCTTCATTTCTCAGCAATGATCCCAAACACTCTCCCAATGGTGCAAAACATATCTTGATAGATAAAGAAAAATGGAGCAGTATCAGTCATGGATTGGCTTCCCCACAGCCAGAACCTCGACATTACTGAAACAGTGTGAAATCATCTTGGCAGAGAACAAAACAAAAGGCAGCCAACATCCAAAGAAGAGCTTTGAATGTCCTTCAGGAAGTCTCAAGAAATATTCCTGAACTTCACAAAATTACAGGAAAGGTGGCCTAAGAAATTACAGGTTATGTTGAAGAACTCAATAAATATTTGCACATTTCAATGAACTGCTAAAACTCAGTTATTCAGCTTTTTCCAATCAAATGTAATGAAATGAGAGACAGATCAAGACAGTACTGTAGATATAGTGCTTTTATGAAAGATGCAGTAATGGCTGTGATAGAATAATTGGTATTTTTAATTTAAGCACAGAGATTAAGTATAACAATACATATTGCATACACTATGGCAACAACATATTATTATCAACATTCCAGGATTGCAGAAAATTGGATGAGTTGTTTAATACCTCTGCAGAAGTAATTATACTGATGCTGAAAGTTTTGTTGATGGTTCTAAAGTGTATAAATCTACACAGAAGGATAATTATATCCCAGTTCATCAGCAGCTTATAAAACAGCATCTGTGTTGGTGAGGCAATAATGGTCTATTTCACATGATAAGTGCTGAAAATACTAATGTCCATCGTACGTTGATAGGTCCAGTACATTGTCTCATCTGTTATTTTTTTGAACGTACAGTGAATAGACATTTTTGTGAATATTTACTAGGTAACAATAGCATGACATGCAAAATATCTAATATATTCCTGTGAGAAACACTCTCACTCCCCAGAGGTGCGAAAACGAGAATTTCCCAGAGGAAATCAATAACCTATCAGGTTCATTTTTATCATCACTCACCATGCTTATATCAGATATCTCACCCACTTGAATGCTAACCATGTAGAGCTTTTCCCTCAAGAGGGTTCAGTTGCTACCTCACAACAATCTCCACCCAGTAGCATCAAGAGCAAGGACATCCACAGGGAAAGACACGCATAGCAATTTTCTTTCTAGATGTATCAAAACTGAATCGAATGAATACATTAAAATCCTCAGTATATTTGCTGTATCACCGAGAGTGCCTGATGAAAAATGCACGTACTGAAACAGTTTAATTTATGCAGCATAGGCAATTGTTTTTTAAAAACAGAAAGCCACATAATAATACATAATGTTAGATTTGTTGAAAGCTCTGTCATAATGTTTGCCTGTGTGTATTACATATGTGTGCATTATATATATATGTATGTATATGTGTGCGCTACTTTTGTATAAGCAATGCCTAAGGCCCAGCCTTCAGCACTGAGCATTTCAGATAGGTGACGAGATAAAAGGCGAATAAATATATGGAAGATGGGGAAGAAAACACACAACAAAAATCAAAAGAAAGAAGCCAAAGAAAGGAGACAAAAATAAACACAGAAATAAGATAAGACAAGCTTTGTGTGGATGCTTTTAATCAGACAATGCAACATCCATTCCACACAGTTACACATTTGGTTTGTGCCCTTGCACATTTCTGACCTTTCTCTTGCGTGAGTGTTTGGTATTGAGTGTGTGCTGCTGGTACATGTTTTTGAATAATAACTTGTTTCCTGTGAGTTAAGCGACAGGGTAGGCAGGTGTGCAGAACATCTATTGCAGTGTGTCGCTTTTATTAGAAAGATTCCTGTTTTTAGACTTTTTTCCTCTTGATAGCTGCAGTGTCGTGCAGCTCACAGCGCACTCTCAACAGTTATTCCTCCTTATACCTCACTGAGCATACTCTTGGTTCAATCCCATAAGGCTATTCATAAGGTTTTCTTACAAAGACTTATTATGCACACAGTAGCAATAACAAAACTATTAGCAAATTGTTCAAAGTACTGTGTGCTGAATGGTGCCTTTTGTTTATGGATAATGGACTCCCTCATAGGCTCTTTATAATAGTGGATGTCTAATTTTGGCTGAAAAGAGCAAAGACAGAAAACAACAGATCTGCTTGCACTGTTTGAACTGGCTCTGAAAAAAAAAAACAAGCTTGTCATACGAGATGCAGCATTTTAAAACTCAAATATCTTTTAGGATACTTAAAAACATTTAGGTTCTGCATGGATTTTACTCTGCGTGTCCAAAAAACTGAAAATGAAATTTAAAGCAGCCATAATCATTGTGGACATACCCTGCAAATATAGGAGCTTTGTATTGCACAGTTATATATAGCTTTAATGCCAATAAGATAGAAACTTCAAATGCAAGTTTAATCTATGAAAATTGAATTAAGCTGTAGTATGAATTATATTCCTAGCTCTTTTTTAAAATAAAGGATGGATTTAAAAGTAAAAGTTAACAGTGGACTTGCATAAAGAATGAGGAAATATTAAAAAAAAGCTGCAAGACTGAGTTCTCATTCGTTGTATACAACAATCCATACACCTCAACAAAATGCTTTAAACCACTTAATCACAGATGTAGCATGCAAAATTCTGCAATTAACCACACACAGTGTCAGTGCCTGGAAATAACTGTTATTTCAACACATAGCAGAAGTGCAAGTGCAGGATGTTTAAAGCAACTGCAAAGGACTTGAATTGTTTCTTCCCCTTTCTTTTTCAAGTGGTTCTGATAAGTCAATACAGTGGATGTCTCTGTTTTTATTCACAGCTCTGTGTTCGAACGTGTATCCCTGACATCTGAACGAGGTTGGAGTACGACAGCCACGGAGCCTACGCACTGTGTAATATTTTATCCAGAATATTTTTGCTTGTCATTCTGAATTACAAATGAATAAACAAGTTGCAAATAAGGACTTCAAAGGACTACCTTTACCTCTGAGTGTGAACTAGTCTGGAGCAAAACATTACCGAGAGCAGCCCATACCATTTGATCTTTGGCTGTGAAGCACAGCACTAATTTCAGCTGCCAGCAGCTGTAAGTGTCATATTGTGCTGAAGTAAGGACCCAAATGCAGAGAGGCATAGATCAACAGAAAGCGAGCTGTTTAATAGGCTGATAAAAATCCAGAAGATTAATCCAAAATAAGAGCAAACAGAGTCCAAACCACAAAAAAATGAAATCTTAGTAACATGCAGAGGATGCAGACAACAACACAACGCGAAACAAGCAAACTGAGACGGCTTTAAATAAATACAAATAGCGCAATCAGGGGAGTGGAGTCACCTGGGTATCAAAAAACAAAAGGCAAGACGTGAGAGACAGGAGACTATCAAAATAAAACAGGAAATAACTGACTAACCACAAAGACTATACACTTAAATCTGACACAGAAGGACACAAGGGGCAAGGCTATGAAAATAATATGACAAATCCACAACTGAATAATGTGAATAAACATGAAGTGAAACAAAGAATGAAGGTTTTAGAAATGTGAAAATCAAACATAAACAATAAACAAAAACATCAAGTTTATGAAAACGTGAAAAAAGTGTTTATAAGAAAAACACAAAAATTCTCTTTCCTGATTAGGTCACAAAAAATATTGTCCCGAGTAGTAAACATCCAGGTTACTTTGAAGTTTGAACCACCTCACATGACACAGCAGCCCCAACCAGTTAGAGGTGTTTGGCCCTCAGCTGTGACACTAATTCTCAGGAGAGACTGGTGGTCACGGTGGATCAGTAGAGAACTGCACAGGCTCCATCGGGGAAAGGGATCAAGGTCCAATGCCATCAACAGCAGACTTGTGAAGATCTATGCCAACCGGCTCTGTGACGTACTGCAGCAGCTGTTCAACCTGAACGTGTGTCTGGAGAGAGTGCCAGACTATCTTTGCAAAGTTCCAGCTCCAAAAAACAAAACAAAATAAACACTACAGACCAGAGGCCTTAACCTTTGAAGACATGGCACAGTTTCTTCTGGCACATCTCAGCACCCCGGTGAGTCTTCTAGTGGCCATACTGCTGTTTGCCTACCAGCTCTTGGTGGAGCTGACACAATCATCTACATGCTGAAGAGGCCTTGCTCCCTCCCGGACAGGTCAGGCAGCACTGTAAGAATTATTCTTCAACATGTTCCAGCCTAGACTGCTAAGAAGAAAGCTGGGAGAGATGCGGGTGTGCACTCCTGTGATAAGATGCATCAAAGACTACCTGCCAGGAAGACGTCCCTGAGAATTCAGAACCATGAGACCGCTGTGTTCAACACTGGGGGTTACACAGGTGATATATTGTCTCCCTTCCTGTTCACAATCCACACCTCTAACTTTAAGTTCAACTCTTGGTAGGCGGGAACAGAAAAATGGGGAGCGAGTAAACAGCTTGATGAAGGGGTGTGGGATTAACCACCTTTAAATTAATGTGGCCAAGATCAATTCTAGGGACTGATATTTATAAGTGTCACAATTGATTCGGCTAATTTGTCTGGTTCCCTTAGTGATCCTTGATTTTCTGTGTGGGAAGACAGTAGATCTATACAAGCAAGCTTTTTATTATCTCTGAGTCTAAACACAAACATCCATGTGTGGATGATCCTGTTTTGCTATGTGAAACTGTCATTATTGAGAGGAACTGATAAGCATGGAGGTGCACTTTTCTTATGGACTGGGCAACAGAACTGGCTCTCAGCTGGAATCGATTCTCATTTCCCATCCCTATCCAGTGTGCTGTTTGTGGAAGGAGGCTGCAAACACTCATCTGAAACGGTCAGAGCAGACGATAACTAATAACTGAGAAGTGTGAGGATTTTCAGCATCCACTGCAGTATTCTTCACATGCTTTTGCAGTCCGTGGTAATGAGTGCATTCTTGTGTGCTGCTGGTGCTGGGGAATTAAGATGAATGCTGATCAAGTGAAGAAAGTTAATCAGGAAGCCCAACTCTGTCCTTGGTTCTCTCTCTCGGACTCTCTGCAGGTGGTGGTGAAGGGAGAAGACTTCAAACTGGGAGCTATGAGGGATAATTGCTCTCACTACCTCCAATATAGAAGGCTGGATTTCAGTTTGAGGCTGATGTAGCTCAGATGCAACAGGGAGACTGTCTTTACAGAAGTCAATATACTGTTTAACTCATCCGATATGTGACAGATCACGGTCACATTGACTATCTCTACAGCTTGGGCTGGTTTAATTGAGCTAAAACTGCAACTGTGCACATCCAGTGCACATCCAATACCAGCAAAAACTATTTTTCTTTTTACATCCATTGCTATTGCTCGCACTAGAATAAGCATATCATTAAATCAAACAAAGAATATGCCGAATGAAATTTTGATGTATTGGAAAAGTATATTTCCTAATGGTTACTTATTCTTTTTGTCTATACTTGCATTAAAAAGGGTTTGTTCACTATTGGGGAAGCTGAAAAGTAAGTATTTGTCATGCTGGGGTAACTGCCACTGGGCAGCAGGTTCAGAAAGATTATTTTCTGGCAATGCTAATGATAACACACATGGGGAAAATACACACAGGTAATGACTTGGTAAAAAAGAAATACAGACTTTAAAGGCACACATAGACATAGACATCAGTGGCTTCATAGCCAGCTGGCATTCCCTCCACAGATCACATCAGTTACACTGCACATTTACCACAGCTACACATTTTGGTTGTCACAAAAAGACTCGACCACCCATGGGAATCTGTGAGTTTGAGAGACTGAGAGACTACCAGAGAAAACGACATGCACAATAAGACAGAAAGAAATATGGAAAAAGAAAAAAAAAGTGCGAGAAATGAAATAAAAGACACGCTGCTCTTGCAAACACCTTATTACTCCAGCTTAATGTAGTGTAAAGTGTTAAACTATTTTCCTTTTCGACACTTGCACCTGCTTGGCTATAAGCTGTAAGTGTTGGACTCAGGTAGAGAAACATGGGCGGAATAAGACGCATGACTCTGTCAACACAACATATGACAGCATTATCCCGGGCAATGACGCATTACCAAGGCAACAGCAACCAGAGAGCACGCGTTATGCGATGTAAATGATCTGGGCTCCTCTGTGACGGATTGCACTTTGTTGCCGTTTCTTGTAAAGTCTCTCCTGCTAAATGCCACATAGCTACAGAAAGGCTTGGTGCTGCACGTCATCATCACACACGCTGCTGTTTGCTAATAGCAGATGTTTTACCATCACAGATGTCTTCGACTGTTTTTATCAGAGAGGCGTGTGAAATCTTTCAGGGTAATTCTATCTGTTAACTTGCTGTGCTATAAAAAGCCAAACTTTTACATGTCAGCCTCAAGTGTCTCTCATCATCTGAGTGAATAAGCTCTCACCCCCTGCCTGCAATGGGCACGGGGCAAAAAAAAAAAAAAGCTACATGCAGCCTTGAACTGAGGTAGATTCTTATCAATGCAGTAAAAGTGGGTGAAGTTAGAAATGATGGTTTAATGTTAATTAGCATCTTGTCTTCAGGGAGTAAGAAAAGCAAGGGCAGGAAGAAACTGGGGAGACATAAAGAGCAAGAAAGAGAGAGGATGCCTGAGGATCCTAGAGATAGTTCTCCTTTCTCTCCTCTTTTACTCTATTAGCTCTTGTTCTCTCTCCTTCCCTGACTTGCTTCTTGCCTCGAGTGCTTTCACAAATTAATGACACTGTAACCAGAACATTAGTCAAGTAATGAAAGACGTGGCACAATCGGGCAGAGCGTGGGCACAATAGGCAAATAAAAGGGGGTAATACAAGAAATATAAAGAGAAGTTAATAATGAAATAATCCCAAACAGTTATGTGGACAGCTACAGGTACCTTGGTGTTCATCTGAACAATAGACTGGACTGGACTCATAACTCAGACGCCCTCTACAGGAAAGGGCAGAGCAGGCTGTACCTGCTGCGGAGACTCAGGTCGTTTGGAGTGGAGGGCCCACTCCTGAAGAAATTCTATGACTCTGTTGTGGCTTCTGCTATCTTTTATGGCGTGGTCTGCTGGGGCGGCAGCATCTCTGCTGGGGACAGGAAGAGACTGAACAGGGTGATCCGAAGGGCCAGCTCTGTTCTAGGATGCCCTCTGGACCCAGTGGAGGTGGTGAGTGACAGGAGAACGGCGGCTAAGCTGTCATCCCTGATGGACTACATCTCCCACCCCATGCAGCAGACTGTGACAGCACTGAGCAGCTCCTTCAGTGGGAGACTGCGGCACCCACGGTGTGGGACGGAGAGATTTCGCAGGTCTTTCCTCCCCACTGCTGTCAGACTCCATAATAAAGACTTTAACTGATCAAGCACACACATCCATACATATGCAATAATACCAAGTGCAATAATCCTTTCTGTCATCGTTGTATTTTTACTCAGTTGTATATAGTATTTGTATTTGTATTCTATTTTTATCTTATTGTATATTTATTTTATTTTATTCTACTGTATATAGTATTTTATTTTATTCTATTCTGTACAGTTGTGTACTGTATTTATTCTTATTGTATTCTAATTTTTGCCTCATAACTTTTGCACTGTCCACTTCCTGCTGTGACAAAACAAATTTCCCACGTGTGGGACTAATAAAGGTTATCTTATCTTATCTTATCTTATAGTCAAGGCAAGGTCCCTGTTGATTACATTCATCCTTTTTTTTCATTAGTAGTAAAACTGCTAAATAAATACATATGAGAGTGTGTTGATGTTAAAAGCCACTCTGCGGAGGGAGGTGGTAGCGTTCATTGCAGATTTGTCAAGAATTGCATATTTACCAATAAAACATAAGGAGTGACAAACTTTGAGTTCAGCTGGATGCAAGCTAGCCATTTTCTCATTTCACAGCAGTGCAACCATTATCAGGTACCTGTTATTTTTATAGGCATGTGAGCTTAAGAGGGAAGGGGGAGAGAAGGAGAAAAGAGGGAAAAAAACAGCAATTGCCACTGCTGGATTTGTAAAGGTTAATGATGAACATCCAAAACCACAAACAAAAGAAAAAAAATAAACAAGTGGTTAACCAGATCCACGGAATAAAGTCATTAGGGTGTAATGCAAGACCTTCGAGAATGTGTGCGAAGACGTGCGTGGAATATGACAGTGGTTGGCTTGCTGTTACTTGTGAGGCAATAATTGAGACCAGAAGTGCCCAAGGACTGGACTGTAACAATGCCACACATACAAACAGCCTCATTATCCTGAACCCCACTCATCTCTCATCTCTATCCCACCCTGTTCCTTTTTTTTTTTTACCTCCTCCTGTGTCCCTGACTCTCTCCTTGTTTGTCCTTTATACCCTTTTTGTACCAACGACCAATTTCTAACCTGCTTTTCATGCAAGGTTGTTACAAATAGGACTTTACATCAGAAGTCTGTAAAAAACCCAAAACCTGCAAGGTATAGTCACAAAGGAGCACATGCTCATTAAAAGAATGACAAGGTAAACTTAATAAAATCAAATAAACACTTGTTCACATTTGATGCTTTGAGTTGTTTTTGCCTCGGCTGCCAGCCAAAGAAGCACTTTTTAATGTCCTTGTCAACACCTGAATCAGTATCCTTGCTGGCTAAAAAACAGTAATTTGGCTTGACATGTGACTGTAATGTAAACAGAGCAGGAGTGACAGACATCTCAAGTATTTCTTCAGCTTTCTTTTCTTCTTACTTTCATCATTGTCTGTGTACCATTTTCACGGCCTATAAGTATGCTACTAATGTGATAAAATCCCGAAATATTAGGATTTTATAATAAGAGCATGAGCTTGGCTGGAGATCTAACCAGCATTTATTCATATAAACAAAAAAAAAGTGACTGTATCAGTCAGTGTTGGTCAAGTTACTTGAAAAAAGTAATCACTAATTAATTACTGATTACTTCCCGAAAAAAGGAAGGTAATCAGTTTACTTATTTTCAAAAGTAATTAGTTACTTTGTTATTTTTTAAAACATGATTTATCCCCTAAATAGGTAAGAAAGCAAAAGATTTTTCAGCCCAATTCTACTTTTTCATATAAAATGTAATCAAATGAAAAAGTCTCTTTTTAAAACTTGTTTTATTAGTTTTAATCTTTTAACTTTATGCATCAAGCAAACGTTAAATTATATGCAACATTCTCTGACTGGAAGAAAATTGTTTAACATTTAAACCTATTTTCTGCATATTCCAGCATATAAAATTCAATGTTTTTTTTGTTTACACTCACTCTTTCAAATAGATGCAAGTAAAACACAGCAGAAAATAAATAAAATCAAAGACTCAGCAGTCATGTTGCTCTATTTTCACCTGTATAGCAGGAGTGGGGCAGGCAGAGGTTTGCCCTGGTGCAGTTGTGCCGCAGCGGTCAGTGGAAGGATAATAATAATAATAATAATAATAATAATTTCACATTCCAGCGGCAACGTATTTGGTGCTTGCTCAGACGTTTAGGGGTTTTTCTCGCTGTATAAAGAAGTTTTCTTCCCACGCAGTGAGCAGCGGACGCTAGTGTTTTTGTCACTTTTTACGGAATTCAACTCAAAGTAAGGTTAGTACTTCCACGCTTTAAACGCGGCACTCGATATATTATCCATTTTTGATCTGCACACAGCTGTTGCCACGAACGTCACACTCGCTTGCCTGCAGGCATTAGACATTTCTGTCTTTGACCAACACAAGAGAGGAAGAGAAAATGGAGCATCAGAAGAGTTTCTCTGTGAGGAAACATGCTAAATACACTATATGGACAAAAGCAGTGGGCTACCTACACATTATACCTATAAGCTGCTCAGCCATGCAAATCCATACCATGCACCTCTGCCCTGCTCTGTAACTTTACATGATCTGCCACTTTGCTTCCTGAACAATGGAATTTTGCAGTAATACAACTTCCAGTTGATCGTTGAATATCTTGCAGGAAAGAAATTTGATAAATGACTTTTTGTAAAGGTGTCATCCTATTACAGTACAGTAGTGAGCGCTTCAGAAACCATTCTTTCACAAATGTTTGCAAAGGCAGATTGCATAGCCAGGTGTTTGAATTCAAGGAGGTGCTATTTTCAGTGCTATTTTTCAGGTGTATAAAATCAAAGATTAAGAGGTGCAGTGCAATATTTTTATCCATGAAGTAGCTAAACAAAGCCAGGCTAAAACCCTTTAAAAAAGAGACAAAAAATGTTTCAGATTGACATTTTTTTAATAAATGTTTTTCTTTTATTATATGGAGAAATATTATTGCTTTGTCAAGGCATTTATTTTGGCTTGCATCACTCATATGTTGCTAAACCTTTAAATTCTTCAGAGCTTACCTTTTGAAGTGTGGTAAGTTTTTCTTTTATTAAAAAAAAATCTCAAGCAAGTGCTTTAACTGAATAATCATACTTTGACCATACGCTTGCATCATGCATTTTTATGTGAAAATAACCTCCCAAGAGATCATTTCTGCAAAGTATAAAATATGGCCACGTTTATCCAGGAAATGCTTGATATCAAGAAGAGAGATAAGTACAAATGTTACAGAAGTATGGTCATCCTGAGCTTATCCAACCACATAGAAATATGTTTACACCTCCCTCCCACATCCCCTCTTCCTTTCAAATAATAAGGAAATTCAGGGTATAGTTCAGGGAATCTCCTGAAGTAACAGATAAGCAGTCAGGATGTCCTTGAGGTCTCCAAATAGGCACAATGAAACATGGGCAAAGCATCATGCTCCACAAAGGCCTGGCCCTTTAGACATCCCCGAAACCTCATAAAATCGAGGTCTCAATCAAAAAAAAGGAAAAAAGAAAAACACAAACACTCATGATAACCTTAACCTTATCTTAACTGTGGTTGCCCTTGCAGATATTACAGAAAGGAAGAAAACTGTAAACATTTGTACTTATCTTAAAAAAAAGATGCCACATTCGGTCTGGTTTACAATGAAATGTTTAGCAATTGTTCTTATCAGATGTTTGAGCCGATGGGTGTTGATGACAATAAACAAGCAATCTAATACTAAATATACAAACTGTAAGATTTGCTGGGAACTGTAATGGGTTACTTCAAGGACACAAGCTGATGAAGGAGCAAAGGCACTAGAAAAACAAGGGAATGAAAATGCTTTGTAAGTTAAGGACAGCTGTGCAGCAACAACACACTTCAGCAAAAACGCTTTATCTAAACTCCTTTGTAGGTGTGAGGGTGTGTATCAGAGGGAATTATGGAGTGTGTTTTTATCCATGTTTGCATCTACACAAAGGCTTGTTTGTGCGAGCCTTGCTCTTTCGCTTGTTTACAGATTGTTTGCGGTGAAGGGAGTACTGATGATACTAAATCATTAGTGAAGGGCGCTAATTCTTATCTAAAAGCTGTGATTCTAACACTAATGGGAAAAGTGTTCAACGGCGTGAGTGCGAAGACCAGGGCAGAGAGGTAGGATGATGGGAAAAGTGGTTTTAAAGAGAGAGGGAGACAATACCGTGAGGTAAAAGTGGAGGTGAAGAATGAGAATGAGGCAAAAATGGAGACTTGAGATGTTAAATTGGAGGAGGGGGGAGAACAATGAGAGAATAGGGGAGATAAGAGTGAAGGAAGAGGAGAGAATAGATAGCTAGAAATTGATAAATGTGCATGCAGAAGATTATAGGGAGCAGTGGGGAGAGGGAAAATGACACTGAAGAAGGACCGAAGGAAAGAGAAGGAAAATATTGCTTTTCTCTATGTACTTGTGTGCGCGTGTTTCTTTGCGTGTTACTGTACACATCAGCATCGAGGTCCCCGATTATTGGATCTCCCAATCGTGCCATCGAGTGAGCGTTCGAGAGCGAGAAGGAATTTGTGGATGTTTGAGTGCGAGAGAGAGAGGTGATAAAAAATGATAAAAAGGACAGAATAGGTGCAGGAGGTGAGAAAGGGGTCAGGCAATTAGAACAATTACTGCCAAGGATTCAAATTAAGGGTGTCACTGGTGGCAGAATATAATTCCCATTTAACGGTTCGTTTAGCTCCAAAATGCCAACCCTAGTCTAATAGATGAGATCTGGATGGGAAAAAAGTGGAAGTGGAAGAGTAGCAAGTGTGTATAGTGACGCGTGCGTGTGTGCTTGTGGTTCACAGTGGAAATGCTGTTGACAGTGTAATTTGATGAAAGCTGACAGCTAATTTATGAAGCATATTTTTGGGTAAATGATTTTTCCTGGTCCTGCTTTCTCTGTCATTCTAGACTAGTAATTGGATTTCCCCTAACTTGCAAGGTACTGAATTAGGAGTAAACTAGTTACTGGCTGTCTGTGTGTGGCTGTGGCAGGGTATGTGTGTACACGCCACAGAGGGCTTGAGAGTTAAAAAGAAAAAGAGGAATTTTAACAAAGCATGGGTTTGTGTATGCGCGAGTATGCGGATACCATATTTGTAGATGGAGGTGCAATCTCAGAGAGGAGTGGAAGTTAATTGCAAAGTTTTGGTCTGCTGCACTAATACCCAACTATTTTTTGCTTTATTCCCAGTCAGTCAATCAAGGACCATGGACACAAATATACGCATCAACACACACACACACACACACACACACACACACACACACACGCACACACATCGAATGAACTCGCCATCCTCTACTCCTATCTCAGTCTCTTTCTGTCTTGTCTCACTTTAATTGCTAGGAGTGTCTTGTCTTTATGAAGCTATTCCCTAAGGTGTGTCATGGTGCACAAATATAAATGTGTGTGTGTGTGTGTGTGTGTGTGTGTGTGTGTGTGTGCGTATGCACGAGTGTGTGTTAGGAAACAGAGGGAAATTCTAAATAGAAAGCTGTTCCGACAGCAAGCTTGTAATTCTTGTAGTAAAAAAATTAAAACAAAAACAAATGCTCTGTGAACAATACCATGCACACCCACACACATGCATGAGGATGCACACACACACACACACGCACACACACATACACAGACAAACACACAAACCCAGTGAGATATTAGACTAAACACAAACATGCCTCTGTCACCACCAGAGACAGCTGCACAGCTATGAGCCCTCCTCTTGTTGCGTAGAGGCGTTTTAGCTGTTTAAGCCATTCACACACGGCTAAACCGAACCATAACACAAATCAAATGTATCTAATCCACGACAAACCTTAAACAACCGCCAGCCTAACTAATATAAACCAAACTGACACAAAACCCTACCAGGCCTTGCTCAGGCAAACCACAGCCAAACTGACTCAGTCCAAACAAATCGAATGCAAATGTGTGTAATCCAAGTTAATCTAGTCAGAATGAGCAAAGCCAGAACACAACTCATTTTCAGAGGTCTGCTTCAGTTGTATCGTGTGTAGTTCTGTTGGTGGCTAAAAACAAGGATGCAGGCAACGGTTCAAACATACACATGGGGAAAGCCAATGAAGGGTATCTTGCCATGGTGCTGGACAGCAACCAGTCACCAGAAAAGCTTTAAAGCTCCTTGGCATAAATACTGCAAATGTCTGGTATTCAGCCTGTGGAGTGGTAAACCATTTTTTAAAATATATTTGTAATTTCTGTTTTGGTGATGTTAGTAGAAAATCTGTAACAGGTCTATAATCAGATCTAGCAAAGGCCATGTCCTTAAATCCCCCATGATTTTGACACTCATAAAGAGCCCTAATAAAACAATCTTCAGTCTCCCATACACAGAATCCTCGGACAGAAGCAGACGGGAAGACTGTGTTTTTATATGTTATGAATTTTCCATCAAAGGTTGACTATGTGGTGAAAACCAAACCTCCTATCTGTGTCAGCACTGTCTACCCATGTTTGAGTCAGCGGTGAATAAAGATGCCATCCTCAGCCTTTACCTGGAGTGTTGAGGAGTCTGGACATGCGACAGCTGTAGGCGATTTGCTGCTCACAGTATTCTGCACTGGTGGTGATGGCTGTCACCTGAAAACACAAGCAGGGATATGTATTTTCATTTTATCTTCTTCGACCAGACAGGTCCGTTTCATGTAAGAACAAATTACTGAGCTGTGAAACGAAAGAAAGCACACTCTAAAGTTGTTTTAATTTTTGCCTTCTGTGACTCCGAGAAGCTGAAAATGGAATAAGCGGCCACTACAAATTATGAAATAACGTAATTTGATGGATATGCTTCTCAAACCATGTAATGTCATAGTCATCCTGCAGTCTCTTCCCATTGGGGTTCCTTTAAACTTCACACACACAGTTTTCTTTTGACTGTGAGTGACAACTGCAATCTGTAATCACTCACCAGAAAGATTAAGATATTGACTCTTGAGTGTGAGAAGAGATTTAGGTAGTCTGAACTGTGTGTGGGTGAAGCACAGCAGGCAGGTGATGAGGGGATGATGATGGACACTTTTTATGTTAGTATATCGCAGTATGTTTGAAAGACTGGCTGAATGCGTGAAGTGCTGTAGCTCTGGCTGTATTATACTGCGATCATAAAGTTAGTAACTTTGTCAAAACAGAAGAAAAACTGCTGCAGCATAAATGCTCACTGTGTTCTAAACCCAGGACCTCTGCTGTCAGTGCTTTGAAGCACCAGCTGCAGGAACAGCAGAGGCCGAGCGATAACAATCCTCTTAAAGAGGAACAAAATCCGCATTTGGAGGTTGGAAGTTACAGCTCTGTCAGTCAGAAGACCGTGGTTTGTCTCCCATTTTGGGGCTCAGTGTGCTTGTGTGACTTTGTTTTCACTTTCAATTTTTGCTTCGGTTTGTTTAGGAACCAAAAAAGTTTTAGAAGACAATTTGGCTTCATTTAAAGTATGACCCTTCACAGTATTAACCTGGCACATTGATATGATACTAACCCAGTCTTTTGACTGTCGAAAAGTAACAAGTTGGGAGCAGCTTTGAAAAAATATAAATAATACTCTGAGCTAAGAAATGCTTGAAATGTTACTGTAGTGAAAGACCATCCTGTGTGTGTGAGATCATTACAAACACCATGCAGAAATTTCATTTCATTTCATTAGGTGGATCTGTTCAACTGCTGGCTAATGCAAACATCTAATCAGCCAGTCACATGGCAGCATCTCAGTGCATTTAGGTATGACATGATCAAGATGGCCTGCCGCCTTGTTGTTGGCAGAGGTCATCTTTGAAGTGACCACACTGTGTATCACTGCTGTCAAGACAGGAACTGGAAACTGAGGCTACAATTCTCATGGGCTCAGGAGTAGAGATGGACGATCCGATATTACGTATCGGTATCGGTCCCATACTAAGCTGTTGTTACAATTTCTTTAATATTACTTTGTACACCAGGATCTTTTTCTACGTAGCTGACGGCTGGTAACTGTGCAGGAGCGGATCTAGCAAAGTTTAGCCAGGGGGGCCGATAGGGCATGAACAGGGAAAAGGGGGCACAAAAACATACTTTTCTTTCTTATTCTCATTTAAAATGTCTAGCTTTTAATAAATAATTATCCGAATCTTACACCCATAGTTTTAATCTGATGTAAAATGTATAGAAGTCCATTACTGTACATAGTAATTATTAAGTCTAATATACCCTAGTAAAGCTATAGTACTTTTTCCTTTGGGAAGGTACCATCTGTGCAGTCTGCAATTCTGTTGAAGAAAGATGTTGAATCTATTTAATTATTCTTGAAAATAATTGATTTCTGTGCATTTTTTTTCACACTGCATCAAATTAAAGTTAAGCATCATGAGGTGGAGGGTGGTTCCCTATTTTACAACCCTATTAGTTTGGTTGCTTACTCTTTAAAATACCAGAATAGGGAGGATGGTGTAGGTTAAGTTTACTAGATTGATCAGAGAGACTGATATTGCTGAACTATGAAATATTTTTGGTGCATTGTATTTTTTGCATAGAATAGCTTTAGTGTTTGTTTTTTTTAACTTGAGTTTGAACTTATACAAAAAGCAGCAAGATATTAAAAAAACAGTTTTATTGATTAAAAAACACACTATATCGGATTCATATTGGTATCGGCAGATATCCAAATTTATGATATCGGACATAAAAAAGTGGTATCGTGCCATCTCTACTCAGGAGTTGGACAAAAGAAAGCTGGGAAAACATTGCCTGCTGTGATGATTCTCAATTTCTGCTGTGACAGAAATTTTGACGGTAGTGCCAGCATGAACGACATAAAAGCAACTGCCTTGCAGTTAGGCTAGTAGTGGTATGATGATGCATGTTTTCTTGTCTAGTTTTGGGGTCTTAAGTACGTATGGTTGCCTAAGTGTTGCAGTGTCTAAGTGCCTATCTGAGTATTGTTGCTGACCATGCCTATCTATTTATGACCACAGTGTCTTCTAATGGCTGCTTCTAACAGTAAAACACACTATGTTACATAGCTCAAATCATCTCAATCTGGTGTCTGGTTCACTGTGCTCTAATGGCCTTCACAGATCTCAGTACAATAGAGCACCTTTGGGGTGTGATTGAAAGGGAAATTCACATCATGGATGTGCAGCCAAAATGCAGCAGCTTTGTGATGCTATCATGTCGATATGGACCAAAATCTCGGGAGAATGTTTCCAGCAACTTGTTAAATCTAAGACATGAAGAAATTAAGACAGTTTTTAAGGAAAATGGGGGTCGAATGTGACACTGGGATAGTATAACCAATGAAGTGTCCTTTTAGTTTTCAATTATCTTGCACTAATCACTGTATCTACTGATATGTAAAAACTCAAGCTATCCCAAATTCATGCTGCCTGTATGTTTACTTAACCAGAAATTACAGAGGCTGGGGAACACATTAGCTCTGGGAAAACTTCAATTTGCATACAATCGAGGCACAGCTCCACAAGCACATTTAGTATTTGCCAAGAAAAAAATGATAAATGATTAGTTGTAATGATTGAACTATTCTGCACATATTCATTTAATAAATACAGTATTGTGCCATGGGAAAAGAGACGTGGCTTTATAACTGCTTCACTACTTTTTAATTCACGCACTGCATGCATAATGTTAATGCCAATTCAAGTCCATGTGACTTAGGCGTAGTCGGAAAAATAAAGGGCTTTTTTTTCAGCAAACAATAAGAAGACTGCTATCACAGAAGAAAATGCAGCTGCTTTCTCACAACCAGAGGTCTCAGAGAAAACAGCCCAAAAATGAAACCCTATGGTCCTGTCACCTACAGCAGAGTAACGTGTGCCGTGCACCATATTAGGCTTGCTTTTAAAGGGTGGGATAAAATCATCTAAAACAAAACAGATGTTAGCAGTAGTCAGTAAAAAAATCCTCACGGTTCTCATCGTTCATAATATGTACTAAGGGAGAAGCCCAGAGCCTGAGGGCTACAATTCAAACAAATCCAAACCCTTTTTTCCATCTCATAATATATTCCTTTTCATTTTTAAAAAAAAAGATTTTTTGGCTTCTAAACCTAAGTATAATACTACTTTTGCCTTATTTGCAGACAAAACACTTTCTATGCTTAACGTGTTCAAGTGCATTACCTGGTCCATTGAGGCACTGTAGTTGACCTGTAACACGGTCCGTCTGTTTCTGCTGGAGCCTGTGACTATGGTTTTGGGAGGCAGGTTGTTCATCACTGTGGTCCATACTTTGTCCTCTATGAAAATAGACAAAACACATTCAAAATGAAAACAAGCCATAGCGCAATTTAAACCTAGGAAACGTATTTGATCGTTCGTTTAATTTTACACATGCAATCGATTCGCACATGCAGACATAGCAACACATGAGTTGTGCAGTTTAGCTGTCATGGCAGTGAAGTTCTTTCCGTGTAATCTAAGTTACAGCTATGAGACTCCGGGATTTAATAGACACTTCTGTCCTGTTATAGTACGAACCAGTCACTCACACAGCTCCTTGTTCATTCACACTGTCAGTCAGGGAATGTGTGTGTGTGTGTGTGGTTCAGGTTTCTGAGGTGTGTGTGTGCGGGAGAGAGAGAGAGAGAGAGAGCGTGAAACTCTTAACATTTCAGAGGTGTGTGTGAGTGCGCTATTCAGCGTGACTAAGGGGCCAGCCAGTGGAGTGCAGTGACATTTCATTAAAAGTCTCGCCTTTGCTCTGCCTCCATGCTCTGCTGTTCCAGACTATCTACTTATTCCACTGTGTGTGTGTGTGTGTGTTCATGGAAGTGTGCAGGTGTGTGTGACAGAAGAAGTGTCACACAGACCCTTAGAGCACTCCTAGAGTTGCATAACAGCTTCGTTGCGTATATGTTTGTGGCGTGTGTTTTGATGTGCATGTGCATCTCAGTATCTGTGTTTGCTGCTGCTTCAGAAGTAAATGTCAGTTACTGTGAACATGTTGCCATGGAAACCACAGATATAACAGGTTAAGGCTGCAGAGTTTATTTCCTTTCACAGGTCACTGGGGCTAGACAGTATGGAAGGCACACACGCAAACACACACTGGAGACACACACCTGTCATGTTGCAGTTAACTTTGAAGGGGCCAAGAGGTCCGCTGCCATCGGGGTCGATCCAGTAGGCATCGGAGGACTTGCCCAAATGCTTGTAGGCCTCACACGAAGGCTCATAGATCGCTGGAGCAGAGCAAGGGTGAAGAAAAATGAGAGCAAACATGAGCAGTTGAAGGAGGATGGGTATTAAAGGAAAAACACAAAAAAAAACAAGCGCACTATACATCCCCTCCCCAAAATTAGGCTTACAATACAAGTCTGTGTTTGACACCTACTCAGTGTGACACCACGTCATGTTGAGATATACACTGACACTGGGGAACATCCATATTTAAAGGAGCACAACTGTTGAATGGATGACAGATGAGGAAACACTTTTTTCCTATTTATAAATCTTAACCAATGAGGCAAAAAAAAAATAAAAAATAAAAATAAAAAATGGCCGTGGGTGGTGGCAGTGTTAAGGCCTGGCTTTCCAGCAAAATCAGCAGTTGATTCCCCGTAAACAGAAAAGCGTTCATAGATTGGCAGTTTTTTCTTTTTTTCTTTTTGCCCTGAGGCTGGTGCGAGAGAAGAGGCTACAGTAAGCCACTCAAAAATATACTATAGACAAATGCTAGAGTAACATTTCTGTTTTGTTATCTAATTCAGCAACTAAAGCTTCCAAATCCACGATGGACCTAAAATAGCAACTCAGTTTCCAAAGCTGCTTTCTTTTTTTCCCCCCTATTTTTATTTTCCCCTTCGTCCAAAAGGCAATTTCATATGGTTGCCTCGCTCACCACATTGTCTCTATTCAGTGCCTGTCAAGGAGCGGCGTCTTCTCCCTAACACTCGAGCAATCTAGCGGACAACATATTGATGTTGTGTTTGTGTTGACGTACACACAGACAGACAGGGACGCGGACAGCAGGAAGAATTACACTTCAAAGTGAATTGCGAGCGTGACTTAAAGTGAAACATTCTTGATTGAAGTGTGACTCCTCACAGGCTTAACAATGAGTTTAAAAAGAAAAAGAGCCTGCAATATGTTAATAGTTCTTTGTTAGTTTGCCTGCTATCAACTCCTTATTTCTGTCTGCAGTTTCTTTATTTTTCAGCCTTTTCTTTTCTATATGTTCTCCGACTACTTCATTGATCTCAGTTTTGCAGGGTGGTTTTCTGATTAGAGGAGACTCTTTTTGTTAACCACAACCAGTGTTGGGAGGATGTAACTGTACTGAGGAATCTCAAAGGATCAAGAGAAGTGTTGAGGTTGATGTTTCTGTTCTGGCTCAAAGCCATTGGCAAAGGCTCTAATACAATGGTAGTTTAATAGCCAGCATTTCTCCTAGGACTTCTTCAGTGTTATGTACCACAACAGAAAGATTCAATGTACAGAGAAATTCAGAGAAATTTCTCCAGAGGGAACTTAATTAGAATATTTAGTAAGTCAATACAAATATTATGTCTGCATATATTTACCATCAGAGTGGAATACAAGCAGGATTTGGAAAGGAGCTTATGGCAGTATCAACAGAAAAGCTGTAAATGCTGGTAACCCCTGTGCTTATTTTTTAATGACAAAAAAATACAGTCAAAGTATTTAATTGGCATGAACTAAAATGCAGTTTTCAAAACTGTATACTCTTTTTTTTTAAATTATTAACCATTCAGTTATTGTTTTTATCTCAGAATATGGTTAAAACATATTTATTCTTCCATTAATTGACTATTACGTATCTAATCACTAAAGGATGGGACACTACTGCACACTCCTGGGTCTTTAATTGGTGACATGTTTTAAATCATTTCATGGCGTCAAATTACACCATGGTTTTGTTTCACTCTTTATTTATGCTGCCATCGTAGTCCAGAGGTTGAGAAGTGTAATTCTGGTGGTCATAAGGTTTGCCCTGTACCCATGTGTGCTGTCTGAAGGTACCTCAGCTTCTTTGTGCATGTTGGGTTAATAAGGTGCTTAAATGTAGAATAAAGCACTGTATGAATGCATGCTTAAATGTGGTTGTTACTCTAAAGCACTTTGAGTGGTCAGTAAGACTGAAAAAGCACTATATAAATGCCCGTCCATTCCATTTCATCAACTTTGCCACCGACAAGCTCCACCAGAGAAACTATTTAGAGGTCCGTGACAAAGAAGCGGCTCTTTAAGGAAGTGAAAAGAGTTGCTCATTCACTCTCTCTCCCCACACTTTACTGGCAGGTCTCCAGATTTGCCTCACACCTTTATAGCCGGAAACCAGAGACCTTCATTTCTAGGTTACTACTGCCTTAGGCTGTCTCTTATTACTCCTAACTAATCCTTGACAAATTTTTTCAGAGGGCATGCGTGAAGTCAGCACCTTGTTTACTCATTTGTTTCTTTCATGTATCATCACCAGCAGCTGTTATTTTGGCACATATGCAGCACAATGCATCGCAGAGCACTATGTGGTTGCATAGCGTTTCCATATAGCCCCAGAAACTCAGAGGTGTATGTGATACAGTAAGTATATAGTAAATAGGGATGCAATTTTGGACACAGATTCACACATATAGAGAGATGCAGTCGTACAAAGACATTTCTCGATGTGCATCTTGCTTCATCTGTTTCTGTATTTTTTATGATCTATTCATTATTACCTACTTAGACCAACTCCGCAGTGCCTAAATTTGAAAAATGTCTTTTTCACTCACTTTATTCCTCTGGCTTTCTCACACTTCCATTATATTAAATCTGCTCTTTTAGATTTATTTCCAGAACTTTACTTATCTGCCTTCTCTTAAAAGAGAACAGTCTTTGAGGCTTATGGGAGGAGGGATGGCATTCTCAAATTGTTAAGCATTTTTAAAAAAATCCCGCTTTGCTCTCTCCGACTCTGTTCTCTTTGTGTTATGGGGCTTTTTGGGTCGTATTCCTTTTTCTCTGTCGGAACAAAACACACAGTGTCGTCAGAAAAGCCTGATTCCCATGAATACTTCAAAAGTTCATCTGTCCCTCTAATGAGAATTGTGGCTTTGAGCTGAAAAAAACCCAACAAACAGCTTAATCACTCAAATTCGAATGGAGGAAGGCTAAATCAAACACACACACGCACACACACGCACACGCACGCACACACACGCACACGCACACACACAGGCAGAGCAGAGCGGCCTAAAGTGTTGTTCCACGGACGGGAACACAAAGAAACAAAAAATGAATAGAACAAACAACTGTACACACAACTTGCCACACACACACACACACACACACACACACACACACACACACACACTTACAAGTATGACATGTTGCTCCAGTGTATCCAGTTCCATCACAAGTACAGCTGAAGCTGTCCCAGGTCTGTTTACACCGACCACCATGTTCACAATGATTGGGCATACATCTAGAGAGAGGAGGACAGCAATAGCACTTTTACAGGAAATGTTTTCAACACTTGTTGCTTTAAAAACTTGCTTTATAAATAAATACACTACCATTCAATGATCAATATCTGTCACTCAGAAGAAGTATCTTTTATAGATACTTTTTAATGATAGCACCCATCCAACAGCACATTGTGTTACTTAATGCAATTTATCACGGTAAAAAACTTATTGATCAGAAAACAATAAAAGCTTCAACAAAAGCTTTTCTAACTACAAACATTTTTGTACCATGAGTCAGCGTGTGATGTTAGAAAGTGTGTGCCATCGATAAAACACTGTATGAACCGTTCTGTGATTAGCTGAACGGGGCTTGAGCCAGAAAGCGCTTTGAGTGCTCAACTGAGTAGAAAAGTGCCATGTAAGTGCCAGACCATTTATCAAATCTTTTCTCAAAATGACCCAAACTCACCAGAGTATTTTTGTTCTCCAAAACAAAAGATATCCCATTCTGATTCTTAGTTCTGTTCCCAGCTTTAATTGAACTTAACTATAAAAGAAAAAAAAAGAAGTTGTTCTAATGCGCAGCTGAGCAATGGGACAAATACACTAGAGTCTCTGACTTGGAAACAGATCTCTTACAGAGTCATATGGTGCTAGGTTGTGAAGAGAGGAGTGGATTATTTTCTTAAAACAAACAAACAAACAAACAAAAAAATTTCTTTGCTTTTTGTTTTGGCAATTTGCTCCTTTTCATAGAACAACAGAATATTCTGGGCTATGGTAATATGACGAATTAACAATTTAATGTGACAAACTTGCGTATGCCCATATAGACATCTCATTAAAAACTTTTTTTATAACAGATGATCTAAATTTTGTGATAAACAATGTTAAGGTGCACTATATCTAACTTGTTGAAAAGGAAAGGAAATACATTAAAAGGTGATTACTTGTAGGTTACATGAACTGTGACCACATTGAGATTTTCTTTAGAAGTCCATTACTATAGGTAGCTACTATCTAAAGAAATACAGGACTGACAGAGTGGCATCCCTATTCATCTGAGACAGAAGTCTTACAATATAATAATAAAAGAATGTGATTCTATGAGTTGAGATTAATGTAAGTTTTATGATTTCACTGACCCGAGGCCCTTGAAAACTACCACACATACCTTTGCAGGCAAAGGATACTAAATATTTATGCTGTAAAAAAGCTGATTCAAAAGGACAAAATCAGTGATAAGATCTAAACCATTCAAACATATCAGTCAGCATGATGATAATTTCTAATAATTTAAAATAGAACTCGGCAAAGAACCTTCGTTCTTTGAATTTCCACATATTTTCTCCCTGTTTGGACTCTTTTCATAACCAATGATGTCGCTATTAGTTTGATAGGTTCAATGAATCTGTTAACATTTCCATTCAAGGTGTTCACAAGAACAAAAGAAAGAAAGTAATGCCTTCACTTGATACCCCCCCACCCCCACAGCAATACTTGTGCCAAGACACCCAGTCAGTGAAAGAAAATGCAGGATCTACTGGTGACCTTGGCTAACTGTAAACAATCAGGAATAACTCAGTTTTAATCGGACCATGTGCGACTAAATAAAGTGAGACTGTCAGTGACTACTGAAGTGTGTGTCTGCCTATACTAAAATGAAACATCATTGATTATTGAGTGCACGAGGCGACAGACCTGCTAATGATGCTGAATCTCAGTGTTCCATCTTAGGTTTCTTAACATAAAGCATATTGTTATTGTTAAAATTTAGTCTCTATATTCACAGATGGAAGTAAACAGAGTGTGAACACAGCACTGAGCACACAGCAGTTAAGACATCACAGTTTTTCTTGTTAAAATTTGAATACCAACCCAAATCCCGAGCACATCAAAGTTCTGTGGTTTGATCTGCCTGCAGGCCTGTGGGGATGGATCCCGAGGCACGGGAGGCTTAAAGCGGGGTTTTCCACACACACAGTCATGTATGAGTTATGCGATTAGAATTTTTAAGTCTGCTTACTTGAATGTAATAAAATGGTGTTAGCAGGAAAGCGAGCTGGAGGACAAACAAACACTGACTCGTAAAAGCTGCAGGGGTCCTTCTCCAGCCTCACTGGCTGTCGGGCAGTTAAGCAGCACAAATATTCCACCTCTGGAGCTGGACATGATGACTACTGCTGTTGTGCACACAATACTGATGAAAGTGACATACTACTTTGGCCTTGTTCACATAACATAGGATAGCTTCACTGACAGCAGAGGGGGTTATAATTGTGGCCATCTTTGGATTTCTTTGTACATTTGGACTCAGTGTACTTGGAAAACGAGGGGGACAGCATGTGCTGTAAAAAAATGAAATAAATGAAATAAATAAAAATCCTGCCTGTCTGCTAGGCTACAAAATATTTGACAAGCATTTGGCTATGTACAAAATCGACCCTGTGGCAGTCTAAAAGCTGTGAAAAACAAACATTCTAGTGTGACACTAGATTGCACAGCACATTTTTAATGCAAGTAACGCATCTGGAGTGCAGAATGACTCAAATTCCCTGAAATGTTTCTGTCAGCGCATTTCGGGCAGTTTGTCCAAGTAGAGTTAACTTCAAGTTAACGAGCTTACTGCGCTAAAGCTTTGACGCCGTGCAGCCCCACGCACAGTTAATTTCCTTTTGCTGCGCAGCTCTCACACAGTGGCTCAGCTATGCTCCAATCCCTCCATATTGTGGCCAGTCACATGCGAGGATATAGGATAATATCATTATATGAAAAACAGAGGGAGAGACGCGACAGTTAAGTGGAGTGTGCGTCTGTCCTCTCAGTAAGTGAGTGAGACAGTAGACAGTGGTGAGGAGGGCTGTGCGAGTGCATCGCAAAAACACATAAATATGCCTGACACCCGTAAACGAAGCAGCATCTGGCTTTTTTGTCTCGGTCTCGACTTTGTCTTTGTCTTGACTCAGTCTGTCTTGGTCTTGTCTTGACTACAAGTCTATTCATCAGTGGTGCAGAGGGTATGTTGATGATGAAAGCACTAGCATTAGTGCTAATCTTTTCTGCAAGGCTCCAAAAATAAATAAATAAATAAATAAATCCATGATTCAATTCCAGTTACATCTTTGCAGCATGCTTCTTGTTATGGATAATGCAACATTGTTCTGTTAATTTTCAAGACATTTCCCTAATGTTCCTACTTAATCTAGGCATTTCCAATCCAGAGGTAATGTTAGTCATTTTTTAAAAAGGTTTGTAGTGGTGTAACATACCGACAAAGGTTAGGTAGATTTGACCTATTTGTGTTGTGCTTGAGTACAAATATAGAGTAGATCGCACCTAACAAATTGTGTACTAATTAGGGTTAGGGTTAATTGTTACATCAATTTCGTTGAGTATATTTTTAAAAGTTTGTTTTTACAGTGTAACAAGGTTCAGATAAAGGGCCTTTCACAGAGGGTTGCAATTGACAATCACAAAAGACATTATGCTCAGCAAGCTGTGATCACTCAAGTATACTAACTATATATGCGGCTTTTTTTTTCCTGAAAAAAAAAAAGACATTTCGGCAAATTTATGAGCGTGTGTGGTTTTATGTGCCTCTGCACTCATTGCCTCGGCAGTATTACAGAACAACAGTGACATTGTGGGAATTTGCATGGGCATAGCTATGTGTCCACCTGAGAGTGTGTCTGTTAGGTTGTGTGTAGTTTCTGTTTCTTCCACTATCTCACCCTAAACACAATCTCACAGTGGAACGGCATTGATCAAAGGGAGGTCAGACAGGGCTATTGAACTGCCTTCAAAGACATTCTGATTAGTTAGATGGTAACAGTGCACCCATTCATCTTCCATGGCAGAACAAGGCCCACCTCAAGTACTGCAGGGCTTATACAAAACATTTGAAGTAATAGACTTGGGCAATACTGGGAGCACAGAGAGTAGGATAGTTTCATTAAATTTGGAAACTTCTGTGTTAGTTCACGTCCAAAATAAAGTTTTTTGGCCATGGACAGTTTTTTTTTTCTCCACCTGTGAAGGCAGAAGTTTTCTGGAGAACTGTCAGCACATCTGCTATTGCATTTTCAATATGCAGCAGCAGGAAGCCAACTTCCAGTGGTCTGTAACACTCTCGGTCACTCATCTTTTTTTATTTTTTATTTTTTATTCCTATTTATTCTATTTATCCCCTTTGTATATTTTATTTATATTTGTCTCTGTATTTATATGTGTGTGTGTGTGTGTGTGTATATATATATATAACAGTTCTGTAACTGTAACTTTGGTCGTTGCTGTGCTTTTTTTGGAAGTCGAATTTCCCAGAGGAACCCACCCGAGGGATTAATAAAGTTCTATCTTATCTTATCTTATCTTTGTGATCGTTTCCTCCGTACAGTATAGTGTACGTCACATAGAGGCAGTTGCACAGAATTGCACAAAATAAACAGCATCAGTATTCTGTTGAAGTGAAATTGTAACAATGGTGAGTAACATTTGATCAAATTAAAACATAATAACGCAGTCTTCTGGCTGACTCAGTCAATTAGCACCTCTAAATTGGGCATTTGATTGCACAGCACAATGCAAAACAGAGTCAAACAGAGTCAAAATGCAAATTTTGACTTTGTAAGCATTTTGCTATTTACTGGATGACATTTCAAATCAAAATTATTATTATCATTCATATTAGGTATGACACATACTGTGTCATACTCTGCCTCACAGAGCCCCTCCTCCTGACCCCCTCCAGGTACACTGTAAGAATAAACACAATATGAACAAATACAATACATTTCATTCATTATTGGAGGAGAGTAGGGCACAAAAAGGATTTTTTGACTAGAGTTATAAACTAGGTGGCCTAAACTGCCACAAACACTTTAATAGAAACATTATCTGAAAATGCAAATGCAAAATGACAACACTGACTTAAACAGGATTTTCTGATGAGTCTGCCTGTGTAAGTGTGTGCCCAAGCAGTTGTCTGAACTCAAGATTCCCAGCCAGTCAGACCACTTGTGGCGAACCTAAATTGATCACAATCAAGCAGGGGTACTTGGTGTCTTCTTCGCTCACCAAGGATATCGATGAAGGTCATTGACAAACCTCACCTGAAGACAAATCACTAAATAATACGTGACTAACACCACCGGGATTAAACGTGTCCTCAAAGTTTAAATGGTTTTGCACACAGGCATCAATGCAGGCAAATGTTGCATGGGTGACTGCATGTATGGCGAATCCATTCCAATGTGTTTGTCTAGTCCATGACAAGGAAATAAATTGAAATGTCAACAAGTTTAATGAATGCTTACAGTGAGCCAACATTGGGAGGTGCTGTGCAGAATTTCCATGTCTGGTATCCTTGGCAATAAAACCGAACTGCATGGCTCATTTTTGATGTTTGATTAAGATTGTCCAATGTTTTCCACTGATAAAATACACACCTCCTTGCACTGTAATTTTCCCCATCAACTATATCTGACAAGCAGATAGGAGACAGCAATACGCTCACATACTTGTTGATTCAAACAGACAAGTGGATGTTTGTGCTATAAGTCTCTGGATCGAAATTCAAAGACTCCACATGGCGCTCTTGTCTAGTATATGATTCTTCCTATTTAAAACCAGTTGATTTATATCAATCATTGCTTTTGTCCTCTGCCCATGCCTGACCCACTCTTACCTGTCTATGATTGCACACATGTCCAGGCTGACATTCTCAAAAGCTCCCACAGTGCCTTTCTCCACAGCATGTAGCTCAGCAGGTTGGTCATCAACTAAGACTGCTTGCATGCAGCCTTGAAACGAACGCTGGGTTGGTGGAAACAGTGTTTGCAGAAAATAACCTGGAACCCATACAAGAAACAAACAAAAGAAAAGAAAGTAAAACATTGTTACATAAAAAAATGGCAATTTTCTGCTGACAATTACAGATAGTTGGAAGTGGAAAAAATGCTGTAACTATTTTTGAGAAGGAACAGAAACAAAGGGATGCATAAAAGCTTGTTTTAATAGTGAAATGAAAGAAGTGGGAGATTGAAAGAATCCTATTATGCTCTCCCTGCAATCTCACGATTTAAAACACACCATGAAAAGAAGACAGTGACATTATCCTTGATGAGCAACAACACACCTGGCCAGTGAATGGTTATTGTCCCCTTTTTTAAAACCATGAACCTTCATCACTTGTCTTGTTTTAGAGCTTATCCGCAAGGCCCATTAGACTTAATGCTGGTGCTAAGACTGCAGTAGGCTAGAGGACATACAGATTTTACTCTATACTGTACGTTTATGAGGTACAGGAGTCAATGGCCCGTCCAGAGGTTTCACTGGGCCTTGACTGAAGAGGGGACAAGGCTAGGACAAAACTATACACCTGTGTGTATTTTTTGAACATTCTTTATCTTTTACAAAACTTCACTGATATATGACAGGTTTACATGTACTCTACATGCATGTCTTCTACATGTTTAAATCTGCCTCCGTGCTTTGTGTATAATAGTTGCACAGCATACAGTATAGGAGTGTAAATCTACAGAGCACAGGCAGTCCAACAGCACACGGGTCACTCATAAAACACAACCGCTCAATGACATCTCCATCATCGTGATGATATAAGCTGTCACACTCTCCAGCATGCCTATCAGCTTCAAGGCCAAAGCATCAAAGAGACTTATTATACAAGGCGTGTGCACTGGGTGTGTGTGTGTGTATGTGTGTGTATACATCGACATAATTGTAGTTTATGTCCCTGACACAAAGCATATAAAACAGTAGAAAGTAAACAGTATGTATAAGGGTATGTGTGTGCACGTTTGCTGGATTCATCCTGTTCTTCACATCTTTTGATTTTCATCTCCTCCTTCCAAAAAGTTTCTCCTGTCATCCTTGCCATCTGTCTCTTTTCCTGCCACACCTGCCTGGTGTTTTTTTTTTTTTTTTTTTCCAGGGAGAAACACAGAGAGAGAGAGAAAGACAGAGAGGGAGATAGAAAAGGAAGAGAAGATGGGAAACAGAGCAGACTGCAGCTGGCTGGCAGCACTTTGTGTCCTGTGGATAGCTTATAAATGCAAAGGAAATCCAGCTATCCTGACAGTTTGGCAGAATGAGTGGCACCATGCATGAAGCTATGGGTGGATGTATGTATGTTGCTCGGCCATGAAAGCCAGCGGGAGGTTTGTTTCTCTGCTTCTCTTTTCAAGCCACCAACTGAGTGGTTTTTGCAATTAAAGTTCAACACTATATCCGATTAGTTTATTAGGTGTCACTTTATAATTTACTCTTTTGATGCAAAAATACTTTTTTAAGAGCAATAACTGAAATGCACCTGTATTTCTACTAAAACCGGCATGCTTCAGGTGACAGCTGACTTTGGATTAAAAATTAATCATCAATCAGCAAACAAAGCAAAAATCTGATATCTAGAAAAAGCTAAATGAATCCAAACATCTGCAAATCACTATTTAAAAGACACAGGTGATCATTTATCTATATGAATGAGCACTATAAATGCTCCTTTTACCATATTGCATATTAAATGATTAATAGATGGATAAATAAGACTCAGAGAGTATGTAGATTTTGCAGTAGCAGAGTTTTAAATAGATTTAAAGTACAGCATTTTATTTTATTATTACTCTAAAGCGAATGGTTGTCTGTCCCTGTGTGTTGGCCCTGCGACAGACTGGCGACCTGTCCAGGGTGTACCCCGCCTCTCGCCCTATGACAGCTGGGATAGGCTCCAGCGCCCCCCGCGACCCTGAAAAGGATAAGCGGAAGCGAATGGATGGATGGATGGATGATTTTAAAATATGTATCACTGTATGAATGTAATGCAGATATACTCACACAAAGTTCAAGATTCAGACCGCTGTTAGTAGAAAGTCCAACAAAGACAAAACAATTGCTGGAAGCAAAGCAAATGCATCACCATACCTCAATCGATCTTCTAATCTAAATTCTAGATAAGAATAAGCAGTACTTATTTCTCCCTAATTTCAATGTCATTCTTTGCTTTAATTTGCAGTATTACTACAAACAGAAGAACTCTGTTTCTTATAACTGTTCAGAATGTGGAACAACAGCAATAACCCCCTGCAGTCTTGTTGGCACACTATCACAATCCCCCTGTTGGGCCTAAAGAGCTCGTCTTACAATACACACTGGAAAGACCAGCACCAGCTTTCTTCTACCTGTGCACGGCTGGCTCCCAGGCTATGTTTCCAAATCCCATTACATTTAGAGGTATGTGTCTGCTTCCGGAAGAGGTAGGTTGGAAATCTGCCAATATGCTCAGAGGTAAATTATTAAACAAATATTCCAAGGATGTAACTCTAGAATATATTCAGAAGAGACAAGAACTATTGCCAAACACAATATGTAATTTCACACAAAACCAAGAATGCACTCCCGGAAAGGAAAATGCTTAACTCCTGACCACCTGCTGCAGTTTGTCCCTCAGCAATTTACCCTAAGTGTCCAAAAAAGTCCTCAGAGCACTCTCAAACAAACATAACTCGCATTAATATCAAACAAAACTCATGTCAATAAAATCATTTGGCACCTTAGCTGATATGCACGTAAACAGAACTGTTTGCACTTACACAAAATGACACAAGATGCACATGCAGCACGTGGACTGCACTTTGATAAATGTGGTTGCCAGAGTGTCATGTCTTATTCATCACAAGCCTTAGGATGTAAAGGTAGGATGTAAAAGGAACGGCATGCAAGACGCATGGCTGAAAATGTGCTATTCATTACAAGTTACCGCAAGAACTTAAGATGCTAAAATGACCAAAAGAAAGCACTGGAGGGCTACAATGCTGTGTTTCAAGAAGGTCAAAAAATATACTGTGTCATAGTGTACAGTCTATGTGTAGTAATGGGAAAGCAACTGTAGGACTTTTGTCATGATGAGTCATTTATTCACAAATAGAAAATGTGAAAGAAGCCATTCTATCATTTCCAAAATGATGAAAAGAAGCAATGAGCTATGAAAAGCTGTGACAATATTTGGAACCACTCAGTATTATCAAATGTATAAGAAAGTCAAGATTTCAACACTACAATAGGAAACACTACATACTCCTTTCCGCCCCCACCTACAGACAGTTATCAAATGCTAGAAAGCTTCAGAGTGGAACGTCCCATAATTGACTGCTCTCTCATTAGTGTATCAATTTTTCCCCTCTTCCTGAATAGAAAATATGACTTTGTGTCTCCGTGTATGTGCACTTATGTGTGATTGTGTGTGTCTCCCTGTCGTGCCTCTTGAGAAATTCAATTTATGGATGTCTTCTGCCAGTCACTTACTAATTTCTCTAAGCGTAGCGTCATGAGTGAAAAACTACTCTCCGTAAAATGGGCTTTGGGTTCAGGAGACTGCTTCTAAAAGCAGGTGCTCAATGGACAGAGGAGTGGAGATGAGAGGAGCAGGAGAGGAGTCCAGCGGGAGGCAAAGGAAGGGGTTAAAGCAAATGAAATAATGAGAAAAATGAAGACATAAGGTAGGGAGGAAATTTGAAGGAGCAAAACAGAAAGAAACCTGAAAAGAATAGAATGAAGAAAGAGGGAAGAGTAAAGGGCACGTTCAAAGGCTCAAAGCCTAGGTCTTTCTTGCCACTGACATCCTCAGCATAATATCTTGTAACCTAGCAACCTTGGGAGAGGTTCCAAGTGAATTTTAATGGCACAGAAATTAAATGGCAGGACTATTACATCACAAGGAAAATGTTGAATGGCTGCAGAACTCAGAGATTTGCACTGTCAATTATTACCGGTACATAATTTCAGAGGAAGCAAAGTGGTCTTATTTTAGCTGTTATTAACTGACACGCAAAAACTGCACATTCTAGACAATATATATAAAAAAAGGAAATAAGGAAGAATATTCAATAAAGGGAAATATTATGTACTCAATTTGCATAGCCTTTAAACTCCTTGGGAATAGTACCTCATTTGCATAATGTCCCATCATAGCCAAAATCAAATAAATAAAAATGCATTAAAAGTTACCACTGATTTAAACTGGGTAATTTATTTATTTAATAAAAGCATGAATTAGCAAATATTTCATGTCAATATGCATGCCTTCATATAACATATGAATAACATTAATTTTAATGTTAAAAGCATTGAAAGACTGTGTTATGCAAAAGAAAAAAAAACAGTCTTGTTCATATAAGCCAATTCTACGCACGCACACACACACACACACACACACACACACACACACACACTTTGCTGCGATTTGATTAAATACAGACTGACATTTATATGCCGTATTTGTGTGTGTGTGGGTCTAAGTAAAGCATGTAAAACATGTGTTCTCAGACTTAGTGTTAGTCATACCGTATGTACATCCTTACTTATTAGTGACAGTCACGCCTCAATAAAACCCTAATTGGTGCTAATGTGCTTTAATGTAGCAGTTGTGGCAGAAATAAAAATATAACTGAAGATTATAGGAGGCAGATAGTCACACCCACTTTCCTCTAACTCCCTAGCAAAGTTAAGGTGCTATGCTATCAAAGTGAATGGAATAGTTACTCTAGACCAGTGGAGTCCAAATCCAGGCCTCGAGGACCAGTGTCCTGCAGGTTGTAGATGTGTCCTTGATCCATCACAGCTGATTTAAATGTCTAAATTACCTCCTCAACATGTCTTGGGCTGTGTCCCAATTCAGGGTCTGCACGCTGAAGGCTAGACCGTCCCATTTCACAAGCCTCTCACTTCCGCACTTCTCGTACTTATAGTACGCACCGTACGTAGTACGCGTAGTGTGCGTTCTTCAAGCGTGCAGACCCTGAATTGGGACACAGCCTTGAAGATCTCCAGAATACTGGTAACTAATCATTTGATTCAGGTGCCTAGACCCAGGGTGAGATCTAAAACCTGCAGGACACCGGCCATCAAGGCCTGGAGTTGGGCAAGTCTGCTCTAGACTGACATTTCCTATTTTGCTCATTTATTTTTCATGGAGACCAAATACTCGTGACTTAGAACAAAATCCAAGAAAGAGATGACACATCATTGTGGATATTAATTTATATATATATAAAAAAAAACAAAAAAAAAACACCCAGCACGCCCCTGCGGGCGGTTTATCCTTCAAGCTCGGGTCCTCTACCAGAGGCCTGGGAGCTTGAGGGTCCTGCGCAGTATCTTAGCTGTTCCCAGGACTGCGCTCTTCTGGACAGAGATCTCCGATGTTGTTCCCGGGATCTGCTGGAGCCACTCGCCTAGCTTGGGAGTCACCGCACCTAGTGCTCCGATTACCACGGGGACCACCGTTACCTTCACCCTCCACATCCTCTCGAGCTCTTCTCTGAGCCCTTGGTATTTCTCCAGCTTCTCGTGTTCCTTCTTCCTGATATTGCTGTCATTCGGAACCGCTACATGCTACACCGCTACTACGCAAGTAACCCCGGCGGAAGGGGCTACATGAATAGGATGAGGGACCTATGGATATATATATATATATATATATATATATATATATATAAAAAAAAACACCCAGCACGCCCCTGCGGGCGGTTTATCCTTCAAGCTCGGGTCCTCTACCAGAGGCCTGGGAGCTTGAGGGTCCTGCGCAGTATCTTAGCTGTTCCCAGGACTGCGCTCTTCTGGACAGAGATCTCCGATGTTGTTCCCGGGATCTGCTGGAGCCACTCGCCTAGCTTGGGAGTCACCGCACCTAGTGCTCCGATTACCACGGGGACCACCGTTACCTTCACCCTCCACATCCTCTCGAGCTCTTCTCTGAGCCCTTGGTATTTCTCCAGCTTCTCGTGTTCCTTCTTCCTGATATTGCTGTCATTCGGAACCGCTACATCGATCACTACGGCCGTCTTCTTCTGTTTGTCTACCACCACTATGTCCGGTTGGTTAGCCACCACCATTTTGTCCGTCTGTATCTGGAAGTCCCACAGGATCTTAGCTCGGTCATTCTCCACCACCCTTGGGGGCATCTCCCATTTTGACCTCGGGACTTCCAGGTTATACTCGGCACAGATGTTCCTGTACACTATGCCGGCCACTTGGTTATGGCGTTCCATGTATGCCTTGCCTGCTAGCATCTTGCACCCTGCTGTTATGTGCTGGATTGTCTCTGGGGCATCTTTACACAGCCTGCACCTGGGGTCTTGCCTGGTGTGATAGACCCCAGCCTCTATGGATCTTGTACTCAGAGCTTGTTCTTGTGCTGCCATGATTAGTGCCTCTGTGCTGTCTTTCAGTCCAGCTTTGTCCAGCCACTGGTAGGATTTCTGGATATCAGCCACCTCCTCTATCTGCCGGTGGTACATACCGTGCAGGGGCCTGTCCTTCCATGATGGTTCCTCGTCTCCCTCCTCTTTCTTGGGTTTCTGCTGCCTGAGGTATTCACTGAGCACTCGGTCAGTTGGGGCCATCTTCCCAATGTATTCTTGGATGTTCCTTGTCTCATCCTGGACTGTGGTGCTGACACTCACCAGTCCCCGGCCCCCTTCCTTCCGCTTAGCGTACAGCCTCAGGGTGCTGGACTTGGGGTGAAACCCTCCATGCATGGTCAGGAGCTTTCTTGTCTTTATGTCAGTGGCTTCTATCTCCTCCTTTGGCCAGCCTATTACCCCAGCAGGGTACCTGATCACGGGCAGGGCGTATGTGTTGATGGCCCGGATCTTGTTCTTACCATTCAGCTGACTCCTCAGGACTTGCCTGACCCTCTGCAGGTACTTGGTGGTTGCAGCCTTTCTAGCGGCCTCTTCATGGTTCCCATTTGCCTGCGGGATCCCCAGGTACTTGTAACTGTCCTCTATGTCTGCAATGTTGCCTTCTGGTAGTTCAATCCCCTCAGTTCTGACTACCTTCCCTCTCTTTGTTACCATCCGACTACACTTCTCCAGTCCGAACGACATTCCAATGTCATTGCTGTATAGCCTGGTAGTGTGGATCAGTGAATCGATGTCTCGTTCACTCTTGGCATACAGCTTGATGTCATCCATGTACAGGAGGTGGCTGACAACTGCTCCGTTCCGTAGTCGGTATCCGTAGCCAGTCTTGTTAATGATCTCACTGAGGGGGTTCAGGCCTATGCAGAACAGCAGTGGGGACAGAGCATCTCCTTGGTAGATCCCGCACTTGATGGTAACTTGTGCTATGGGCTTGGAGTTGGCCTCTAGTGTTGTACGCCACATCCCCATTGAGTTCCTGATGAAGGCTCTTAGGGTCCCATTGATCTTGTACAATTCTAGGCATTCCAGTATCCAGCTGTGGGGCATTGAGTCATAGGCCTTCTTGTAATCAATCCAGGCAGTGCACAGGTTGGTCAGTCTGGTCTTGCAGTCTCGGCTGATTGTTCTGTCTACCAGTAGCTGGTGTTTTGCACCTCTGGTATTCTTGCCAATTCCTTTCTGTGTCCCGCTCATGTATTGACCCATGTGCCTGTTCATCTTAGCCGATATGATGCCTGACAGGAGCTTCCATGTAGTACTGAGGCAGGTTATTGGTCGGTAGTTGGAGGGGACCGCTCCCTTCTTGGGGTCCTTGGGGATCAGGACCGTCCGACCTTCGGTTAGCCATTCCGGGTGTCTCTCGTTAACTAGCAGCTGGTTCATTTGTGCTGCCAGACGCTCGTGGAGTGCAGTCAGCTTCTTCAGCCAGTAGGCGTGAACCATGTCGGGCCCTGGTGCTGTCCAACTCTTCATACTGGAGACCCTTTCTTGGATATCTGCCACTGTGATGGTTACTGGACCCTGTTCAGGGAGGTCGCTGTGGTCTGCCCTCAGATCCACTAGCCACTGAGCATTGCCGTTATGGGTTGCATCCTTCTCCCATATGCTCTTCCAGTATTGCTCCATCTCCAGCCTTGGTGGTACTGTTCTCTTATTGTTCCCTTGCCACTGAGAGTACACCTTTGCTGGTTCTGTGGAGAACAGCTGGTTTATTCTCCTGCCTTCTATCTCTCTGGTGTACCTCCTCAAGCGGCTGGCCAAGGCTGTGAGTCTTTGCTTGGCAGTTTCCAAGGCCTCAGGTATGGACAGCTTGCTGTATTTCTTAGGCACCGTATTTGTCGCACCTTTCTGCAACTCTGTTAGTTGGCTAACCTCCCTCCGTGCTACTTTGATCTTGCCCTCTAGCCTCCTTCTCCATGGAGGGTACTGCCCCTTGTGGCTGTTCAACTTGTAGCCAAGCATCTCACTGATCACTGCTGCCGTATTGTAGATCAGCTTGTTAGTGTCGGTAATCGTGGTTGTAGGTATTGCCCGTAGTGCTGCATTAACATCATCTAGCAGACCTTCTGAGGGTACTTCACGTAATCTTGGTAACCGGCTACGGGGGATCCAGGTTTCAAGCTTGGCCATGATCCTATTTTTCAGGTCAGTTCCTCTCACACTCAACGATCCTTCTCCTATCGCACTTGGGGCTATGTACCCAATCTCGGGTGGGGGTGATGATATCTCCCCCCTGACCTGGCGTCCTGACTCCTCCTTGCATTTGTAGCATTTGTGTTGTACCTCGTCAATCTCTAGCTGTGAGAGCAGTCCCTTCTTTCGAATGTTGGAACACTGAGCTACTAGTTGTTTCGCTGTCATTGTGGATGTTGGGTATCGAAGAATCCATAGGTCCCTCATCCTATTCATGTAGCCCCTTCCGCCGGGGTTACTTGCGTAGTAGCATTCCAACAACGCCCTGTTTTCGTCCCTTGCCCACCGATGCCTTCTTGTTCCAGTAGCCCACTTTTCGTCAGGGTGCCCTGGTTCCTCAACACCTGACGCGGACCTTGTTGATCCGGGCGACGTCCGAGCCGGCATGCCTTCATATTTATCTGTCTCGCTCATGTCTGCGGTAGGCTTGCTTAGCATAGGGGGTCTAGCCTTAGGACCCTTACTGGATACAGACGCCCCAGGCAGGAATCGAACTTGCGATCCTCTGTTCCAAAGGCGTGTAGTTTAACCACTACGCTATCCAGCTGCTGCTATATATATATATATATATATATATATATATATATATATATATATATATATATATGTATTTTTTAAAACTTTTTAAACTAAAAAAACAACTTTGTTATTGTTTGTTATTAAATCACTATTCGAAAGTGTTGAGTCAAAGATGGGGTTGACAACAAAGAACAGCACAGAAACAACATAAAACCAAGAGCATAAAATATATCTCTGCTATTACATGGTACTTGTTTACGAAGTAGGGTTCAGCTGGTGGTCTCTGGTCTACAACTGTTGCCAGCGGAAGCACAGCAGATTGATGCCTTACAGCCATGTGATTTGAAGCAGATGGCTACCTGGATGGCCGCACCTACATAAATTACTCTCAGCAATTAACTCAAGCCTTGTCCTGTATATAAAAAAACAGGGATTGTTCATAATACTGTGAGGTTTCTGCTAATTGTGTCTCGCTGATAGAACAGTCTCAGTCACAGTGAAAGTGCTGATGGAATACTGTTAGAGAGCTTTAGGACAGCTTAATGGGCTTGGCCTCTTTGACTCATCAAGCCGAGCGATCAGAGAGAGTAATTGAGGGCAAGCCAAAGGCTAAACTATCTTCTGTACATTCACTATATTATTCTGTTACCTCTGAGATGGAAATTAGCCTCTGAATGTGATGAGTGGGATGGTTTGAATACATGTGCTGGATATTTTGTCTGAGCTAACGTAGTTCTGTGTGTATGTAGGACACCCATCTTTTCATGTGAGTTACAGACTTGCGTACTAACTTAACCAACACACATAGGATTTTAGGCTTCCTCTTTGATAACAAGGAGGCAAGATATTGAATGAAAGATGGAAATTGCGATTAAAATTCACACACTGCTCCACATGGAATTTCTCTGTTGCTACAGTATTTAAATACACCAAACCCAATCACAGAAAAATGAAAAGAAAAGGAAAATAACCCTAAGAGCTAAACACAAGCTGCATCAGTGCACACTGTTTTCCATGAAACAGCTCCTAAAAGTTTTTCCCTAGCCACTAAAGCGCTGGCCTAAATATCATTTTGTAGTTCTTTCCATAGTAATAATCAACAGTTTTGTATCCCCTGCAGCCTTCAAACTTGTGTTTACCACCAGGCTCCCTGCTCCTCAGCATTCATTATGTCATGTAAAATTAACGAGAAAAACCCCAGTCACAGTTCCTGCCAATTCAGCGCACTACCTCCATCAAAGGGGAGAAACTACTGAAAAACATTGCTGTTTTTTCCAGTTGCTGCAATGTGTATTTAGTGTTTATATGTGATTACATACTGTATGTGTTTATATGCAAGTGGAATGCAAAGTGGCGTAGAATATATACTACAATGCACTGTACATAGTTTTTATATATCACCTATGGTGCAGTATTTTGCTCTTTTTAATTAATCTTTTCCAAATAAAAATCTATGCTGAGAATCTTTTGCAAATTTATTGGAAGAAAGAATATGACTGACATTCAGAACCAATTTAGCATAGGTTAGTTCAGTTTCTAGGTATTTCTCTTGCTTATCTTTGCAATGTGGTAAATTTAACTGACTGGACATGATCTGGGAATCAAAAGCCTGGTGACAGGGAATACTGTTGCACAAGTCAAAGGGGAGGATCAGGTCAATGCACAAATTGGAACAACTGGGTGTCTTCCTGGAGCTGGCTGTCTGGCCAAACTAAGCAACTGCCAGAAAAGGGCCTAAGCACATACTGCTAACAAGAACCAGATAGTTCTTTTCTAAATGTCACACCTAAGGGACCCATCCATCACTACTAATCATCATGCCCGATACCATCCCAGTGGTAAGGCACGCTTGTGCCACATTCATGTAGAGTTGATGTTTTCTGTATGGACTAGTTGGGCTTCAGGGAATGGTTAACAGCTAAAATACAGACATATTCTTCAAGAAAGCTTTTTCCAAAGCACTCAGGACTGAATCAAAGTTTCACCTTTCAACTGGACATGACCATAAGCATATAGCCCCCTCTCAAAAAACAAACTGGAGTGGCAACTCTGTGAATGTCTTTGAGTGGCCCAACGACAACCGTGCTGTGAACTCAGTGAAATATCTCTGGAGAGACCTAAAAATGAACTCTGACCATCTGCATCAAAACTGACAGAGCTTAGGAGGATCTGCAGACAAGAATGGCAGAAAATCTCCAAATCTGTGTGCAAAGGTTCTTGTGTCCTACCCAATAAAATTCAAGAGTGCAAGAACTGCCAAATGTGCCTCAACTCAAGTACCATAGGTTAAATAAAAACATCAGAAAACTTTCTTGAAGTATTCGTCATAGATTAATTGGCCTTGCCTTACTCTTTAATGTGCTAACCTTTTTCATTCACCTTATAAAACCTTCTTTCTGTATTTTGCAATTCCTGCCTGTCAATCTTTTGTACTATTTCTTCTCTTCCTTTTTTGGACTTCCTTCGTCTAACTGTCTCCTCTGTCCTCTTCATGGAGTAAAGACATTGCGGAGATCCTCTCCTCTCCTCTCAGCCACTATTGATTCACAACTCAGTTTACTGAAATCAATAAATCACCAATTGCATCAAGTGGAGACTAGAGGGTGAGAAGGAAAAGGAGAGAGGAGATATAAAAGACAGACAAAGACTAAAAAGAGAGACAGAAAGTTGGGATATCAATAATGAAAAATGAAGAATTAAATTCAATGATTCTGCAACAGCCTAGATTGACAAAAGACCTTCAGAATCCTTCAAAGATGTAACAGACTCTAGACTAAAAATCCATTAGCCCATCAAGGTCTCACAGACTTTGATTTCATATATAAAAAAAGTACAGAGTCATCATGGACTTGGGGATTTACTCAAACCAGCTAAGAGTAAATTAAAATAGACAACAGAATAAAAGTACTAGGGCTGTGTTTTTGTCGGCTGCTCTGATCCTTACTGACTGGCCTGGGGAAATGATTTTGCTCGATGGAGGAGATTGTGCTCAGACAGAGAGCGGTGGGGGTGGGGGAGGCATGATGGAGCTATCAGAGCTGCACTATCTCTCTAAGTTACTGTAATTTCATACAGGTGCCCACACATACACACACACCCACACACACATGCACACAAGTACACTTAGATACGGACCATCTTCCAACAGACAGACAGAGGTGTCTGGCATCATTAACCTGGCGTCTTCCTAATTCTGACAGATTGAGGCTGCTGCTTGTGTTATCGCTCTTTCTATCTCTCTGTGAGTGTCTGTTTGTTATAGTTTGTGTCCCCTATATATATGGTGTTGTTGCTGTGCCTGGGCTCTTGCTAAGTGAGCGACTTTCAGTTAAACTTTGCCTACCAGAAAAGAAATTTGATCATTTTTGCCTTAACACACACATGTACAAATATGGGTGATTTAGAAATATTGATTTAGATTGAAGAACTATCTGCAAATAACCACAAAACCAACACAAGTTCTATATGAACAGCATAGACGACTCAAATCCTAGCTGTAAAACATGAAAAATAAACATGCAACACACCTCCTCAAACATAGGGAGCATGTGGTGGAGTACACACATCCACAGTGTAGAGAAATGCGATGGAAATGAATGATGCTGGCACTAAAGTTGGTCTAGTTCTCATTAGAAATGTGGTGATGGTGCTGGGTTGACCCTTACCTCCGAGGTGATAGGTTCCTCCCGTGGTGATGCTGAGAGGTGAGACGGAGCGCACAGCAGACACCTCCTCGCCGTCTATCGTCAACATGGCAAAGTTCTCCTTGGCAACCAAACGTATTGCATGCCACTGGCCATCATTGAGGCCCGAGCCTGGAAAAAAGCAATAAGGCAAAAGCATTTGTGTAAATCCCTGGATGTAATAATAAAACTTGCTGAGAAAAATAAAAATAAAAAAACAATAAAAAAAGGCCCACCACACAAAACTCAATACTGGTACTTTTTACCCCCATAGGTCCAAGTTATTTCTTTTAATAGGAGAATATAGAAGAATATGTAAGGCCCTGACTGGGATTTGTCAATAAGACAATTGGCTGGGTGAGAGGTGTGTGGGTGATTCATTCTGTTATGTGTGGCTATCCCTCTCTGTTTACCTTCTACTTTTATATTCAGCATATGTTTTTCTCCACAACAATGGCACTCCTGTGTGCCTGCTGAATGTGATTCCAACAGAGTTCAGTGCTATCGAGGATCATCTTTCTGCCTCTATTTCGGCTTCCCCTCACTTATGTGCACAGTCACATATGCAAGTCCGTGCTCCTCGATTCTTCTCCCCTTCTCTTTTGTTCTCTCACTCCCTCTTTCTCCTGGCTCCCTTTTGTAGTCTCAAAGCCCATGTGACTCAACTCCATTAAGTCTCACAGAACCCTGTTTGCTGAGTATCCAAATGCATGTGTGTGTGAGTCCTTTATGTGCCTGCAACTTTGAGTACTTTTTGAAAGTGCACGAGGCTCTAATGTGTTGCTCTGTCTGCATATGTGTGTGTTTGGTGCATGCAAGTTCCGTGCCCTCCTTTCTTCTCCCTTCTCTTGTAGCTGTGCTCCATTAAATATGAGTGATGTTTTGGAAAGGGACATTACTACTGGAGCTGAGAGAGAAGCCAGCTTCCTTTCATTGCCCTCTCCTCTATACATCACCTCTTACTGACACCAATCTCTATTCATCCTTTCCTCCTCACCTCGATCGCTATCCCAGATTCCTCTATCTCTCCATCTTTATTTCCCTTCCTCTGTTTCTGCATTTAAAATTTCCTCTCTTTTTCTTTCTCTCTTCTCTTTTCTTCTCTACTTCTCTAAGTTTGCAGCCATCTGCTGCAGTGTCTTTCTTTTTCAATTGGGCTTAGCACACTGCCTCACTGATTGTAATACATCGATACCTGTTGAGGACACTGTAGCGAAGTTCAAGGTACGGTCATGTGTAAATCAGTCTAGGCAGAGCGCACCTACTCATGGATCTGCATGCACGTCAATACACACACTTTCGCATAGACGGTGGGCAAGCTTATGTCGGTGTGTTTGCATTTTTGTGTGGCGGCCTCTGTGTGAGTCCCCGCTGTCTGCAAGATGCACTCTCACATTGTTTACTTCTTCCCAGAATGCACTTGAAGACCCGAGCTTTCATATCAGCAGGGAGTCTGCACTAATTAATCTTCATCAGCAGGGTGGCCGTGTGTGCCTGTGCTTGTATGCCTGTGTGCGATCGAGGCTGTGACCAAAGAAATTAAGGGCCAAGATGGTCACTTGCTGAGAGTTGTGACCACAGCAGCCACGCTCAGGGCAACGTGGTTGGGCATGCAAAAATACACACTCGCATACACGGGACATGGTACCCCTTAAAATTGTAAAACCCTTTTTTAAAAACTAGCTCTAGCAGGGAGAAAAATAAAATAATAAAAAATAATACTGTTAACAACGCTTTTTTGTCAGGAGGCCATGATCCCAAAACTAATAACACAAAATCTAGAGGACAGTGTCTACATTGTCCGAGTGATAACCACAAAAAAGTTACTTCTGGCAGAAAGCGACCTTGATAACCTCCTTCAGTGACAATCACATTTCTGCCTGCATATTGGTTTGATGTAATCACTACCAAGCTCTCTCCTCCATCCTGTCCCACTCTCTATAACCTCTTGAATGTAATGGAAAACAGATACTGTATAACCTTGTGTTCCCTCATCTGTTTTACATCACCTGCAATAGCTTTGAATGATGAGCTTATCAGTGATGGCGATGTAACTGAACCTTCACACTCATGCACAAACAGACAAGTGCCTGCTGAAACCCTCATGCTCAAATATGCGATCCGTGTTCTCTCTCTCTGTCTCTCTGTCTTTCTCTCACTGTCAAAAGCACCAAATACAGTGGCCTGTAAAAGTATTCGGCCCCCTTGAACTTCTCCACATTTTGTCACATTACAGCCACAAACATGAATCAATTATATTGGAATTCCACGTGAAAGATCAATACAAAGTGGTGTACACGTGAGAAGTGGAACGAAAATCATACATGATTCCAAACATTTTTTACAAATAAATAACTGCAAAGTGGGGTGTGCGTAATTATTCAGCCCCCTGAATCAATACTTTGTAGAACCACCTTTTGCTGCAATTACAGCTGCCAGTCTTTTAGGGCAGCGGTCCCCAACCTTTTTTGCGCCACGGACTGTTTTATGCCCAATAATATTTTCAAGGACCGGCCTTTAAGGTGTCGCAGATAAATACAACAAAATAAAACTAGTACCGGTACCGAAAAAAAAAGAAGATTTATTCATAACACACGTGAAGAGACCCAGGAAAACCGAGTTAACGATAAAAACAATGAAAAAAATAACGCTGAAAACCGATAAAAACCCTGAAAACCATACATTTACACCTGAGCCTCAACTCTCGCGGCCCAGTACCAAACGACTCACGGACCGGTACTGGTCCGAGGCCCGGGGGTTGGGGACCGCTGTTTTAGGGTATGTCTCTACCAGCTTTGCACATGTAGAGACTGAAATCCTTGCCCATTCTTCTTTGTAAAACAGCTCCATCTCAGTCAGATTAGATGGACAGCATTTGTGAACAGCAGTTTTCAGATCTTGCCACAGATTCTCGATTGGATTTAGATCTGGACTTTGACTGGGCCATTCTAACACATGGATATGTTTTGTTTTAAATCTTTCCATTGTTGCCCTGGCTTTATGTTTAGGGTCGTTGTCCTGCTTATAGGTGAACCTCCGCCCCAGTCTCAAGTCTTTTGCAGACTCCAAGAGGTTTTCTTCCAAGATTGCTCCGTATTTGGCTCCATCCATCTTCCCATCAACTCTGACCAGCTTCCCTGTCCCTGCTGAAGAGAAGCACCCCCAGAGCATGATGCTGCCACCACCATATTTGACAGTGGGGATGGTGTGTTCACAGTGATGTGCAGTGTTAGTTTTCCGCCACACATAGCGTTTTGCATTTTGGCCAAAAAGTTCCATTTTGGTCTCATCTGACCAGAGCACCTTCTTCCACAGGTTTGCTGTGTCCCCCACATGGCTTGTGGAAAACTGCAAACGGGACTTCTTATGGTTTTCTGTTAACAATGGCTTTCTTCTTGCCACTCTTCCATAAAGGCCAACTTTGTGCAGTGCACGACTAATAGTTGTCCTGTGGACAGATCCCCCCACCTGAACTGTAGATCTCTGCAGCTCGTCCAGAGTCACCATGGGCCTCTTGGCTGCATTTCTGATCAGCGCTCTCCTTGTTCGGCCTGTGAGTTTAGGTGGTCCCCTAGGGACCCCAAAGCGCTTTACACACCCAATCATCCACCCATTCACTCTCACATTCACACACTGGTGGAGACAAGCTACAGTTGTAGCCACAGCTGCCCTGGGGCAGACTGACAGAAGCGAGGCTGCCATATCGCGCCATCGGCCCTTCTGGGCTGAATAAGGGGGCTGAATAATTACGCACACCCCACTTTGCAGTTATTTATTTGTAAAAAATGTTTGTAATCATGTATGATTTTTGTTCCACTTCTCATGTGTACACCACTTTGTGTTGGTCTTTCACGTGGAATTCCAATAAAATTGATTCATGTTTGTGGCTGTAATGTGACAGAATGTGGGAAAGTTCAAGGGGGCCGAATACTTTTGCAAGCCACTGTACACTGGCAAAAATCATGCACATACCAGCTGTCTGTCACAGATAAAAAAAAAGAGTGAAAAAGATGAAGGAGGAGGAGAATTAGTCAGATTAAACCTGATAAAGTTGTGGTTTTCTTTGTTGTTATTCAAATGCAGGGTCTGATAACAAAGTGACAAGCTGATCAGCTACTTTGCTTGGTTTGAACTTGGGGTTAATTCATGTTATATTGAATCCTTAGTAAACAAATGCAACTGTGGAAAAAATATCATCCAAACAGTAAATAAAATCACTACACAAAAGTGATGATTTCATGCTGTGAAACAGTGAACTTGATTGGATTGAGGTTTTGACATCATTATCATCATATCTCTAGCAGCTTCACCTTGTAAGTATCTGTTGGGAACCAGCTTTTAAGGTCATGCAAAATAAATCCAACATTTTAGTTTTCATTTCCATCTGAGGAAATCTAACATTCATTATTCATGTCAACAATTGAATTAATTCAATGCACATCCTAAAGGTGTGTGCACTTTGTAACCACTGACCATCTGTATAGACAAGATACCATCTGTATAAATACAATAAACAATGTGAAAACTGTTTAATTAATGTTCTGCAATATTAGTTTGGGGTAATCCCCCCCCCCCCCAAAAAAAGAGGTAAATAAGTCATGAAAGAATGCAGTTCTATCTGTCTGTGATGTGTACTCATGAAGAAGATCTGAGCTGACCACAGATGAAGTGCAAGACTAGGAACGAGTCCTCGGATGAGCTGAGAGCACCGAGACACATGTTGGTAGGGCAATTTTCCTAAACATAACAAAACTGTTGCACATATATTCTCTATTAAATGGCTAATTGTTGCTCTTACTTGTCTGTTTCTGCTATAAATTAGCCTGTGTTAATTTAATGCATGCAATGTAAGCAATTGGAACTCCATCATTATCTAAATTTGAATAGCAGTAATTTAAATACTGATCCATTAAACCTAACAAAAGTCATTACTGTAAGAAAACAACTTACTTTCTGCAAATTGCTCTCAATTCAAAAAATTTTCAGAAATTTCCACCAATAAACAAAGCCTGGTGCAGCTTACTGCTCATGCTTTTCACTGAAAATCTCATCCTCTATGATGTTTCAAGATGAGCACCAGACTGACAGCCACAGAAAACAAAGTGACAGCAATTACAGCAAAGCTTCAAGCGCCTGAGACTGAACAGAAGAAAATGGTGGAGGAGGCTAAGAGACTGATTTCAGGTATGAAAATCACAGACTTGGTAATTTTAGAAAATCTTGAAAGAACTGTAGATAAAATATTAGCTTTCATGTTTCTAGTATAAGCTGCAGAACTGGCAGTCCTCAATTCAAAAAGTGACAACCAGTGACGACGCGGTGCAGGAGCAGAAGGAGAAGGAGATGACAGCTCTGAGTGAAGACCTGGAGAGAAGACTGAACTGCAGCTCACCAGTAACAAAGGATAAAATATGGATGACGAATGCAGGTATTTTGATAAAATATATATTTATGCTTTCCCACAGAGGCTGAGGAGTGTGATCCCCCTATAGTTGGAACATACCCTCTGACTATAGCGGGATCCCACTGGTCTATTGCTGTTGTTCCTAAATTCCTATTTGCAGTAATATTACTTACAGTTGCCAGTTGTTGCAACCATGGGATCTAATTACAGTATCACACTCAAATCCAGTGAACTCTTTAGAAGGACTCATTCTTTTACTAATGTTTGTACCGGAAGACTGCATGGCTAGGTGTTTGATACACCTGCTGCAATGGGATAGAAGATTAAATGGTGTGACCCCATAGTCTATATATGTGTGGATGAACTAACACTGTAGTAAAACTATATACTGACTATGTGTTTGGTTTTTATGTTTTTTTAATTATATACCAAACATATTTAATGCCAAAGCTATGAACTACTTTTGCATTTTCTCCACACAGATTCAAATGTATTCATACAAGTGCAGACACGAATATGTAAATACACTGACTTAAATCTTTTAATAAACGGTGCTGAAGATTCTGAACTGTCTTTTAACTTTTCAAAGCCAAGTCCTGTTATCTTCTACTGATCATAATTGACTAAAACTGTTTCTCTTCGTTAACATAATACATTTTTTTGTTTGACAACACTCAATAGATTGACCAATACTCAGCAAAAATCTAAGAAAAAGACAAACAACTGCACAAAATACAAGTTAGTCCAATGAATCAATGCTGTGCCAAGTTCTGCAAGAAGACCCAAAATGTCACCATCAGATGAGAGGAAATTGGTCAGGGTGTTTACGATGCAATAAATAGAAGAAGTTAAAGAATTGAAAACAAGCAGGGAGGAAGGGTGGGGCACGTAAACGAGAATGAACAGCTTGCAGAACTGGGGGAACCTATATACAGTAGATGACAACCGGAAGGAGTGTGTTTGGAGGCGTGATCCCGCTCCTGAAATTCCTATACATAATCTCCAATTAATAACCCTGTGCAGAAGTTATTGTTGGCTGCTAAAGATGACAGCTGTGGACAAGAGTCACTGTACCTTGCGTACTTTAAGAACAGACTGACATTGTCCCTTCTTACTGACAAACAATGCACACTACATCTTTAACCATGGTAACATGAGATAACTTATACAGATGCCATGCTACATATTGAGGTCAAAGTGAACCAGTTAAGTCCTTTAACTGCTGTGGCCTGACCTTGGAGCTAATGGTTGTTAAAGATTAGCTGAATGAAAAACAGTATGAATGATAATACTAACAGCTCTCCAACACTGCACAGTTTGAGTCTTTTAGAGAACTGCCTGATCATGAGAAGTCTTCCATTATTCACACAGTTACTCTGACTGCAGTTGTGCCAGACAGAGAGAGAGACATGCGCTCCAACAGTGAAGCACAAAAAGAAATCTTGTAAAGGAGAAAGTGCCAAGCCAGTGCACAGACAAGTGGATAGACAAACAACGCCACACAGCTGGGATAATAGTTATCACAAAGTTTCAAAAACCAGTTTTGGCAAACTAGCAGCAATAGCCTCCAAGCTTTAAAAGTGTGCATACTGTATTTGTGTTTGTGTTTGGTAATTGTGCACATATTGTATTCCTGTCAAAATACAAATATGATAAAAAAAAAAAAAAGAATCAGAAAATAATAATTCAGAAGTCATGTCCATGCCAGGAGTTCATGATAATGTCTTGTACTGCTCTTTCTTTTCACAAGGGCCAAATTGAATAAATTATTTTTAAACGTAGCTTTTAAACTGAATGAGAAAAATAACTAGACAGCAGTGATGCACTTTCTAGCTAATAAATAGACACAATTAATGTGTCGTGTGTAAAACTATATGCAAATGCCTACTGTTTCTTTTTGTATGTGCTCTTATAAGTGGGTAAATAAATTAAAAGGACACTGGCCTCTTAAATGTCTAAGTTGCATTATATGAGCTGTAAAACTACAAATAGGAAGCTGCGATATGTTTTAGAGGATCCTAACCTGACTCAGGAAAATGGTGAGCAATTCTTAAAGATAGCGATTAGCTCATGTAGAGACTGATTATACACATAACAAGAGTAATAATAGTTATAACTGTAGACAACAAACAAAACAAAACAAATGAATGAAACAAACAATAAGGACAACATAATTTTATGGTTGCCTGTTTATTTTTCCTCAATCTTAATCATCTAAGGAAGACTTGGTGTTGGCTCTCTCTGCAGTAGAGTATCACTTCCTCTTACAGTACAACACACAGTGGTGTTTTTGTGTAGCTTATCTGAGTAGCCAATTTAATTAAACACTTATAGATAATGTCTGATTTCATAGTGTAAGCTCAGAGAGTGTAATTTGTCCAAAGCACAATCTGTGTTGATTCACTCGCTAATTATATTCACAGCATGCCCTCTCTTTAGGTATTTGCTAGCTTAGCTTAGCACAGCTTGTAGCCAACTCACTAGCAGCATGGCCTCTTCACCTGTCCCTCCCGCACTTTCCTGCTCTTTGTGTCAAATGTTTAGTTTGTGACAGAAAAATCAGCAGAAAATCATTTAAATACAAAAAAACTCAAAGAAAGACCAATGTTGTATCCACAACTTTAAAGAGTAAAACAGTAAAATTTGCATTATTAAACATTAGGTCTGTCACTCCTAAGTCCCTGTCAGTACATGAATAATTTAAATTAACCAACACCCCAGAGTTATACCAATTGTCAGCATCCCCGAAGCATTGGGCGTGGTGGGGTGGTGTGGCAGCAATCTCCCACTCCAGCTCAACAACCAGACTGAGTTTTAATTCATTTTAAAACGCGATGCTTAGCCTTGTCCACCCTAGCTGGAAAACTCAAAAAGCAGTTTCATTTGTTGCTATCATTTACCTGAGCCATACTCAGAGTTTCTGTTTGGATGCTCAGACTTTTTATCAAAATCAGTGCTGACCTCAGATAAAATAATTATTGTGGGTGATTTAAACATCCATGTAGATAGCAAAAATGACAGCCTCAACACATTTTAAATCTATTATTAGACTCAACTGGCTTCTTTCAGAATGTAAAAGAACCCACCCATCACTTTAATCACACTCTAGATCTTCCCCTGATATATGGCATAGAAAGGGAATGTTTACCAGTATTTCCTAGTTTTACCCTCTTTTGTCTGGTTACAATAATGGATTACACAGAAGTGGGGAATAGATTTCATGACAGCAGATGTCTTTCTGTAACCAAGTTTAAGGATATAATCCATCCACTGTTATCTTCTTCATGCTCTGTGCAAACACAGTGCAGCACAGCTACCTGAACACTATTCCCACAGAGGTTGATTATCTTGTTAATATTTTTACTTCTTCACTGCTTACAACTCTAGATACTGTAGCGCCTACGACAAAGAAAGCCTCAAATCAAAAGTTCATTTGAAATTTGATTCATATCTATGTAATAGACTCCAATTTATTCATGTAAACGGAGAGTCCTCTTGACACACTAAGGTTAATTATGGAGTTCCACAGGGTTCCATGCTAGGACCAATTGTGTTTATATTATACATGCCTTCCTTAGACAGTATCATTAGAAAGCATAGCATACACTTTCACTGCTCTGCAGATGACACCCAGCTTTATCTATCCATGAAGCCAGAAAACACACACCAATTAATAAAACTGCAGGGATGTCTTAAAGACATAAAGACCTGGATGACCTCAGATTTCCTGCTTCAAAATTCAGATGAAAGTGAAGTTATTGCATTCGGCCCTAAAAATCTTAGAAATGCAGTATTTATCCAGATGCTTACCCTGGCCTCCAGTAACACTGTGAGGAATCTTGGGGTCATTTTTGATCAGGCTAAGTCCTTTAGTATGCACATTGAACAGATATGTAGGACTGCTTTCGTCCATTTGTGTAATATCTCCAAAATTTGAAACATCCTGTCTTAGAGTGATGCTGAAAAACTAGTTTATGCATTTATTACTTCTAGGCTGGACTGCTGCAATTCGTTGTTGTCAGGATGGACTTAAAACTCCCTGGAAAGCCTACACTTGATACACAATCCTGCAGCAACTGACCATACTAACAGGGACTAAAAAGAGAGAGCGTACTTCCTTTCTGCTGGCGCAAAGGTGCTTGCTCATAGGTCATATGACTGTTGGAGTTTTCTCTGTTTTTCTTGAATTATGGTAGGGTCTTCACCTGACAATATAAAACACCTTGATGCAACTGTTGTTGTGATTTGGCTCTTTATAAATAAAACTGAATTGAATGGAATGTTGTGTGCAATAAATCATTTGGAGACTAGGGCAAGTCACCTACCTCCTCTCCCTACTGCGCTGCATGCTGGGAAGGTGAGTGAGCGAGTGTGTGAAGGTGGCGGATGATTGTGAGGAGCTGCTGAGTTCTTGACTGTGTGTTTTTTTTCTTTCTTTACATCTTGTCCTTGATGAAAAGGTAAGAGAAGTTTATTTCATTGATTTGTGTTGGGTGAACAAAACTTAGTTAATCATTTGTTTTCTTTTGAGCCACGGCATACCTCCCTAGTGTGGGTTCTCCTTCCCTGTCAATTAGACACGGGGTTGGAGTGATGAGTGCCCCACAGTTTACTGTAGAGCAGGTTCTTTTGGCTGTAGGAAAACAGGCTGGCCGTGAAGACATCACTTACAGCTCTCAGATGAACAAGGCTGTTGATTTTTCTTTTTGTTTAGAGAGGGGTGACCTTCGATGATTTGTTGTTGGTATTTTGCCTTTATTGATGTCTTAAACATACATCACTATGTCTGGGTTTCCTGCTTCATCCATAATGAAAACAGGCTGATCCGCTTTGAAAATTTGCTAACAGGTGTTCACGTACCTGAATGACCCTTTTCTACTCAATCTAAGCACTCAAAGCACTTTACAGAACTTGTACATTCACTCATTCACACAAGCACTTTTTTCTAAGCTGTTTCTAAGTTTCTAAGCTGTTTCTACAAGCATTCATACTCCGATGGATGTATCGGAGGGAAACATGGGGTTAGTATCTTGCCCAAGTCTGCATACAAATATGGACATGCAGACTGCATACGCATATTTGGCATGCACACTGGAGCAGACTGGGATTGAACCACCAACCTTCCGGTTAGTGGCCACCCCCCAGTTAACAAAAACCCACAAAATATGCAGCACAAAAAGGTGAAGGTCACAACTGCTACCCCAACAACTGTTAAGCTTCACAATGAAGAAACAGTGGACCATCTCAGAAAGACAAATGAAAGAAGCAAGGAAAAATGAGGGGAAACTAATCTAAGGTAAGATAATGAAATGGCTGGCGCACAGGAGGAGGTCTTCCTTAGGAAGGGAATCAGTGTCCTCTTTCTCCCCTATTCTTTCTGCTTTGTAAGGTGGTTTTAATAGTGGGAACATTGAACATCAATGAAAGTAGGGATAGAGAAAGGCCAGAACTGCCCACTGAGCCTAGTAGAAATAAAAACATTGATGTGGTCCTTTTACAGGAAGCACACAGCTCTGTGGATAATGAAGCTGAATGGGGAATGAGTTCAAGGGGGCAGTGTTTTCTTAGTCAAGCCAGTAATCCTAGAGTGCAAGTAGCAGTTTTATTTTCTCAGCACCTTCATTTAACAAACATTTCAATGTGTGAAGTGGAGCAGAGTAGGTTCCAAGTAGTGGAAGCACCAATCAGGGATATATTATTTTTATTCATAAATGTTCATTCATAAATGCTCAGAGCTCTGGTACTGACTGTGTAGTGTAATTTCACAACCTAAGTGACAAATGAAAGGAGTATTACAGTAGCTCAGTTGTAGTGGTACGTACGGGACTGGAATTTTACCACCTATTCTACAGCTGATAGGAATATAGAGGAAGATCACCCACCTTCAGCCTCCCTTCTGACCACCACTGATGAAATTAATTTCACAGATGTGTGGCGGAAACTCTATCCTACATTATACATACCTAAAAGTCTCTGAGGGCAGTGTGAGGGCAGTTAGGCGTGATGCAATTTATCTTTGTAATTGATCAAAAATACAATAATAGGTTAAATAGAGCATAATTTTATTGTTTCTTTTTAATGTTGTCATTTTATTATACTGTCTGAAACAGGTCTTGTAAATGAGACTTTTCTTTTGCAAAGAATACACTACAGTCATAACAGCTATTGAAAAGAATTGCCTTGCGGATGTAGAAAGGGACATTAGGGTTAAAGAAGACAGACACAATTATTAATGGGACAGACAATAATAACAGTGCTTGGGATGGATAATGGGAGGAAGGCTTTAGGTCGGTTTCTCCAAGAAAAAGCGAAAGGGTCTTTAATTAGAACTCGCATCCCTACTATAAAATAAAGCTCCAACCCATATTTTTTTAAGTTGGAGAAAAAAGTTCAATCAAATGCTGCACCTCAAGCTCTCAGATGGGTCTCTAACATCTGACTCTTGAGGGTTGAGAAAGCTTGCTGCAGAGTTGCACTCAAGCTTTAGTGCTGACAACTGTGATGTGGACTGTTTGGCTAAGATATTGGGCCTTCGTCTCGAGTGGGTGAAGCAGCCTGCTTCACTGGAGACCACCATCTCTTTTGATGAAATGTCGGCAGCAGTTCAGCAGCTCAGCTGTGGTCGGTTGATGGATTTCCTGCAAACATTTTTTTTCTTTCTATTTACCAGGAAAAGTCATTTCATGGAGTTAATCTTTATCTTTTTTTAAAAATTAAAGTCCTTTGGTTTTAGTAAAGCTTGTACTCTTGGTATAAGTCAGTGCTTCTCAATTATTTTCTGTTACGCCCCCTCTCTAAACTACTACTACTGCTACATTTAACGTGCATCAATTTCCTGAAATTAAAAAAAAAAAAAATCTTTATTCAAACTATAAACATTTTTTGACCCACTTTAACCAGTTGATGTTGATGCTGTAGTGGATGTGCAATTACACTTTATTCTAGTACTGCAAAAAAAAGCATGTTCCCTACGGTCACACGTGATGAGTAATCGGAGTCTAATTGCCAAATACATTAAGTTCTCTATCTCAATAAATCGTATTCAGTTCCTACAAATGATCTCTTCTTATTCAACTCAGGCATGGTCTTGCAGGGTTGACCTTTGCGAGTGTAGTAATAAGCACAGTGAGCTTGTCTGCATATGCTGATGTTGAAACTGGCACTATGGTGGTCAACTGGTCAAAATGTGACAGGCCTTTGCTTGCAGAGTGAAACAGAAAAGTACAACAAACATTCCTACAGTAGAATGGGGCGCAGATGAAATGTTTAGGTAACCTCATAACTTCAATTGATAGTAAAATGGAACCTTAAAGCTTGTCAGAAAAACTTATTTGATTCTTATCCTGATTAATGATGGTATCGACTGATATTAAAAAAAAAAATGTAATGAGATTTTTTTTCCAATATCGCCCAGTTGGTGGCTTCAGGTCTTAAAATAAAATTTGTGTATCGTAAAATAGTGTCAGACATTAAAACATATGTTTATGGTTGGGGAGTCAGTGCTGTCCTGTGCAATAAAACTGTGAAAAAAGGATTCTTAATGTCATATTCCACGCAAAATAAATCATGCAATATACCATTTATGCATGCATGTATATATTTTTGTTTATTTATTTATTTGTGTGCGTGTTGTAGATCCATGTTAAGCTTCAATTTAATATTTTCTTGTTGTAAATGAAAAATTGAACCAATAAAGGGTTTGTTAAGAGTCAAAGGTCTCTCCTCTCCTCTTCTTTTTTTTTTTTTTTTTTTTACCCTGTTTCTATTACATATTGATCCTGTATGTACACTATAAATGAATTTTGTCTGCTATGAATTTATGGGACCCTCTGGCACTCATGAATTTTAACCCCCCTCCTCCCCACTACCACCCATCTCCTCCACTCCTAAATATTCAGCCCTCCAAGGTAATTCAAAGAGCTTTGCACGTCCTCCCAGATGGCAATATACCAACCAAACAAAGCTCCAGACTATGACATATTAAGCTTTGGCTATGCACACATATATACATACAAATACAAATGCATTTGGACATGGACACACACACACACATTCTGGGGGAATGAAACAATATAACATTATAATCGGTGGGTGGCTGTACTGTGTTTTTTTCCCCTCAAATGTGTGCCTCAGGCCTTTCCATTATTGTAATGCTCTATGCTTCCTGTTCGGACTGTGCAAGTAACCTCATGTGTGACTGATGGCAATTCTGCATCTCAAAAGAAATGATTTTATGACTTCTTGCCGAGTTGATGGGTATGAAGTATGAATGCAAGTACATACGCACATGCAGAATTTTAAAATGGCAAAATATTTAAACTTTGGAGGACGCTGAATCAAATAGTTTCTGCTGCCTCTGGCTTTGTCCAATTTTGCAGCGAGGCTTACCTCTGACAGAGAATGATTCTGTGGGAAGATATAGTTCCCTAATTGTATAAATAATGCAAGCAAATACGCTGATTTACAAAAATAATGAGGAGAAGAGTCAATAAATGAAAAAAAAAATGAGTAGGGGAAAGGAAAGCAGATGAAAAAGTTGTTTGCATAACATTAACCATTTATAAACCTGAGAAATAAAACACTGCATAAAGCATGTGCAAAAATATCTAACAGAAAAAAAAGGTTAAAATGCTGGACTCTGATATTACATTGGGTGATGTTAATAACTATTGCTAGAAATTTTCAAATTAATTAGTTAGTAAATTACTTTAATTAAAGTTAATAAAACAGTACTTATACATAGGCTGTCATAAAAGTTTATTCTGGCACTAATAATACATGTTTTAAGTAGTGTTTAAAAGGCAGGTGGAGCGGCACTGGCATAAATAATCATTCAGAATTTTTCATTTTCACTAACTGGTAGGTTTTCAGCCACAAAATGTACCTCCAAAGTGTAGGGATAAATGGACTGGTACTTATATAGCACTTCTAATTACTTTAAGAACTCACTCAATACAAGCCTTGATTATTCAATTCACACACGCACATTTATAGAAATGCTTTTTCTTTCTTTTTCAATGCTTAAGCACTTTTTAACCTAATGTTTACATGCCAAGACTTCAATGGATCGGGGTAAATGTAGTGCAAGGTATCTTAGTTAAAGCCACTTTGTCATGCAGGTTGGAGGAGCCAGGGATGGAACCATTAACCTTGTGATTAATAGGTGATCTACGTCCTGAGCTACATTTGTTAGGCAAATGTATAGTGGTGTACACAATTGTCTAACAAAGATCCCTGGTGCAAGTCACAAATCAAACATACGGAGATGTGGCAACCGCTTGTATATAAGTGAGCAGCTGAAAGTAGCTTTTAAAACATATATGATAACATTACTGATGATTTGTAGGCTATTAACTATTTTGGAAATGTACAAATCTACTGATAATTCTTATTATAAATAACATTTTTTGGCCTTCCCACATGCATTCATGCCTCTTGTTACTTGTCTCAGTCTAAAGTAAAATATGGAGGTCTACAATGCAGAGTGCTATAGTCTATAAATAGAGTCATATTTTCTTCACGATGTAGTGGGATGTTTAATTCAATAAGATTAATTACCACTATTTTAATGTTTTTTCTTCTTTGACAGCTAAACAGGAGTATAAAATATATTTCCTCACTATGTATCACAGGAATCTCATAGGAAATTAGATTTCTTGGTCCGTGCAAAAGCAGTGGAGACAGTGAGTATTGTTTCCATGGAAACAATGCTGGTGCCTAATAATTCAATATTTAATCAAGAGGTGATCAGAGGAAAGCGTCTTCAACACATATACTCAAATACCTGCCACCTACCAGCTACAGGTACAAAGAGATCCTCTTTCATTGGCTTTGGTTTATTGGAAATTTTCATGGTTGGTAAATGAGAAAATAGAACTTTAATTTTAGTTTGGATATACCAAACATGCTTTGGTCCTGCTGCATGGTCATTAACACAACAATTTGCAGCTACACTCTAACAAAACTGTTATTTTGTTCCAATAAATGAGTGATGAGAGTAAAAGAAACAACAACAGAGTTAATGAGTGTGTGGGAAAGTCATGGGAAAATTAGAGAATCGACTAGATATAAACACGCTCACAAAAACATTATTCAAAGGATTCCCACAGTCTCACCTGGAGTGTTCTCCCAAAAGCTTCGTGTGCCCTTTTGTTTTACTCTTTATCTGCCTGACTGAGAGATAAATGGATGAAATGACAGACGTTTTGTCAGAGAACAGAAGATAATTACCAGGTTGCACCTAAAAGTACATTAGGCAAAAAAAGAAAAGTGGCCTCAATCACAACCTCAGTGAGCCCAAACGTGTTCTCCTAGATAAAGTATTATATATATGAACATGTGGAACAACTGTCTGTCATTAATGACACATTTAGAGTAAAAACAGACTGGCATGGGCCTTCTATTGAGAATCATAATATTTATCGTTATGTAAATGTCTAACATTGGTTTGCATTCTTGCTGCGGTCTGATCCAATGGCTCCTGAGGGGGGGAGGGGGGGGGGGGGGGGGGGGGGAAGAAAAAGTCTCAGTCTAACTGGCTTATTACAGACCTTCCTCTAATTCTAGCTTTCAATAACACTATCTTTACAGCATTTCATTTCATTTGACGAAACAAACTGCTTAATGGAGCTTTAAAGAATATGTTTCTGGGGGCAAAAAAGGAAATGCTTGGAACGCCATATACTTTTAAGCATCACATGCAGTAGTTGCTGTGAATTTGTCTGCTGCTCATCTATGGATGTGAATTTCTTGTTCCACCACATCCCAAAGGTGCAGATCTAGTGACTGTGGAGGTCATTTGAGTACAGTGACTTAAATTTCATCTCTATGAAAGCTGTTTAAGATGACTTGAGCTTCATGACATAGTGCAAGAGTGCCAAGAAAATATCCACTGCACAATTACATGACCAGCAGCCTGAAGTCTTAATACATGGCACAAGGGATTCAAGATTTCATGTTGTTCACACCTAATTTTGACCTTGCCCCCCAAATGCTGCAGCAGAAATCAGGACTCATCAGAACAGCCAGCATTACTGTCCAGCTCGCATGAACTCAGTTTTTTGTTTTTAGCTTCCAGTATTAGTCCCTGATCTGGTCTTCTGTTGCTTTAGCCCATGTGCTTCAAGGTTCGAGATGCTCTCATGCATACCTTATACGTTATAACGAGTGATTAGTTTCTGCTGCCTTCCTATCAGTTGAAGCAATCTGTCCATTCTCCTCTGACCGCTGTCATCAACAAAGTATTTTTGCCCAGAGAACTCACTGGATATTTTCTCTTTTTCAGACCAGTCTCTTTCAACCCTAGAGATGGTAATGTTGGAAAATCCCAGTGGATCAGCAGTTTCTGAAATATTCTGAGCAGCCCATCTGGCACAAACAACAATGCCACATTTAAAGACACATAATTTACCCTTCTTCCCTATTGTGATAATCAATTTGAACTTCACCATGTCTACGTGCCTAAATGCGCTGAATTGTTGCCATCCGACTGGCTGATTAGATATTTGTGTCCATAAACAGACGTGTTGAAATCAGCTTTGTACATTTCAAAGTTTACAGTATGTGATTCAATTCTGTTTACAGGAATTAATCACATGCCTTATTCTGACTCATGTAATGGCATATTATTTGGCCTAAACCAGAGATTTAGTAAAAAACACTTTCTGTGATTAACCATCATTGGTGAATTTGCAGTCTTAGATGGCTAAAAGGTTACTCGGGTTAAAAGCTCCAAATGAAAGAATTTGTGTGCTTGTGTGTTTTTCCTTCAAGCTAACAGAGAAAATGAGAAATACTTTATTTATCTTATCTGTTTGGAAATAGGTATATGTCTGAATAAGCTGTCACTTAAACGCTCCATAAACAAATTATCCCCAGTGGGAAAACTGGATGGCGTTGTGTCTGTGAGAAGCCTCTCTTTTCTCTCACTCTCGTTTCGCTCCTCGATGTGTGCATATCTGCACGTCTCTCCCCAGTATATTTGCCATTAAGAGGGACTAAGCATTTCATTATAAGTCTACTGAGCTCCCACTGTGTCATTGAAGCTAGAAGCCAGTTTGGCTTTCTTTTTCAGAGATACTAATAACAGAATCAAAGGAGGGAGCATGTGTTTGCGTGTGCGGGTATGTGTTTGTGTGTCTATGTACTCTGGTAATACTGATGTAATCGCAGGCTCAATCCCAATTAGCCTAGAGGGTAACTCTGTAATAATCCCTACCCCTGGGCATAATGGCCTATTAAAGCAGCAGTGGACAGAATAAATGAGTGTGTCTACAGAGAGGGAGAAAGAAAGAAGGGGAAGGAAGAAATAAGAGTATGGGAGGAAGGGGTGAGGGGCAAGAAAGGTTGTAGGAAGGGAATGAAATAAATGGAATAAAAAGAGCCACAGATGATAGCATCATGGCTAAAATTATTTTGAACCTTATTTTGTTTCTACCTTAATAATAACTTCCAGCTTTATGTGCATCAGTTTAATGGGCACCAAGTTTTCTTATTTTCAGCTCATTATTTTTATTCTTGGAATCGACAAGAGCGGCTTTGAAAATTAGCATTTCAAACTCACGCTTAATTACCTTGTAGTGGAACTTGATGCGACACCCCCCCCCCGTTCATCCCCTGTCTCAAACTAAGCCATTTTAGTAACCTCCCATGTCCCAAGTCAACCGATATCACACAGAGCCAAGAACAATAGTAATAAGCAGTTCAAAACAGAGTGCTTAGAACAAGAAAAAGCCTGAACTTTTTGGCTAATGAGGATTAGCTGCACTTACATCTCACTGAATCAAACATGTGCTTTTGGTAGATTATATGACAGAAAATACAAAGACAACAGTTCCACTGCTGTCCTCACCGGTTCGCCTGTTAGTGTTGGGTTTAAAACCACACAAAGCAATTGTCAAAAAAACAAGAGATCAAATACTGAAATGGAATTACGAAACACCTGTCTGTCATGGACTGTCTTCATGTTAGGGCTGGTTTGAATGCTCCCAATATGGAACAAAAAGTCAGATTCACTTCTGTTCAGAATTCAATTAATCATGCAGCGTGCACATTAAATTTCAAGAATCAATTTTTGCTTCAGTTTTATCTTCACTGAACACAGTAGTGCAATTTTTAACCAGGTCTTCCCATTAACACTTGACCTGTCCAGAGGGTCAGTCAATGAGCTCGTCAATAGCTTCAATGCTAACATGTTAAATGTAATGGACACTATTGCTCCCATTAAGGTGAAGGTTATCTCTGGAAGGAAAAAGTCTCCATGGAGAAACTCCACACTGGTGAAAAATGAAAAAAGAGAGTGTAGGAAAGCTGAGCGCAGATGGAGAAAAACAAACCTTCAGGTTCATTATGACATTTATAAAGAGAAACTTCACAATTATAATTTACAACTGAGGAATGCAAGGAGGTCCTACTTCTCTGACATCATCACTAAAAACAGCCATAATGCTCGGGTCTTATTTTCTACAGTTGACAGGCTAACAACCCCCCCCTGTGTCAGTGGCAGCTGAACTTCATTCGACCATGGCCTGCAATGACTTTGCCAAATTCTTCACTGAAAAAATCCAAAAAATTAGACAAGCAATTGGTACATCAACAGCAGATCCAGGATATGTACTGTGTCCACCAAAAAACTGTTTAAACACCATGAAACAGTTTCAACCTATTAACAGCAAAGACCTGGAGGACATCTTAGGTCAACTGAACTCCTCCTCCTGCTGTTTAGATGTCCTGCCAACAAGTTTTTTCAAAAAGGTCTCAAAGACTTTAGAGTCAGACCTGTTGCAGATCGTCAACTTTTCTTTATTATCAGGTGTGTTTCCAGAATCACTAAAAACTGCTGTAGTCAAACCTATACTGAAAAAGGACAATCTTGACAAGACACAAATGAACAACTACAGGCCGATCTCAAATCTCCCGTTTTTAAGTAAGATCATTGAAAAAGCAGTTTCTCAACAGCTCAGTTACTTCTTAAAACAGAATAATTGCTACGATGCCTTCCAGTCAGGTTTTAGACAGAACCACAGCACTGAAACCGCTCTGACCAAAGTGTTTAATGACATATGTCTGAATACAGACAGTGGAAAAACGTCAGTCCTAGTTTTACTGGATCTCAGTGCAGCATTTGATACAGTTGACCACAACATATTACTCAAACGACTGGAGAACTGGACAGGTCTTTCAGGAACTGTACTAAACTGGTTCAAAACATACGTAGAAAACAGGAAATACTTTGTATCAATAGGTAACTTCACATCTGAGCAGACAAGTATCACATGTGGAGTTCCCCAAGGTTCCATCTTGGTTCCATCTTGGGACCTCTTCTGTTTAACATCTACATGCTCCCACTGGCACAGATTATAAACAACAACAAAATAAACTATCACAGCTATGCAGATGACACACAAATATATATCACAATGTCACCAGGAGACCGAGGCCCTGTACAGGCTCTTGGTAAATGCATTGAGGAAATCAATGACTGGTTGTGCCACAATTTTCTCCAGCTAAACAAAAACAAAACTGAGGTAATAGTCTTTGGCGCCAAAGAAAAACGATTACAGGTCACCAGAGAACTTCAATCTATACATCTAAAAACCACAAACCAGGCGAGAAATTTGGGTGTAGTGATGGATGCAGACGTAAACTTAGAAAAACACATTAAGACAATAACAAAGTCAGCTTACTATCACCTCAAGAATATATCAAGGATAAAAGATCTGATGTCTCAACAGGACCTGGAAAAACTAGTCCATGCATTCATCTTTAGTAGGCTTGATTACTGTAACAGCATCTTTACAGGTCTACCTAAAAAATCAGTCAGACAACTACAGCTCATTCAGAACTCTGCTGCTCGAGTCCTCACTAAGACCAAAAAAGTGGACCACATCAGTCCAGCTCTGAGGTCCTTACACTGGCTGCCTGTCCGTCAGAGGATAGACTTTAAAGTTCTGATGCTGGTCTATAAAGCTCTGAATGGTTTAGGACCAAAATACATCAATGACCTCCTGACCCAGTATGAACCTTCCAGATCCCTCAGGTCATCTGGATCCGGTCTTTTATCAGTTCCCAGAGTCAGAACCAGACACGGAGAAGCTGCATTCAGCTTTTATGCTCCTTATATCTGGAACAAATTCCCAGAAAGCCTCAGATCAGCTGAAACACTCAGTTTATTTAAATCCAGGTTGAAGACTCACCTGTTCTCAGCTGCATTTGAATAAAGCACCAAATCCACACTTTAAGCTTAAATTTCAAAACTTACATTTAACTACTGATTTTATCTACTGTTCTGATTTTATCTGTTTTGATTTTATATACTGTTGTTTGTTTGTTTGTTTGTTTGTTAATTAGTTAGTTAGTTTATTTGCTTGTTTTATTCAATTTTAAATCATGCTTTTTATTTGTTCTTGTTTCTAATGTCTCTGTAAAGCACTTTGAATCACCTTGTTGTTGAATTGTGCTATACAAATAAACTTGCCTTGCCTTGCCTTCATAGCACACCGCTCACATGCTCCTGTCCCCAAAGAGCAAAACAACAGCTGATGTGGGAAACACATGAGCCACCTCAGCTGTGAGTTGGTAGGTATATCTACTCATCATATTACATTTTTGTTTTAGTATGCTGTAGAGAAAAAAAAACCTTTAAACCTTATTAAAACTTATTTTGTTGCAATCAGGCTTGATTATTGGTTCTATAGAGTTTTCATTTACTGTCCATTGAAAGAAAAAAAAACACTGCACAAGAAGCATAACCAATGCGGCCATTGAGTGGCAAGTCTTTTTCCTAGAAGGAGTTTCCTACATGAATGTTTTTCCATATAGTTCAATAGCAAATATAATGTAAGCGTACATGTGATATGTTTTTATGTAGGCAAACCCACCTGATGATAAATCTACTCGGTAGCTTTTGGCCGCTTTCGTCACATTGATGTGAACTGCAACCTTGCCGTCCTCAAGCGAGATCTCCAGAGTGCCATCATCAAGATTGCTGAATAGGAGGAGGCCATGAGGGTTCCACGTACGAAACTGGAAGCCCACGGATACCGTGTTATGATTGGCTCGACCAGGCAACTGCAGGAAACTGGTGGCGTTGAAAAAGACTGGGAAGGTGTGGGTCTCCGCACAGGTGAAGGACAGGTTTCGCTGTTAGCATACAGAATTAGAAAAAAGAAAGAACAAAGATGGACAACGGGAGATTAATTAGTTTTTAAACAGAGAAGTCAAAAACAGAGCTAATGCCTTTAAGGGAGCTTGCCTGTGAAATAAATGCCTCAAACACTTAAGGAAATCTTGTACTTCACCACCCTTTTGTTGCTTTTAATCTCACTTCTGCGTGATTACTTTCACATGTTAGTGACTGAAGCGAGATTGAAAGACTGATGAAGCTTGAACACACTCATCTTTTTCTTCTAGCTCTACCTGTCTTTGAAATGTAACTATTTTCATCTTATTAATCACTTTATCTAAAATTTTATTGACCTTTATTTAACATCAGCAACTATGTATAATTTAGATTCACCAATTAAGTTAATATGCAAGTCTCTGAATTATTGGGAGAAGTGGGAACACTTGAAGAAAACCCATCTATCAGGAAAAAGCAGAACATATAAACTAGAATCCAGCTGACCAGGAGATCCTCCCTGCTGTGAGCAATAGTAGTAACTAATGCACTGCTGTGCTGAGAAACAGAGTTAAACAGTAACCTGGGTGAATTTTATGTGCTGCAGAAAAACAAACACTATTGTGGTATTTAAGCACTAATTATCATTGAATTTCTCCAACCTTGTGCTCTTAATCTAGTCATTAGCAAGCACACAGCATTGAGCTGCCTTTCCAACTATAGATGATTCCTGATTGTGTGTGTGTGTGTGTGTGTGTGTGTGTGTGTGTGTGTGTGTGTGTGTGTAAAATCTAAGAGCAGATCTGTTTTGATTAGAAATAAATGGCTGTGTGAAGTCATCAGAGAGAATTACAGGTGTGGTTTGAATGAACTTGATTAGTCCCACCATTTGTTCAATCAGTCCAACAGGGATCAAAGCAGATACACTGGCCGTCCCCTGAGAAAGGGCTCAGATTTTTCAGAAGCTAATTTTTAGGACTGCAGGGCAGTTAATGTGCTGAAGGTGCATCCTGCAGTCTGAAAAAGTAGGGTGCATTTCATGAAAAGAAACAAGGCCTTTAATCTGCATCTTGTGCCATCGAGATATGTTGAAAATAAACTGTTGAATAGTCAATGCAGTGAAAACCTGTCTTTCCACTGTAAGTTATGGTAAAATTGCAGTCATGATAACAACACTTGCAAAGACAGCAAGGACACACATGGAGGGGCCACTGACAGGTCAGTAGTATCTGATTAATTATGAATCTGTTCAAGCATTTTGGTTCATTGAATAATCTGCCCCCACAGTCGGGTCAAGTATGGAGTTAGTGTGACAATAATGAGCATGTTCAACAGGCAGCTGCCTTTATAAGCGCTATTCCAAAACGTTTAGACATATATTTTGCACATTTTCCTTACAAAGCTGGAGGTGTCGAGCTTCTTTCGGCGGGCCAGGTCTGTAATGTTGTCTCCATTGTAGTTGATGCTCTCCATGCAGCCTTTAAAGTTTGTCCTTCCTATTCCCACTGGCTTTCCACTGTATGGCATCCCGCCAAAACTCAACTACAGAGAGACATAGTGCAAAGAGTTAAAAAGAGATAGAGAGTGAGAAAAAAAACGCATGGCAAGAATTCCTTTAATTTTTCTTTAATAAGCTTTTCAGGCTTCTCCTCCCGGTTGCTTTTTATGGATTTACAAGTGTGCACATTCCCATTGCAAACAAATTTCTTACCTCGATGGATTGGACAATCAATTTCCTGTTTTAGGTATTATTGCCTGAACTCTTTGCATTTCATTATCTGATGTTCAATATGTACATTTTATGGGTTAGGTTGGTGCTAGTAATTTGTTTAAATCAAACAGTTTTACCTGCGGGGCATAAAGCATTCACACACACTTTCATGTTGTAAAAATCAGTCAGTTTAGTTCGTAAAATGTCAGGATAGTCACTGATAGATATAGAAGACAGTATAAATTCCAGTACTATATTTGGGCAGTTACATGCTTTTTGTTCGTCATGCTTTGTGACTAAGCATATTTGATTTGAAGGAAAATAATGAATACTACGTTAAAGTGCCAAGCCATAGCTGCACTTTGAGGTTACATCAATATTGCAAAAACTTAGACTGTTAGATACGGTCCTTTAAATTGCTGGGGCTCAAAAGTAATTGGCTTGACACTTGGTTACTAAAAGTTTCTAAGGCAGTCGGTTGTCATTTCAGTGTTAGTTCATGCACAGAAGAGCTCACACATGGCTCAGAGTTAATTAAGAGTTGAGCTTTGACCTTTAGATTGACTCAGTATATAATCAAGTGACCACAGAAGTGGAAAAATGGTGATAGTAAATGTTTATCAGAAAGATATCAAAGGTAGTTGATTTTCAGGGTGTTTTTTGTCTTAAGGAAATAACAGAAAAAGGCAAACAAGCAGATCGGAAAATCATCTGCACGGTGTAAAAACTCCCATTTTGAGTGCTGGGATGTTTCTAGAATGGAGCTATGAGATGGCACACCTCTTGACTATACAACTTGTGCACTCATACAATAATTGTTACTTAAGCAGGCAATCTAAATATTTTTTTCCTAATTTGAAAAACAATTATTCAACCAAAAATTATGTCTAAAACTTGTGCAGCTCCACATTTCATATAATAAATGCGTGGTTGAACACGGGGCAGCACACGAGCCTTAAAATCATGCCTAATTTTTTTAAGTGTGAATTTTCTACACTAATTTTATTTCTGATTAAATATTGTGATTTCCTGTGGTCTCCTCTGTTTTATTGTCAGTCCCTCCTGTCTCACCCCATTTAGAAAATCCTGGAAACATCCCAAGATCTCAATCTGATGAAGCAGCAGTCCGCTTGCTGAAAGTCAGACAAAATACAAAGAGACCCCACAGGCAAAAAAGATAAATAAACAAACAAAAACAAAGGTGACTTCAGTATAGGCCCGAGAGAGCATCACAAGGGATGATACAATATGTCCAATGATGCCTGTGGGTAAACGACTTTGGCAGTCATTTACTGTAACACATTTTTCACTCAATATTCACACAGACATAAAATAATTACTGTGACTTCATCTGTATAGTATGTGTCCAATTAATCTGGCCGTTCAGCTTCCCCCACCACATGCCCACCATTATTATTGACTTATTATTGACCTACTATAAAGCTCAAATTAAAGTGGAAGCACTTGAATGTAGGAGCCATTATTTTAGTAGAGAGCCTGAATAGGGAAAAAAAAGAGTGTATAAAAATATTTTAGTTTTTCCATTCATGGTACCATTAATAGATAAATAACTTTTTTACAATGACAAAAAAATAAATAAAAATAAAGATACAATCATTGTTTGAGAGACTCATAGCTTCTCTATCTAATATGACTTTTGAAAATTTGGTGACACTATGTTGTGTAAATATTGCAGGTCCTCTTTTAAACACCAGGTGTGTAGGGTGCTCTTATAGAATAGGAAAGCGCAATATAAGAAGAGTAATGTTGTTACTTGTGTTATGAAGGTTCTTTAGTTATCTATATTAGGCAAACAGAAAAACAAGACTCACTAATATGAAAGAAAAGGTTTTCTTCCTCCGCACTTCCGCTACAATCAGCTAATTTTGTCTTTGTGCGGGAAGAGGAAAATGGATGGTAGAGGGCAGATATGGACTTTATTTTTATTGCACACAAGGATGCAATGAGCTGAGATGCAGTCTGTATCCAGGACAACAACAATTGCTTTATGCTGCTAACAGAACTTTGGCTCTTTGTAAACGTCTGCTAGACAGCATGCTAACACAAAGCTAGCTAAAACCCCAGAGTGATTATAAAGCTGAGTGAATACTGACACCAGCCCAGCAGCCAGACCCTGAACTTCAACATATAACCAAAGCAGTAATAAGCAGTCAGGCTTGCGGCCTCCATTTCTACCTGTTCTTAAGGTACAATCACCATGGCCTTGAAGTCTTTTTAGGCTCTTTTTCATCTTATTTTTGTGTCGTTGGCTTTGCATTTCTAAATACTAAAAGAAAGATTGTGTGTCTGGCCTAATTAGGATAGGGATTTGTAATGATTTGTGGATTTGTGGAACTGAGAGAAAGTAACAAATTAAGCAATGTACTGCATTACTTTAAAGAAAAGTAATGAGCAATGTGTAATACATTACTTTTTATGAGTAAAGAAACACTGCACATTATATATATTGTGCATTAAAGGAGAAACATGGTCTTTTTGGGAGAACAGATGTGCTGAGAGGAGCATTCAGGTGTGAAGATGAGGGCTAATAAACTGGCACCTGATGGGAAGCACTGAAGAACAGAGGACTGATAAAATGTAAACTGGGTTTCATATTTGTTCTACAGTTATACATGTGTTCGTTTTTTTTTCCATTTTACACACAACTCTGAGCCCTGAAGGAAGCCAAAATGATGGAGGGCAGTGTGCAATTACCAGTCGATGTGTCTGTCTGTCTTTTTGTGTGCATGTGTGTTGTTGCTTGTGCTGTGTGTGCATCTGTGGTGACGCTCCAATAGCCTTAGTAATTACTGCCAAGGGTAGACACAAATGCACCCGGATATTTAGTCTACAGCCCTAAATGGGAGCAGAGGACGCACATACACACAAACAAAGATGCACACAAAATAGAGTGTGCAGACTAAATGTACTGAGTACAGTAGTACACTTGACTAAAAGCTGGTCACAAACTGTAGATAGACTTAGTCAGGCAATGACATTGGTAGAATCTATTTAAGGTTCACCACAGACACACCACACACATGCACACAAAGCCTCCTGGTACACCCTTGTTGTATAGATTTCCCTCCAGATCCCTTAATTCAACAGCTTCAGTTTTAATTGGACTGTGGTTTGTCCTGCCCCATTTCTCAGCATCCTACTTAACAGTGGAATAGATCAGGCATATCAGCAATACCTAGCAAAGGTCAAACACTTACACACAACCACATCAATAAAAACACAAACACACAGACATACACATCCTGAAAACCTTGTGTGTATTCAAAATTGCACACGTGCATGTGCACTCTCACATTACAAACAAATTTCTTACTTGTATGTATCCCATAATCAGTTTCCTGTTATAGGTATTATTAGCTGAGCGAGTTGCATTTCATTAGCTGATGTTCATTATGCCAATTTTATCGAGTAGCATGATAGCTGAGTGTAAAACCAATATCTAATTTCCTGTGTGGCTTTATTTTACTGTACTGATCACTTGTGATGAGCAGTTTAAATGCAGCTGCAAATTAGAAAACAGCACAAGGGCATAAGGCAGCAAGTGAAGAAAGGAAGCAAACACAGACAAATGCAACTTCATGCTTACAACTGCTCACATTGCGGCATTCTCTGCAAAATGTCACCTAAACCAGAATCATTAAGCTCCAAAATCCAAATACACACTGGCATAACTGTTAATGAATGAAACACTGCAAGGTACTTCATGCAGTCAATTCAAGTCAGTTGGGTGTATTAGACGTGAATGGGAAAATAAAGATAAGACATTATTTTACAAGTAGAGATTCAGCTTGGTATTTATAGTCTACCTACAAACATTAAGACTGCACTAATGGCAGCATTCAAACTGGACAATTATTGAGTCTGATAGATTTTGACTTAACCTTTTGGGGGATTTTGGCAAAGTCCGCAACATTGTACAGTACAATGTGATATATCCTGGATATTTCCAGGACGGCATAAGAACTGCATTTGCACACCTTCTGACTTTGTAGCACATAAAGTTTGATCCTAATTAATAAATAGAGCTAAACTTATTTAATTAAATACTTAACTTTAAAATTTTTTTTGTAAATAATTAGCCAAACCAAGTGCACAGTTTGGTCCTACACAGTGCAGTGACTATTTGCTGGATGAGCAGGATCTCTAACAGATGTTGCACGGTTACAATTAACAACCATATAGCTGAAGAACTAAGAACACGTCTGTTTCTTCTTTGCCTGGTAGCCAGTCATCCGTATAATAGGCAGCTGGTCTTGGCTGACATTATGTCACCATCATAAGTTGCTTCAATACCAAGACTACCTATCAATGTTATGCTGTTGAATCATTTGGCGTTTTTTTCTTTCTTTCTCTTAACTATTAGGTTTGCAAGCCAACCCTATGGACAGACAGAAGGAGATAAAGCATGCATTACAAATGTACATCTTCAAGTGATCTGACTGGGACTTCTAAGGAGCTTTGGGAGCAGTTTATGGCTGCTTGGACACAACCTCAAAAGCACTATCAGTCAAATTCAAATGTCATATAGTTATTCATATTTATCATGGCAGTGGCAGAAAATCTTGAACTTTTCAACTTTCTCATATTTCCTTATTGTTTGTGTTATTATGTTTATTGGCTTCATCTCGACTTACTTCATAGTCCAAATCGAGGTGGTCAAACTCTCCATTAGTCCTGAAGTGCTGAGTGTGTCTGTCCAAGGTGAAGTTCACATTGCGACGGTAGCGTTCAATCACTACTGAGTGCCAGTGATTGTCATCCAAGAGGCTCCCTGTGGTCACAGAGGTATGACCCAGGATCGAGCCATACTGATTACTGCCTGTAATAAACACAGCATAAGCCTTAAAATGCAGCCATGAGAACGGCGGCTGAATTTGTAAATACAACAAATGGTGTGACCAGGTGCTGTAAAAATAAAACAAATATGTCACACACAAGCAAACACAACTTTTTTTTTACTGATTTCATTTAATTTTAAACTCTAACTTTAAAGGATGCCTGCAGTAAGACATCCTTGGTGTGTCAGACACACTTCTGGTTAACAGTGAATCATGATTCACAGACATATGGATGGTATGGGCTTTTGTTTCCTTCATGAAGAGGGGGAAATTGTGTATTAGAATCTTAACTTTTCCCTTGACTAATATAATTTCAGCAAACCTCCATCAGTATATCCATTGATCCCATCAAAGCACAGCAAAGTGTTATTTTTTGTATCCCAATTCATTTCCATTATTTCCCAGCTAGACACACATTGATGGAGGTTTCAAAACATCCTCACATGTTTAAACATCACTGTAAAGCAAGACATGTCTGAGGCTGATACCGTAAAGACCTAAATCCTAAACACTGTTGGAGAAGGATCACCATCAAGAGAAAGTTGCTTTTTCTAACTCTGTGGCATTCATTTGTTACCCACCCAGGTTTATCTGCAGCAGCAGCTTGGCTTTACGGAGTTCCAGTGTGATATAGTCTCCCTGCTGGCCTTCCCCATGGAGAATCACACCCTCACTTTCTGACGTCTTAAACCTCAGTGCGATTACGTCCTTAATGATCTTCATCTTCTTCACCTGTGTTAGCAAACACCAATGACTTTGTGTGATTGTTTGCAACACTGGTAACTAATTTCTGATTAGATTAAAATGAAACATTATGTAAAAAAACAACAACAACAACTTTTCACTTTAGAAACTTTTATACTTGGTAACAAAACAAGACAATTTTCACTACCCAGTGTTCAAAATCTACATCCATTTATTTATATATAGCTCTCATAAAAAATGCCAGTTTATCGTGATACATTTGAATTTTTTCATTCTAAGTTTTTATTTTATGATCTAGCCTATATAATATGCAGGTATATGCTGTGTACCAACTAACAAGACTCCAGACTCCAAGACTTCTATTTAAGGGCAATAGTTTTAAACACGTATAGGATCCCAAGTCTTGATAAAACACAATGACGAACAAAATACTGAAACTCTCTGTTAAATATGTTTTCCAATGTTTATTAAAGGACTGCCATAAGTTTGTGTGACTAGCAAAGGAATGATCAATATAACCAATACCCTCTACTAGAATTCATTACAGGATCTAGTCTCCATGTTCTACAATGACCGAGTCAATATTGCTTTTTATATTCCAGTTTATTCAAAATTGAATATCCAATTCCAATCCAATAATTTTGAATATCCAATTTTAAATATTCGACTACTGAAGTTGAAATTTGGGTACCTTAAAACGATATGAGATCACACCCTGCCCATCAAAATTGATGATGTCTGCCCCTAAAGGAGGAAGAGAGAGAGAGAGAGAGATATTATTATTTAAACAAACACAAAACACAAACATTCAGATACATTAAATTCAAACCTGACAGTAATATTTAAAAGAACAGATGCGCTAATAATAGATGAATGTGTAAAAGGGCAAATTAAATTAGATATTATATTGCCAGCTCAATTTCTGGCTTTACATGCCACAAATTGCCTTTTTCAAAGGAAAATTTTTTATATGTCACAGTAGGAAGAACACGTTGGCTAATTGACACACATTTTTTGTTTACTGGCACACTTGCTATTAATCATGTTTCCTTTTTAATGCTATACGTTAAGATTAAAAATAATTGCAATAATTAAAAAAATGATATGCCTTTTTTACACATTTAAAAACTGCCACACAGATACACCTGCATGCAGACTGAGCTGGGAGCTCCAACTTATCCCAGATTCAGTGTAAGCCGAGGTTAATCGAGGAGAACTCAAGCCATGTGTGTCATGTTAAACAAAGTTAAAGTACAAAGAAATGCTATGTGTATATACTATACGTATAAGTGAAGGAGCTCAAAAAAGAGACAAGCAGTGGCATGAGGATGATTTTCAGACCTTGAGCTCAGTAATAAAGAGCAGTGCTTGAGGCATCTCTTCAGTCTTACTATCATCATGACAAGTGTTCGAGTGGTTAGTGGAGAACACATATGTGGCAAGATTGGTTGGAGAATTTAGAGAAGAGAGCACAGGAAATGATGGGATAACATAGCTAGGGAAAGAGATACAGGGATAATGATGCACAGTCACACTGCCCCTCAATCTTATATGATTTCTTGGGTTTTTACTTATATAAAACACAGAAATACACAAATATACTGAGGATGCCTTTCCTGATAAATAGTTGAGGGGAGGTAGAGGGAACTTACATCTGTTCCCTTTGTTCCAACTTCTCAAATGCTGTCTCGCTTTCAGTATTTTTTGCTGCTTCACCCTCACCCCACTCTTTCCAATTTCATCTTTCTCCATTACTCTCCACTCTGCTCTACTTGTTATTTATTTTGGTTCTGTCTTTAGTTTCCAATCTTTCTTCAGTCATTTCACTTTGATTTTTGTTCTGTCACATTTATGGTACAGGCATTGGTGGTATCTCAGCGTCCAACAGTTTTATATGTCGCCATATATGGATATGGATCAACGTGGATAAAATAATCAAATAAATAAAAATTAAACGCATGCATGGGCGCACACACAAAAAATGCAAATACAAATGTTTTATGGTTGCTTATAATTATGCTAATGCCAAAAAAAGTCTCTGACATTTTAAACTACAAAATGAAGTTTGACATTGAAATGTTAAACTATAACTACATAATGCATTTTTCAACTGCTTAAATACTAGCTTCAGTTCTCTAAAACTAATTGTCAGTGGCCTGAACGCATATATTTAATTAACTTGTAAATATCCTGCTACAGTAATGTTTGGTTTTTGATTTTAATGGTCAGGTTGTTGTTAGTCAACATGACATAATCACAATGATCATAATATAGCATGCTTAATTAAAGTTTTGTGGATATAAATGCGATGTTACTGTCATGAAATTAAAATTATACAGGTGAGTAAACAGTGTAAATTAGTCATTTTAGCTGCTGGTAGGTGGTTGCTTTACAACATTTTGATGAAATAATAGATGTGCATAATTCATGTTCTCTGTGCTACAAAATCTTGCAAAACTAAAATGATACAATGCTTTTCTAAGGTTTTACAGGTGCAAAGGTGCATCCTTGCCCATTGTTAAATGGTTGCCAGGGAACATGATCACATTATAATATACCATGCATGAGTTTTGCTGATATAAATTAACCATTAATGTTGTGAAATTCAAATTATATGATGGGTATTATGAGTGCATAGATGTTAAATATGGGTTATTATCACTCATTGGTAGGTGGCTGCTAGGCAAAATGATGATGTCATAACATATGGTTCTATAGATAAGAGCCTTAAAGGGATCTAAGATGTACCTGTGTGCCAAGTCTGGTTGCTCAACTCCTGACTGTGTAGGTGGAGTTTGTGGGCGGAGAGAGATTTTAATTTAATCCTACGTAAAGTACTATTTTTTTTATCCTATTTATTGTTTTTGCAAAACATTTAACCCATTCTAACAGATTAAAATATAGTTTTAAATGTGAAGCTATTGTGATGAATCAGAGTAACTATAAATCAAACTAGGGACCACAAGCCTCACCTTGATAGTATAAAATGTTTCTTGATCTAATGTATCCATTCGAGTTAGTAGAAACTTGTTTCAGGTGTTGCTGGGAGGAGCCAGAGACAATGGTTTCTAGTGGCACTCTGGACTATGTGAAATTTTCTCTCCTGGTAAACACAAACTGACTTCCCTTTCATAACACTGAAAACTAATTCACATTTTAAATCACATATCTGTGTTGGTTTGAAAACAATACTTGAGATGTAACTTTCTCCTTTGGTCAAATAAAGATAATTGTTTCAGACTGTTTATCTGTCATGAAAGCAAGTTTTATTTGCAACACCATACATGCGGTTCCCATGCTTACTCTAATGTAATATTGAGCCCGAGAGCCAGAATGATGCTGTTTAAGCTGATGCTTATTCTAGAATTAGATACTATTCAGAAGAAAATCTCCATAAGTACATTTCTTAGCCTTGACAGATTATGATGGCGATACATCATACTGACAACAGATTTGGTCTTTGGCATTAAAAAAAAGCCACGGGTTGAAGTCAGCTGTGAAAGAGATTGCATTTGTATGGAAAATTAAATTTGTACTCTCTGTTTCTGTCTGATTCCCCTTTCTCTCACATATTGCTTCTACTATTTACCGACTCATCTATGAAGTAATTGATTTGCTGTTGATCCTATGTTAATCAAAATGGAAATGAGCATGTAAATTCCACAGCACGGTGAATCATGACTCCTTTGCAGCTTGCACCTCTGGCACAACCACATCCACACACATGCATACAGATACTGCCTTTTATTGCATAGTCCTAGATGAGTCATAATATGGCATTGCATTTAATTATCATACATTTTCAGAACCCAGAATTATCATCTACAACCAACATATTTGGTGATTATGCTGGAAACATAACATCTATATTTATCTGCCTCTCTTTCCTCCCACTACTTCTCTTTTGTGCTTTCTGTTTTCATCCTCTTTCCTCTGCCATTGCCCAACACTGTACTTCTCCCGTCTTTCATCTTCCGGCTGGGAAGCGGGAAAAACATTTACAAGAAGCTGATTCTAGGGGAACTGCAGAGTCAGGGAGTGAAGGATGGCTAGATGAACAGACAAATGTATGAGTTCTCATTTTCTGACTGAATGCTGAAGAAAGAAGCAGTGACAGCATAATCATGAGGAACCACTGCAGGCTTCAAAACAAAGATGACAGACAACTCTGAAAGATGATGCACCTGACCAGAGGGAGTGTGTGTGTATGTGTAGTTGTAGTTGTGTTTCCCTCTTTCTGTGTTTCTGCTGATACTTGAGTTTTAAGCATGTGTCTTCCTTATTTTGCATTTATTATACATCTCAAAACAGATGTCACTGAGTGGTGGACAACATTCATATCTGTCAGAAACACAAACTCTCTGAGCTTAGTTGGGCCTTGAGACAAGCAAGTAGGTTTCTTTTTTTTGTTTCGTTTTTTATTTTTTGTTTTCCTTCCTCGTCTTCTTTTTTATTTTAGTGCTATTTAGTGAAAACCTCAATCAGATTAGAAATACAAGTACAAGTACCTCGGGCTGTGGGTGGACAATAAACTGGACTGGTCATGCAACACAGAGCACCTGTATAAAAAAGCCCAAAGCCGACTGTACTTCCTCAGGAGGCTGAGGTCTTTTAACATCTGCAGGAAGCTCCTGAGGATGTTTTACCAGTCAGTGGTTGCTGGAGTACTTTTCTATGCTGTGGTGTGCTGGGGGAGCAGCACAGCAAAGAGGGACTCATCCAGGCTGGAGAAACTGATCAGGAGGGCTAGCTCTGTGGTCGGCATGAAGCTGGACACTCTGGTGACAGTGGCAGAGAAAAGGACATTAAAGAAACTGATGGACATTATGGACAATGCTGGGCATCCTCTGCACACGGCCATAAACAACCAGAAGAGTCTGTTCAGTGACAGGTTGCTTCTCCCCAAGACAAGAACTAACAGACTTAAAAACTCCTTTGTCCCACACGCCATCAGACTGTTTAACTCCTCTCTGGAGGGGAGAGGGAGGGGAAACAGGAGGACAAAGGAGGGGGGAACAACTAAGCTGTAGTGCCTCTTCACCTCGCTGTACAATACCTTGTGCAATACTTTTTGTAAATAGTCAACAGTGCAATAGACTCAATACTTGAAATGTGCAATTCACTTGTATTTTTATTTTTTATTCCTATTTATTCTATTTATCCCCTTTGTATATTTTATTTATATTTGTCTCTGTATTTATATGTGTGTGTGTGTGTGTGTGTGTGTGTGTGTGTGTGTATATATATATATATAACAGTTCTGTAACTGTAACTTCGGTCGTTGCTGTGCTTTTTTTGGAAGTCGAATTTCCCAGAGGAACCCACCCGAGGGATTAATAAAGTTCTATCTTATCTTATCTTATCTTATCTTAAATAAAAATAAGACCATAAAGTCTATATGTGACCAAGAAAAACTGGTGGTTTGGAAGTGACCCCATTGATTTTTTCCCCTGTGTGGGATCAATTGCAAGTAGTTGCTGTGAACAACTGGTCCTCAGAGGTTTACCAATCAGCACCCGTCTTTGGGTGACCGCTTTTGGTCTGAAGGCATCTGGTGGGAGGCAACCTTCCTTGGCCCAACTCGGCTGGATTGAGTGCCTTAACTCTCAAACATATTGGCAAAGGTTTGAAATTAATTTCCATCTTATTTACAAATGCATAGAGATTGTGTTGATGTGCGCAAATTCTCTGCTTCACCAAACAATGATGCAAACACACAAACCTGAATCAATCAGGTTCAGCCGGCAATTTACTGCAAATTGCACCAAATTTAACACAGAAAAACGTGTCTTAATTTATGCCAACTACATGCGTAGTAGTTGGCACTATAAGTGTTTATTTATTTGACATGAGAGAAGGAAATGTTATAAGAACTCTCCTCACGTCCAACTTCTAATAGAAGAGTTCACCCTTATTCCATAAATATATAAACATATTTTTAAGCCTCCCCTCGTGTATTTGAGCTGCCATGCTGTTTTCAGAGAGAAACATGTGCACTACCTTTTAAAAAAGCTAATACGCTATGTATTATTTTGTTACTTGCTTCCAGCCTTAAAAGTATGCTGCTCAAGGTTTAAAGTTGGTTGCTAATGAAATGAAGTAACTATGTTTTTGTTCATTTATACATTTATAAATTGTAAATTTTCCCTGTCTGGTTTGGGCTGCACTTCAATGCTGTTCAGTCAAAAATGACTCCAGACTGTCTTGTTGGTGCTTTATTCTTGTTTTTATTTTATTGCTTTCTCAATTAAGCAAAGCTGAAAGACAGCAACTAACTGCAAGGGATCTCACACCTGGTCTCTGCCTTTAACTTCAAAATTTCAAGGGTAGAGAGATTGGAGGCACTCATTGTCATGTTTAAGAAACCAGTTTGAGATTATTTGAGTTTTGAGATATGCTTTGGAAGCAAGCATCAGAAGATGGGTGCACTGTAGTCATAAAGGATGGACATGGTCAGCAGTGATACTCAAGTATGATACTCAGTTGGCACCGAGAGCCCTAAAGTGTGCCACCAACAGCAGCCTGAGCCTTGAAAGAAAGCAGGATGGATCCATGTTTTCATGTTATTTATATTAAATTCTGACCCTGCTATCTGAATGGTCCACCTGTTGGTCTCCTGTTGTCCAGTTTTGATAAGTCTGTGCAAATGGTAATATCAGTTTCCTATTCTTAGCTCCTATTCGTAGCTCTTTGTGTAGGCCTCTGATGCTGCAGCCGTCTGCTTCATGGTTCAACATGTTGGGGGTGCTATTCTGCATACCTCGTCTGTAATGACTGGTTATTTGAGATACTGCTGCCTTCCTATCAGCTCAAAGCAGTCTGACCATTCGCCTCTGCCCCTCACACAGAGAACTGCCAATGCCAATGTGAAACAGTGAGTTTGGATCAAGCCCAATTTAACTTTTTCTGCTGTCTAAAGTAAAGTGGTAACCTCTTTCTCAAAGTGCTTGCGGGTATAGGCTGCATAAGGTATGTTTCACATCCTGCTCAAATACTCCAGAACCACTGGTGCTTGACAGCATGCCCAATGTTATGTAAGTTATTGATTGTTCCTACATTTCTTTTGCTAAATTTGAGAAATATATCTTGCTGAGTGTTACTGGAATACTATGACTTTTTCCAAATTGGGAAAACTGCATCCAGATATTGTTCCAATTCTATTATGTTTTAAAGCTAGCTCTTTCACCAAATCTGTTCAAAATACATTATCTCTTATCGTCTTAGGTAAAAACAAGGCCCCAGCAATTCCATGTTAGGATCACTGACACCATTGATGTGTGAGAAAAGTGAAATGACAATACCAACAAAATGAGCTAAGTGTGATTATAAATGTGTGGGGAGAAGTAATGTGTATAAGCTTGAAATGAACTGAATGGCTGTGTTGCTCATGCTAGGAGTGCCTATGCACGCATGTGTGCATCTGTATGTGTTAAGTGTATGTGCAGCACATCTCGTGGGCCTTATCATTACTGTCATGCTTTTCTTTTGACATGGGAAGGAAACGAAACAAGGAAAATATAATCAATGAACCGAGGACTGACTGGAATACAACGCATGCCCTTGCATTCACGCACACAAACGCACACGCGCACACCCCCTCCCTCACAAACATATCCACGCATAGTGCAATCACATCTCCCGAATGAAAGATGTATGTGTGTCACTTATAACCGTAATTTATGCAGAGCCTTAATTGAAAATTGTTATCAGAATCAATTTGGCAGCCTTTAATAGGATGAGGGCAAAGAGGCTGCAAGAGAGCCAGTTCCCTGGATGATGCATTTGTTAGAAAGCGAGAGACAGTGTATGAGTGTTTGTGTATCTGTACATGTTTGCGAGTTTGCAGCCGTGCTCTGCATATTGCTGCAAATTGATTTTATTTGTGCATGTATGTATCGTGGCAGGCTTTCATGCTGGGATTGTGTTTAATTCACATGCAGAAATAGCTCCATTGTGCCTTGATTGGAGCTGACAAACCATCATTAAGTTCTCCACATGGATCCACAATTTGAAATGCTAAGTGCTAGGCTGCACATGTTTAAAGCCTGTGAGGCTACTAGGAGTATATTTACTTAGGAGTGGAATCTATCTGGTTTCTTTAAACGGCTGTTGTATCTGAGTGTTGTGATTCCAGACCAACCAAGTGACTGTAAAGCAATTAATATGCAAATGAATGCCTCCACCTTTGATTATTGTTCTGTCTAATAATGTGTGAAGATTCAAGGTGTTACAGGTGTTAGATTAGCCGTGTGTGTAAGAGAAATATAAAAGAGACATTGCAGGTGTTCTCCAAACCTGTTTGTGTGTGTCTTTGTGTGTGCGTGTGTGTGCGTGTGTGTGTGTGTTTATCTCCACTCACAGTAGGAGCATCCGTAAACTTCTATTCGCAGACCAATCCGTCCCTCCTCGCTCCATTCTAACGGGATGAGCCTAAGGAAGCGAGCCACGATTCCCTGCTGGAGCTCATGGCGAACTGCACTCTCTGAGTTGGAGTTCCCAGAGAAAGCCTATGAACATAATCATTCATATACACACAGACATAGAGAGAAACACAAACACACACACACAACACACACAAATTAAATACATCAACGCCACAAGCCTGAAGACAAACAAGCAGCTTCAGGACTTCAGAACAAGAGTATTTGTTCCACTCACCACATCCTACCCTGAAGGTGCTCACTCACAAAACATACAAAATAATTATGAGTCTACATATCTAATATGCCCACCATAGGACAGTCTAACCGTAGGGAATGTTAGGAGTAAATTGCATATTGTATTAAGCTGCGTATGCATTAAGAAACTCCCTGCTCACATCAATTCATATCTAGACTGATTTATGTGTCCCAACAAGTAATAGAGGCTTGTAACTGATGAGGTTTACAGTTCTTTGCTATATTAGCCCTTTGTTCCACACAGCTGGTATACCGTCTAAAAACTCATCTTATTAAAAAAAAAAGGCATCTTGAAAAGCAAATAATGCCTATTTAACACTTCTAGGATTGCAGTGATGCCTAATTAAAATGTCGTATTTATCTGCAATTTTAAGTGTCTCTGCACAGCCCCAGTGTGGCTGCAGTTCCATGACTGAACATGTGCTGGTTGTTTTGTACACATCATGGCTTGACAGCATGAGCTGCTCTCCAATGTTTTGCTGTAAGCATAAATATTTGATGTCAAATTTCAATGACAGGCTACTGAAGTACATCTCCTGACAGTGCATTCCCCCTTTGCTGTTTTGACTTAAATGTGACTGACTGGAGTCTTTACCACCCACTAAAAAAAATAAATTGTATTTACATGGAAAAGAGAAATGAGACAAGGATGGCATTCACTTCACCAAATACTATAGAATCCCACTGGATGAGTAAAAGAGGCACTCGTTAAAATGATCTCCTCTTCTCACTACATCATTCTTGTTTTCTTTCCTCCTACTTAGTTTCTCTTCCTTCACTTGACCTGATACATGACGGGGAGAACCTCTAACCGCCCACTAATCCACCTCACCACAGTCCCTGAACTATTTTCACTTCTGTGCATTCTGCTCTGCTCTCTGAAATAAACACACAACACAACCCCGTTCCCCCATGCATTACTTTCGACACACACATGCACAGAACAGTTTGCACACACCACTGGGGAGAAGCCTCATTAATAGCCTAGCAGGTAACTAGAAGAGAGCAAGACACTAGACAGCCATGTGTTATTTCAGATAAGACATGGAGTGGGCAGGGCAGAGCATGAGTGTATGGGAAAAAAATAACTTGCACAGACAGCCTGCTTTCAGCTGACTCTTCAGTGACCCAAGAATGTACCCCTGAAGATATGCTATCTGCAAAAGGAGGAAATGGTCAAGAGTTCACACTTAGCTCAGAGCTACTGAACTTTCACTGTTGTGAAGGAGTGGACAGTGCTTCTTTTATCAATGAATTCCTCTCAGTTTCATATTTAATCTTTATTTATTCCATAAACCTTTATGGAATAAATAAAGTATGCCTTTTGAAAGAGAAGGTTGCAGCGTAGTATTGTATGTATGTCACCAATAAATAAGTAAGTAAATAAATAAATAAAAACAGCAAGCACATTAATAGTTATGCTCCTGACCATGACATAGCTAGAGTTATGGCTTTTACACCCAAAGACATAAAATCTCACAAATCCACAAATTGTCGTGGTTCTGCAGGAAGTTTGGACACATCCATCAGTGGCTAGGCAACAGATCAAGCAGCCACTCTGATCATGTGAAAGACAATACTGTTTAACTTGTGCAACGACTGGTAACTGATGATTCAGCAATGCAAACCTTAAAGTTACATTAAATTTGCTTTTTAAAGCAAGTTGACTGGAAACAGCATTTTTTCTCTTCTTTTAAATCATAGCAATTAAGTGGAAGTTGCCAGGTGTAATTGCTGCTTATATCGGTACTTTTTAAAGTAGCTTCCACACTATAGAAAAAAAAGGACTGGAGTACCTACAGATTACATGGACAGTAGCTGCTAGGTCATGAAAACCCATGACACGAAGCTCCTGTCACATAGTTTTTGTGCTGATGTTAATACCAGAGGAGGTTTTTGAGTCAGCACAGCACTGGTAACTTTGAGCACTCGGGGAGCCTGTTATGACTTCAAACAATGTGCGCTGAGCTCATTTCATAGTTGCATACCGCATCATCAAAACACTGGAAGTCTGAAATGTCTCCATAACTGAGATATTCCTTTATTCACCTGGGCTAACGTTACTCTTTGGAGCTGTTTGTGCAATTCTACAATAGCTTCTTCCCCTCTAACCCTTATCTTTTTCTTTTGCTGTTAAATCTTCTCAAGCTTTCTTCTCCTGTGCTCTCTATTGCATGTTTGTCCTTCAGTATTCTGTTTCCAAACTGCCTGTAGTGTTGGCTTCTGATATGAAGCACAATGACAGTTATATCTACAATCTGCATAAATACACACAAGCATCCATGCACACATATAGATACAGACTGCCAATGCACGACCTTGCCATTTAAGCAATTATGAAATGTTAAAACCTGATGTCACTGTTAAGATCGCCTCATCGTTGGGTATAAAATAACGAAAGAGGAAAAAAATCTTCTGACAATTTTTCTGGCTGCATGCAGATGACTTCAATTCCTTTTTGTCCAGCTGTCACCTTCCTCTCCTTGCCCTTGTCAAGGTATACCAGAGAAAGAAAAAGAAAAAAGACAAAGAGAGAGAACAAAACCATTTTTTTTCTTCACCCAAAAGCTCAATCCCCCCATCCTCTTTTTTTTTTCCCTCTATTTCCCTATTGTGTTCATCCCGCTTTCTACACTTATCTATGCTTGGCTGAATGAACAGCTCAATTCAAAGGCATTACTATGCAGAGTGGGGGGCAGAAGGCAGGATAGGGAAGAGAAGAGGAGGATGAAGATGAGGAAAAAGCTGTGGATGCTGAACACCTTGCAAAAGTCTGCCTAGTGAACCATTTAATTCCCTCTACTCCAAAGTCAAATCATTAAGCGGCAAACCAATGAGTAATTGGAAATATATGTGTGTGACTGCCTGTGTGACAGTTTATGTTGAGGTGTGTGCACGTGTGCGTGTTTTATAAGCAACTTTAGAGCTTAGACACTTTGACGTTTTGTTTAATCAAGAACTGAGGTAATTTACGGCAACAAAGGCCACAAAGTGCCTGAAGCAAATTTCAGAGTTTACTCACTAGCTGCTATGTGCATGCGTGCAGAGTTGCATATACTTCTGCATGATTCTGCCTACTATGTACAGTATGTCAGTGATATGTACAGTTAATGTTAGATTAGTTGGTTTACTTGATACTTGAGAAAAATATTTACTGCTATTTTATGTAGTTCTGTGAGGATGTGCATCATATTTTGGAATGTTTAGAACAGTGTAAGTTAGTAAAGGACACACGCATGATTTCAGCAGTCCACGAGATCAGTGGGAGAAAAGCAATGAAAGAAATCTTGACTTGGAAAAGAAAATAATGAGGGAAGCTGAGAACCAGCCAGTCTCTGTGCTGACCATTTGGAGCACAGGGGCTGTCATTCAAGAAAGAACAAGCCAATCACTTTCCTACAGCTGGTCAAAAAAATACCCCTGTGGTCTGCTCTGTCTGACATACACAAACACACTTCGCTTGTATACGAGATAGACATCCACGTCGGCATGCTCGCTCTCATAAACAGACCCTGGCAAAATTCTCCACACGCCCATTATCTAACTTCTCAAAAGCTCTCCCTCATTGCTACTCCTCACCCGCTTACTTATTTTCCCTGGCTGCATGTTTTCATTTCCTGAATGAGCATCTGTCCTTTCTGTCTATTCTCTCTCTTTTTTGTTTCACTGAAAATCAGTCTGTATATGTGCGAGCATATTTCTGTTTGTGCTGCGTGTCTGCGTTTTGACAGCCAGACAGAGGCCCTTCCAGAGAACAGATCTCTAGATACTGAGAAACAACAAGTGAAAGCTATTTTCTGGCATTTGCTTGTTGCTGCTGGACTCTTTGTTAGACCAGCCCAGAGTCAGGGCTATTGTGTGTGTGTGGATCTATGTGTATGTTCCTTCCAAACAGGCAGGGGAAATCAGTCCGGCCTGGTCTGGTCTTTTGTTTTTATTGACAAGTGTACGAGACAAAACAGAAGGACCATAGAGAAATTTGTGTTTCTGTGAAGCCCTGTGGGTGGCTGTGTCTGTGCCAGGAAAATAGGACAAATTCTAGTAATGCTTAATTGAAGTCATGAATCTTTAAAATGTTTTAAAGTGGGCTGGGTGTTACATACTACAGCATGTGGCTAACATCTTGAGAGTATACCGTGCTACACACAAAGCCTCAATAGGAAATCTCTTCTTACTGTTTCGTGACACTTGCTGACAGAATTAAAATTCTGGGCTACACAGTCAATCAAGTATCCCACTAGGGGTGAGGACCACAACCAACTTCTGCTGCAGGCAGAAGCTAAATGGATTTTTGATCTGAGTCTGCAGCTCCAGATGGGCTCAATGAGCTGAATGAGGAACTTGATCTGTGCTATTTCCTGTAATGGTTTTGTATTTTTTGTATTGTTTTTTGTTGTTGTATTTCAATCATATTTTTGTTCATGTTTTATTTTCTTAGTTCTTTCTCTTCGGTGGTGATTTATGCTTAGAAATGTAATAATATTTTGCTTAGTTGTACATCCTTGTATATGTTTGTGCTTCAGTTTTGTTTATATAGACTTTCTGACATGTCTGTTTTTGGCAACACATTTCTTGCTTTACAAGTTTGAACAGTGAATTGAACTGCAAATCTGAAAGTTTGTGATTAAAACGAATGTATGTCCTTCCATTGTTATGTGCACTTCTGTTGATTTCTGTACATCAAAGGCATGATAAGCTGCTTCAGAGACTCTTTACAGTCTTTTATTGGAACAGTTCAGAATGATCTCATTTTGTATCCGTATGTGCCAGATAGTTAGTTCAGTCGCCAATTAAATGGCTTTACCTGCTAAAATGGGCACCCAAAGAATTGGTGACAAAGGAAAATTGAATCTTTTCTTTGCTTTGCATACATTATTAAGGAAAAATGAAAAACACTTCTAGTACATTTCATACCAATACTTTTTTCCACACACTGCCTTTTGGGCTCATTAATTACTGTATAGTAATAGAAAGAGTGAAAAAAATAGGAAATTTTAGCAAGAAACCTTCATCACGTCTTCCCTTAAATTTACACACATGCAGGAGAAAACATGTGTGTGTACATGTGTTTGGACCTGATGTAAGTGACATGCAATAGTTTTACAGTATCATGTCAGTATCAGTATCAAGAAAAAAGTGAAAACCATCAGTGCACTGTTGATATAAAATGGTTTCTACAGTCCTCATTAATCATACAATATTAAGAGAGTTCATACAGTAGGAAAGAGGAATTTTACCTCAGTGCTATTTTTTATACACTGTCTACACAAGTACCATTTTGAAACTGTTGCCAGACCAATTAAAATTTCATTTCAGCCACTTAAGTTGTAAAGAAACTTTTATGACTCACTGGGATCTACCCTTTCTCCATAGTTCCATGCTTTTCAGACCTTCCATATGTAATAATACCAGTGTCACTGATATGCTACACAGTCACAAATATAGGTTGTTTTATACCAGTATGGACAAAAGCACTGGGCCATCTACACATTAAATCTAAAGGAGATGCTAAGCCAAGGAAGTCCATGTCTTGAAGCTCTTGGCACACAGCTTTTGTGCTGATGTTAATGTCTCAGAAGGTTTGCAAGTCTGAGTCAACAGAGCACTGGCAAGTTTAACGTACTACTATGTGTCTCAACACTCGACTAGGTGACTGGGCTCTGCAACTCTACCACTTTGCAGCTGGAGTGGTGTGCTTCCTTCTACTTTGAAACAATACCTCTTAAAACGTTTTATTTGGAGGGAAGATATTTCATTAGCAGATAAAAAAGATGCAATAGTGGTATCCTATTATTCTAGGATCCAGTGAGCTCTTTAGAACAACCATTCTTTCACAAATGTTTATAAAGGCAGACTGCATGGCTAGGTGCTTGATTGTATACACTTGTGGCGATGGGACTTGAAACGCCTGAGTTTAAAAATAAAGAACCCATTACATTTGTTCATATTATTCATGTTGATGATCTTCATGGTTACAAACTGTAGGTCTCCTACGGCAGTGTCAGAGTAAGCCGAAGCACTTCTGCAATGACTTCCATGTGTGTAAAAGATCAGCACTTTTTAGAATTGACATAACATGATCACACATTCTCTATGTATGTGGAGAGAACTATCATTGACAAATGTCTGAAAATAAAATTTGATGTGCACAGTGCAAGGTATTGGTGTTTAGGACAATCTTTAGAGTGCTTTAGCGAGACACAAGTATATGGCTGTCCAATAAACTGCATTCTGGTCAGACTTAAGGAAGAGATACCAGGGTGCTCATACAGATATAAAGCTGACACGTTGAGATGTCATCAGATTAATGAAGAGTAGTGCATGTCTGAAAAAGGCTTATTTGAATTCATCATCTTCGTTATTCTCGCTCAGCAAATTTTAATTTCCACACTCAACTCTTTATTTAGAATGAATTGACATTAAATAGGCTGACACTCAAGTTCTGTGAAGTTGCTGCAGCCAATCAAGATAAAGACTTAAAAGTTAAAAGACAGACTTTATATCAGGGCCGATTAAAAGAAAAAAAAAAAGATGAAGTCATAAAAAGTAATCTCCATGACTTCAAGCAGCAGTGTTCCTCTGATTAGTTCAATTCAAACATTTTGGACTTTAATGCTGAACGTGATAACTCATTTAGTGGTCGACAGCAGCTGTTCATCAACAGTCAGTGTGAGTGAATGAGAAACTGCTTATGTATGGGGATAAACACTGGTCAACAAACAAGTTTGTCTTCTTTTTGTTGAGATGCAGTTTTGACCAGTGTCAGGAATTTGAGTCAGTAAGAGTAAGGCATAAAGAATCAACACAAATCATGAATGCACGCATCACTCTGAATGCTAAACCTTTTAATAATCTTACATTAATATCAAATAAGTGTGCCTTATTTCGTATGATGTAAATGAACCTCCTGGAGTCTTTCCCCGATTCATTTCAACAGCAGACAGCAGTTGCTGTTTGGATGGTAGCAATGGATCATCTCCATCTGTGACATGACTCATTAGTAACTTGCGGCTGGCTTGAATTCAATGAAACATGGGAGAACGTATTCATCTTTGTATTACGTCACGTTATTAGTGGTGTTAGCACCAAATTAATAATCAGTAAGAAAACTGGTACTTAAGAACATTTTGACACAACTTTCTGCTAGGGCGCAGCTATCATGACTACAAGGACAGAGTGTAATTATTCTTAATGATTCAGTTTGATGGTGCAATGGTTTTGCACTGATGTACAGTATGCACGTCTTTGCAGGCCTGTCTACTGCCACTGGGGGGCAGTGTGTAAAACCCCCCCAAAAAACATACGTACAAATGGTTATGTTATCGACTGTCTCTCCCTGGAGATGAAAGCAGTTATAATGTACCAAAGAGTCTTTATAATGGATCGAAGTAAAGTGCTAAGGAGAGAGTAAACAGAAGTTAAAAATTCTGAATGACAATATATCAACTAGGCTGTTAATCATGACATCTCTTAGCAGTTGTCGACCACTGAAAGCACCAACAACGCGCATTAAAATTGGACCATGAGCAATGGAAGAAGGTGGCCATCCATCTGTGGGATGTGCTAAACGAATAAGTCCCATTTTTGGAGGTGCAAAATCAGGGCTTACAAAACTTGAATAATCTGTTGCTAAAATATTGGTGGCAGATACCATAACACACCTTCAAGGGTCTAGTGAAGACCTAAATGCCTCAATGGGTCAGGGCTGTTTTTGGAGGAGAAGGGGGAGCAGCACAATAGTAGCCAGATGGTCATAATATCATGCCCAATCATGTACTTGGGCTTGTGCAGGAATTCAATGCAGTCAGACCCCTATTAGGTCACAGAAAAAGATGGTGTTCACCTTCATAAAACAAGGCTACTTGAAACCATTTCTAGTTGACATGAAGGGTATTGTCATTATTCATATGACTGCTGTGCTTTGAGGTGATTGTTGTGATTTGGTGCTAAATAAATAAAACATAATTGAACTGAATTGAATTATTAAGACATTCAAGGCTTTTTGTAACTAGTTCAAGTGAGACTCCATGGTGTAGAAAGATTAGCTTAAGTGCAACATGGATAATATTGGAAATTGTTTAAGAAAAAAGCATACTTCTAATATTGCATAATGTTTACATACTACTGTATAGCATATACACATAACAAAACGGAAAGTAAGAAAATTTTATGTTATTTTCGAGAAATATATTCTTTTAAAAAGTCTTTGTGTTTGCTGAGAAGGAAAGACTTATTTTGCCTGTGTGTTTTACACACACAAGGACAGAATAAGATCAAAGATGATTATGTGCCCTCATTTTGATTACTTTGTTATGGAGTGCAATGTATTTCTGCACTTTAAAAATGGCATTCTTCTTTTCTTTGTTCAGCCTTTCTTTGATCAAAAGGGACATTGAACCAACTACCCCGCTGAGGCGTGCCCTTTCTATGGGTTGGAGAGTTTTACGTTACTCATCTCTACATTTTGATCTAAGTTTAGGAGGTCCTTTTGCCAACTTTATTCTTGAGAGGACGTTGATGATCATGTTGACATTATGTTGACTCTATGACCATTTTTATCCTGTTCTTCCATATGGACTTCAGGAGGGGAAATCCTCATCCAGCATGGCTTCAGCTCTCTATTCTGCTCGATTATGCTTCTGATAAGCGGTAGCATTATGACCTCCAATTTCAAAGGTCACAATAATTATAATAATAATTTGTATCAAAAAGGTTTAGAAATTGTTGTCCTTGTAGAGTGCACTGAAAACATCTGTTTGGTGTGTAACATCAAGCCATCAAGTTCTGCCAGCAATGTCAAAGCTATGTCAAGTGCAAAGAATTAGGATCATATTTTGGTTCCCATAACAACTCTCTTTCCTCTAGTCCTCCAATTAAAAAAAACATGCTTTTACTCAAAAGTTTCATAAGGAAATATTTCAACATTTCAGGCTTTGTTCACGCCAAATTCATCATGAGTAAAGTTTTAAAAATATTGTGACATGACAGTTTTAATAATCAAAACAAACCTAAATCTCAGTAAATACAAAGTGAAACTATGATGGCACCCCTGCTGAGATGTGAAACACATCTCCTGATTACTCAGTAACAAGCTGACATTTAACAGGCTGCAAGTTTGTCAGTGCTAAATATAACTTTAGGAGGGAGATAGGAGCCAGTTAGATAATGCTCTTTTCATCATATTTTCTTACATTAGATTAAATAAGATACCCTTATTTAATTTTAGTGTCACTGTTCAAAAGGGGCATAAACAAATTAATAAACAAGCTTTGATGGTTTTCTGCCAAAAACTTAACTTTACTTAAAATGTAAATATGATGTTAGCTTGTGCAGTATACAAAATAATATCTGCATATATTTTATATTATATTTATATTTATATTGTATTGCTTTGCAAGAGTGCTTTAGATGAACCTACTCTATGCTCAGGTATCCCTCCTCTTTGACATTACCTGATATATGGAAGATACTCTAAGCACTGTTTTTCATTACATATTTGTCTATTTGGCAATATCCTTTCTCTGTTTTTCTTTTTTCCTTGTTTTCAGCACTGACCTGCTTTACTGGTGTTTTTCTAGTTTCTTGCTTTATTCATTTTCCTCCTAATGTAAGCTCCTGTCTGCCAAAAGCCTAAAATGTAAATGCATGAGGCACTTGATGTCTGCATCTAATAAAATGCAAAAACATGGACGGCGATTGAAGCCTGGCAGCACGGAAGATCATCCAAGTTCAAAAAGTCAGCACTTCATTTCATTCGCGTTGCTTTTCTATCTCAGATGTGACTGTGAAATTTCATACATAAATAAGTCAAACTGCAATGCCTCAAAAGTGAAAAGAGGTGGGAATTAGAACCATTTCATTTAAGATGTACAACTTTTACTACAGATTTAGTGACTTGTTTATTAGATTATTTTTTATTTCACCACCTTAAACCAGATCAACCTTAACCTTGATCTTTACTGTGAGGTTTTGGGGGCACTGACTCACTCTGACTCATTCTGTTTGTTTACACATTACGTTAAGCTCATGGAGCCCTTAATAATTTAGGTAGCAAACCATTTTAATTGGAGCTCATTTGAATGTTAATATATAACTTCTGGTGAAAATTTCAAACATATTTTTTACTTACACAAATTGACTTAAAAGATTCCCTGTTGATGGCGACTGCTTATTGTATTGCCATCTTCTATTTGTTTTCTCAAATCTAAATTTAACTCATTAACTTGCCTATTGGTCGTGAAGACTGAGGTGGCTCCAAGGCACTTGGCAACACCCAGTGAAATAAATACTAGGCTGACATGCAAAGAAAGGTAAGCAGGGAGAGAGAGAGAGAGAAAAAGAAAGAAAAAAAGAGCGAGCGAGCGAGAGAATGTGTTCCACTGGTGCATAAATCCAGGTGCATGATTTATCAGTGCATGCTCTGCAGCTTTTGAAACTGAATTAGTCCCCACCACTGAGACACGGAGGCATCACCATTCATTTACCTGACGAGCCACAGTCTAGCAACTCCTCCCTCCTGAGAACACACACATTCGATCACAATTGGACAAAGGTAAGCGCATGAGCTCCACTCGAGCTCGAACACTAACACTTTCACATAAGCTCGCACGTGCTTGTTTCAACATCATTAGGTTCAGTTTTATATACAGCCTTTAGCACAGAGAGAGGAATAAAATGAGCCTCAGCTGTTCTGGCAAGAGCGAAGCATTACATTCGCAGTGTATTACAGCATCACATTTCCTGACACCTTTTTAGCAAGGCTTCAGCACAATTTCATCTGTAAATACCTGAGCAATGTGGCTGCGAATGGCACAGGCTGAGACACATGGTCGCAACATAATTAAGTTGTGTCGCCATTATTTACTTTAACCAAATCTATTTCATTGCTCTACATCCACGGAAGGCTATAGCAGTTGTTTTAGTTCAGCTAAAAGAAAGAAGTGTAAATCGTTGCTTTAGTTTATTTATGTTGACACTGACTAAGTTACACTGGAAATGTTATCCTGTACCTGGCGGGAAATTTTACGTAGTACCATCATTGAGGAATCTGATTTAAATGACCAGTATTAAGTGGACAAATCGAAAGTTTATTCTATCAGCTTATGGGTGAGAGAAGCCAGAGGATGCTTTTTTTAAGTGCAGCGCTTGTTAATGTTAAAACTACTGAATGCAAGGATTCTAAAAAAATACCTGTACAGTGTTTCTCTCTGTGTTTGTTACACACAAGAAGATCTGTAGCTACTCTTAGGAAAAAATGTTTGTACTGCAATTTACCAGCCTTATTCCTCATGTCTCAATGACTAGTTGACAAGATACAAGATAATGTGCTTCCATGCACAAAGGCCCAGAATGTCTTTTGGGTTTTATTGCATTGCTTTCAAATATTCTTATCAATTTACAGTAAAAACATCTATTTCACAGCATGTACTTCGTTATTTTGTTCAGGCTAAACTGTGACGGCAATATCTCTATAAATGTTAGTAGTAGGCATCAGAATCAGAAAGGGGTTTATTGCCAAATGTTGAGCAGGTTTACAACATTAGGAAATTGCTGCGGTGCTTCAGTGCAAACATACTGTCATAAATAGCACTTAAATAGACATGAAAAAATAAAAGTAGGGATAAGAATTAAAAGTGCTACGTAGAAAGATATGTGCATGAGCTATACATGAGATATATACATGAGAATAAGAATTAAGAGTGCTACGTAGATAGATATATACATGAGTGCAGGTGGTGATCAGTGCCAAACATGGAATGATGCAGTGACACAGCGTAGGGTCATGTGTTAGTGGTGGGAACAGTCATATGGTTATTGTTCATGTGTCCAACAGCAGAGGGGAAGAAACTGTTCTTATGGCGAGAGGTTCTGGTGCGAATGGACCGGAGCCTCCTGCCTGAGGGGAGCAGGTCAAACAGACTGTGTCCAGGGTGAGAAGGGTCAGCTGAGATCCGAGCTGCACGCCGCAATGTCCTGGAGGTGTACAGGTCCTGCAGAGATGGGAGTCTGCAGCCAATCACCTTCTCAGCAGAGCGCACAACACGCTGCAGTCTCTGTTTGTCCCTGATAGTGGCTCCAGCGTACCACACGGTGATGGAGGAGGTGAGGATGGACTCGATGATTGCAGTGTAGAATTGCATCATCGTCCGTGTTGGCAGGTTGAATTTCTTCAGCTGCCTCAGGAAGTACATCCTCTGCTGGGCTTTCTTAATGACGGAGGTGATGGTGGGCTCCCACTTCAGGTCCTGAGTGATGGTGGTACCCAGGAAGCGGAATGAGTCCACAGAGGTGATGGGGGTGTCAGTCAGGATGATGGGGGGGAGTGGGGCCGTGTGCTTCCTGAAGTCCACAATAATCTCCACTGTCTTCTGGGCATTCAGCACCAGGTTGTTGTGGCTGCACCAGGACACCAGACGTTCAACCTCCCTCCTGTAGGCAGACTCATCCCCGTCAGAGATGAGTCCAATAACGGTGGTGTCATCTGCAAACTTGATTAGCTTGACAGACTGGTGGGTGGAGGTGCAGCAGTTGGTGTACAGGGAGAAGAGCAGAGGAGAAAGAACACAGCCCTGAGGGGAGCCGGTGCTGATGGTCCGGGAGTCCGAGACATTCTTTCCCAGCCTCACATGCTGCTCCCTGTCCGTCAGGAAGTCAGTGATCCACCGGCAGATGGGATCAGGCACATTCATCTGGGAAAGCTTGTCTCGGAGATGGTCTGGAAGGATGGTGTTGAAGGCAGAGCTGAAGTCCACAAACAGGATCCTGGCGTAGGTTCCTGGGGAGTCCAGATGCTGCAGGATGAAGTGTAGGGCCATGTTGATGGCATCGTCTACAGACCTGTTGGCTCTATATGCAAACTGCAGGGGGTCCAGGAGGGGGGCCGTGAGGGTCCTGAGATGGGAGAGAACTAGGCGCTCAAAAGACTTCATGACCACAGATGTCAGAGCCACGGGTCTGTAGTCATTTAGTCCAGTGATCCTAGGTTTCTTGGGGACAGGGATTATGGTGGAGGACTTGAAGCAGGCAGGCACATGACATGCCTGCAGTGAGGAGTTGAAAATGCCAGAAAACACTGGGGCCAGCTCGTTTGCACAGTGTCTGAGGGTGGGAGGAGACACGCCGTCTGGGCCGGGTGCTTTCCGAGCATTCAGGTTCTTAAACTGCTTCCTCACATCTGCTTCATGAATATGAAGAGTTGTGGTGGGAGGAGGTGGTGTGAAATCCTCTTTTGTGTGGGGTGAGGAGGGGGGTGTTGTAGGTGAACGGTTTGAAGGTGGTGATGGCTCTATGGAGGGGGGAGAGGTGGGGGAATTAGTGTCCAAAGTGCCTCTATTGTTGGGGCCGTTGGAGGTGTGAAGGCTGCCTGATGGCTCGTCAAAACGGCAGTAAAAGTCGTTAAGGGTGTTGGCTAAGAGCAAGTCATCAGTGGAGTGGGGGGTTTTAGGCTTGTAGTTTGTGATATTCCTAAAACCTTTCCACACAGAGGCCGAGTCATTCTCTGAGATCTGCTGCTGCATCTTCTCAGAGTGCTGATGTTTAGCAATGTCCACTTCTTTAGTGAACCTGTACTTGGCCTCTCTGTAGCAGTCCCTGTCTCCGCTTCTGAACGCCTTTCTCTTTTCCAGCCACAGCTTTTTGAGTTTAGGGGTAAACCAGGGTTTGTCATTGTTATAACTCACCCTGGTGCGTGATGGCACAATGCTGTCCTCACAGAAGTGGATATAGGAGGTGACAGTGTCCGTAAACTCGTCCAAGCTGTTAGAAGCAGCCTTCATTGTGTCCCAGTCTGTAGACTCCAGACACGTGCGAAGCTCCTCCACAGCCTCGTTGCTCCACAGTTTTTTAGTCCTCACGACAGGTTTGGAGAGCTTCAGCCTCTGTCTGTACGCGGGGATTAGGTGGATCATGACGTGGTCAGAAAGTCCGAGTGAAGCGCGGGGCACCGCGCGATAGGCCCCGCTGATCGTGCTGTAACAGTGGTCTAATGTCCTCTCCTCTCTGGTCGGGCATTTAATATACTGCTTGTATTTGGGAAGCTCATGGCTCAGATTGGCTTTGTTAAAGTCCCCAAGAGCAATGATGAGAGAGTCCGGGAATGTCCGCTCCATGTGCAGTATCTGCTCCGCGAGTGCGCACTGAGCTGCCTGCGCATCTGCGTCTGGCGGGATGTAAACAGCGGCCAGGATGAATGAAGCAAACTCCCGCGGAGAATAAAACGGTTTGCAGTGGATAAAAAGATATTCCAGAGAGGAAGAGCAGTGCTGAGCAATCACTGTCACATCTGTGCACCAGCCACTATTGATGTAGAAGCAGAGACCTCCACCTTTGGACTTACCGGAGAGAGCGGCCTGCCGGTCCGCGCGCAGCAGATGGAAGCCCTCCAGCTTGAGCGCGCAGTCTGGGATGTTCTCACTGAGCCACGACTCCGTAAAACATAAGACACAGGAGGAGGCAAAGTCTCTGTTCATGCTTCTCATCAGGGCCAGTTCGTCAATCTTATTCCCGAGTGAGCGTACATTAGAAAGGAAGATCCCAGGAAGAGCAGTTTGCAGTCCGCGTCTCCTCAAACGCACGAGTGCGCCGGCTCGCTTCCCTCTCTTTCGGCGTCTCGCTTTCCTGGTCAGAGTCAGCAGTAAATCTGCCGCAGATGCGACAAATATTGGAAATAAATCCACAGGCGTTGTAGTCCTGTAGTTAAGGAGCTCTTCTCTGGTGTACGAGTATCCAGAGGAGTGCCCAGACACAGAAGAAATGCACAAAAACAAAACAAAAGTAACGCACTGAAGCACCAGGGCGACCATACGCGGCGCCATCTTGGTTCCAAGAGACTTCATGATTGTGTTAGCTACTTTCATCACCAATATTTACAGGTGTCTCCTTCTGGCTTACCTCAATTTTAACAGCCAGTGTCTGTTCTAATGTATTAAAGTACATCCTATGCTTCCAGTAATCTAACTTTACTTTCATATCAGGTTGAGGGGCTTTTTTCTGAACACTTCACAATAATACATTACAGAAAATAAACTGGTAATAAGAAGGATGTTTTGGGATGCTGAAACTTATGCCGTGTTTTAGAGCTGTTCAAAGACTAGACTATTTTTCACCAGTCCAGTGAGAAACTATTATTAACTTGTTCCCTTTTGATGCTGTATCAGCTTAAGATGAGGCTGCGGCTGTGCTAGTTTATTGGATACATACATTACTGTCAACTGACCTAGTGTACTTTCAGCTTCAAGCATCTCATCCACATGAATAAACAATCTGGCAATGTAGGAGAGGGCCTCCTGGTACTATCTGATAGAGACTAATGGCAAACGACATTATGGAGGAGAATTCTGACTTTAGAAATGTGTTAATTTATTTTTAATGTCTTGTCGTAATTCGGTACGTATTGCATTTTGATTTCTTGATTTCTTTCTTTTGGGATTACATGAAGAAAGTGTGATGCTGTAACTATGGAATAATAAAATCGATCTCCTACTCTTTGTTTTTCTGCAGGTTTCTAACGTAGCCAAGATATATCCATAACAGTACATCTTGTAACTGCTTCTAATCTCACAATTAGTTTTCAAATTTGTCTTTTCTTCTTTTTTATGGAGAAATATAAACAAGGACCCCCACTTTGCCTTTGCGTTTCTAGAGAAAGCCAAAAGAGGAACTGTGCTACTGTATGAGGAAGTCATACAATAAGAAGAATGTTGAGGTTGCTGCAGGACATGTATGAGGATAGCGTGACAGTGGTAAGGAGTGCAGTTGGAGTGACAGATGAGTCTAAGGTGGGGGTGGGATTACATCAGGGATCGGCTCTGGGCCCTTTCTTGTTTGTGATGGTGATGGGCAGGTTAACAGATGAGGTCAGGCAGGACACTCCATGGACTATGATGTTCACAGACGACATTGTGATCTGTAGTGTGAATAAGGAGCAGGTGGAAGAGAGCCCGGAGAGGTGGAGGTATCCCCTGGAGAGAAGATGAATGAAAGTCAGCATAGGTAAGACAGAATACATGTGTGTGAATGAGAAGGAAGCAGGTGTAACAAGTCTAAATACTGGGGTCAACCATCCAAAGCAACAGAAGTGCACAAGAAACATGAAGAAGAGAGGTGCAGGCAGGGTGGAGCAGGTGTGACAAAAGGATAGCAGCAAGAGTGAAAGGGAAGGTTTACAAGATTGTAGTGAGACCTGCTATGATGTATGGTCTGGAGTTACTGGCACTGACAGAATGACACGAAGTGAAGATGAAGGTCACAGAGACGAATCTCTAAAGATTTCCACTGGGAGTGACCTGCATGGACAAGATTAGACATGAGTATATCAGTGGGACAGCTCACATTGAGCACTTTGGAGGCAAAGTTAAAGAGGCAAGGCTGAGATGTTTGGACATGTGCAGAGGAGAGACAGTGGATATACTGGACAAATGATTAAAGATAAAGCTTCTAGGCAAGAGGAAAAGAGGAACACTATAAAGAAGGTTCATCAGTGTAGTGAAGGAGAACATGAAGAGGTGTTGGTGTGGCTAGGGATAGGGTTAGATGGAGGCAGATGATGAAAAAAAGGCAGAAAAAGATATTTTTCTTTTGTTTTTCGTTGTTTAAAAATTGCTGTTATTCCTGGAGTTTAGATTCATAAACCAAAAGAAACTGCAAAAATAGAGATATTAAGCGAAAGGCAGTTTTGTATTAATAGTAGTAGTAATGGTTAATTATAAGCAGTTATAACCATAAGCAGCAATTTAAGCAGACAAAAAGCTTTTAATGAGTGATTAAAAAGAGTACACCATTACTAGATAATACACCCATAAAGCACTGTATGCATCACTGTATGTGTGTATGTGTGTATTATCGTGTAAAAGTTCTGAAAAATTGAAATATAAATATTTCAAATATATGAAATGTAAATATAAATAATATAAAATAATAATATAAATTAATTGTAAATCCATTTACAATCACACAAATTGAGCACTTAGCTCAATACTCATGTGCTAGACCACTCACATCTTCAAGCTCATCTTTTCTTTTGAGCCAACCTATAAAAATATAAAGCTGTATCTTTCACAGGTGCTGCACTTTTGCTTCGGTAAAACATGTTCACAGGCAGACAATTTCTACAGGTCTCTCAAACACCAGCACAAGCACACACGTGCATACCTAAAAAAAAAAATACTATGCTGCTTATGGTAATATTGTGCCAACTAAAGTCCAACAAAATAGTTTTGCCCTGTTGGGACAGTTTTTTTTATTTGAGTAATTCAGTAACTCATAAGCTCTTAGGGATTGTCTTCTACTTAGGCATTTGGTGCTTTAATTATTACAATCAGTCATCTGTGTCATTTGATTCCTTGGAAGTGCATTAGTGTGTTATTAAAAACACTGTTTTTCACACATCCAATACAGTTTTTTCCAGGCCTTTAGCAGTCATCCTTCTCAGTGAATTGCACACTCACGGCAGTTATATTGGAAGTGGCACACTTGCTTTAACTAAAAAGTTGTTCTCTTAGTTTGGCAGTGAAAGAGTTAAGTCATCAGCGTGGAGTAATAGCAGATGGTGATTGGTGGCAAAAGGTTCTTGAATAGAACCTTCATACATAAAAGTGCAGGACAGGCAGTTTGCTCTCTGGGGATCACTGTGTGAGCCTCATCCAGTGGTGTATGGGATTGAGCCGAATGTGATTGAATGGGCTGAAACAGGGCTTGATGGTAGTTCTGTCTGTGTGTGTGTGTGTGTGTGTGTGTGTGTGTGTGTGTGTGTGTGTGTGTGTGTGTGTGTGTGAGAGAGAGTTGGCTTAAGCGACCTGCCACCCCCCACCTATCTCTTTGATCAATAGCACTGATTGCTCCGATATCATCACCACTTACACACAAACAGCCACATACTTCACAAAACAGGTCTAAACTTTTGCCCAGGCTTAATTATCAGCAGGGGTTAGTAGGAGTGCAAGTATGTCTGCATGTATGTGTGCATTCATTTGTGTAGATTCTGCAGCTCCTCGACATCTAAATAAGCCAAGAGGCAAAGAATCCATGTGCTCAGTTTTTCCTTGTAACTGCATGGGTTATTGATGGTATATGCCCAGTTCAAAATTATTGGCTCTGCATTTGTTTACATAAGCAATATTTTGAATTCCACTGGCAATAAATTAAAAAGCAATATTCATGTCATAAATTTTGGCAAAACAGAGAGGGGAAAAAAGTTGGCTATAGTTACAAAAACGCCAAAGAGATGAATGTGTTTTGGAGTATTTGCAGAAATATTAGAGGCAATGAATCAGGGTTAATAGCAGGAGAAAAATACTTCAGAATAAATAATAACTGGCAAACAATTACGATGCCGCAGACAAAAACAACAGCTTAATTTACTTTCAACTGTAAACGATTCGTATATGTCACGGCAACCAGTAAAAGCCATGATAGGCAAAAAAAGGATTACATTATCTACAGAGCTTAGTACCCGCAGCTGAAAAAAGGATAAGACATACTTTGTAATTTTATTAGTCTTACAGTAGCAAATCACAATAAACAACTTAAATTGAGTACAATATCACAGTACAAAACAGCTCAAAAAGTTCTTCTGAATTCTATGTATGAATTCTTGTTCTAGCAATCAACTGCCTGTGTCCAAACTCTGATTCCCAGCCACCTGTACTCGACTTGGTTGTGCCAAGGCCTGCGAAGCTGGACACACCAGCCTGCTGTGTTAGGCCAGTTAAATAATTTCATTTTAGTAGAAGTTGCAGGATTCAAGTGAGTTAAAGCTAGAGTAGGAGCATTTACACAGCATTCACTCACCCATCCAAATCGTGGAATCAAGGTGTTCTAATCACTTCCAGGGTCACATGTGTGTAAAATCGAGCATGTAGGCATGCAGGCATCTTCTACAAACATTTGTGAAAGAACAGGTCACTCTCAGGAGCTCAGTGGATTCCACCATTGTACCCTGATAAGATGCCAGCGTGCAGCAAGTCCAGTCATGAAACTTACTTGTTACTAAATATTCCACTGTCAACTGTTGGTGGTAATATAACAAAGTAGAAGCAATTGGGAATGGTAAATGGCCTGTATTTGTATAGCAGTTTAATTAGTCCCTATGGACCCCAAAGCGCTTTACACTACATTCAGTCATCCACCCATTCACACACTGGTGATGGCAAGCTACATTGTAGCCATAGCTGCCCTGGGGCGCACTGACAAAGGGGGGGCTGCCGGACACTGGCGCCACCGGGCCCTCTGACCACCACCAATAGGCAACGGGTGAAGTGTCTTGCCCAAGGACACAACCACCGAGACTGCCGGAGCCGGGGCTCGAACCGGCAACCTTCCGAATACAAGAGGAACTGCCAACTCTTGAGCCACAATCGGCCAATGATGGCAACTAAGGGGATACGCTATGTAAAATCTCACTGCAGGGTCAGTGGATGGTGAGGGTTTCCATGGATGAGTACCTGCTTCCAAGCCTTACATTAACAAACTCAATGTAAAGCATTGGATGCAGAATTGTGAAGCACCAGACCACGGTTCTCCAGAGCAGTGAAGACGTGTTCTCTAAAGTGATGAATCGCGCTTCTCTGTGTGCCAATCCGATGGACGAGTCTGGGTTTGCTGGTTCAAAGACATTCCAAACTTTGTGGGAACAGTTTTGGATGGCACTGTCCTGTTCAAACATGACAAACATTACCAGTGCTTAAAGCAAGGTCCATAAATAAATGAGAGTTTGGTGTGGAAGAACTTGACTGGCCTGCGCAGAGTCCTCACCACAACCCGAACATCTTCAGGATGAATTAGAACAGAGCCTTCGAGCCAGGCCTTCTCATCCAACATCAGTGCCTGACTTCACAAATGCACATCTGTATCATCAAAAATTCCCATACATGATCTGAAACCCTGTAGAAACCTGTCTTCTCAGAAGAGTTGTAGTTGTTATAGTTGCTGTTAACGGTTAACGGTTCAGATTAAGAATGAGAAGTCATTTAAGTTTTTATGTGAAGGCAGATGAGCAAATACTTACAGCAATAGAGTGTACTTATTTGGCCTTTGATTAATCATTATTAATTATGTTTACCACAACTATATTGCCTTTTTCTTATTTTCTTCCTTCCTTTTTTCACTCCCAGAAGGAGAACTCCTCTTTATTGTTTCATTGAGTATTTAATTCTGTTCTGTCCTCATTCATTGTCTCTCATTGTTTAGAGTCATTCATGCCATTTCCAAACTAATGAGTGAAGTCAGGTGGAGTACTTTAGAGAGGTCATGCCTCGCATACTGTTAATGCAAACGTTGCACATCGCCACTACAGTAGTGTAACGTTTGTCAGGGTGCAGGGGCTCCCCCACTGGCCTGGTTACCTGCCTTGTCTGTTGGCAAACCACACCTCTACATGGGTGCAGACTCACAGAGTGAAAACTAGGGGTTTTTAGCACAACCAAGATTAACTAACAAAATTCATTGGATCTCCTTTTAGCCACCTTTTGTTTGATTGAAAAGGTTGTTTGTTATGTTGTCCCATCATCAGAGATAGAAGAAAGATTGGAAGCCCAGGCTTTATTTCGGGAGGAAGGGTGCACACTCAGTGAAAAAGTACTCTGTTCTGAATTAGGTCTGTCAGGAAGAATCTGTGTGAGTCATGGCTTATACAGTAGATGGTTGACTTCATGATGAGACTCTACAGTGTTTCAGTGTGTGCAAAGAATTGGTACCAAACTCAACAAGATAAGTTGGTGAGAGTGCATTTACTGAACTCTAGATACCTGTAAGACCAGAAGTAGGGAAGTAAATGTACATCTTCATGTACAGCAATAAAACTTTTGAATATCTAATAATTAAATAGGAGAAAATGAGGAAATGACATCGGTAATGAATGTTTCTATATATGAACAAATTTTTTTTTTGCATACATGACTGTATTTACATATGTAATTAAAAAATATTTAAAATAAAATAAATAAAATAAAATTGCCTGAAAACTAACACTCTTAATGGAAATTGTTATCATCTAAACCAGTTATGGCTTTAAATAGTCACAGATGAATAGTTCTTACTCCCACCTGATGCTGGGTCAGGTCCTGCGTTACAGCACTGCAATGCACTGAGAACATTTTTAGTGCATTCGTGTGTGTGTGTGTGTGCGTGTGTGTGTGTGTGTGTGTGTGTGTGTGTGTGTGTGTGTGTGTGTAATGAAATCAAGTAGATTTTAATTAAAATGCCCTCACTATCTTATATAGATGTCAGGACAGTATTGCTGTCACTGGCATATTTTATTGTGTCTTTATGTCATATAATCAATCCAAAACTGAAGAAAGCATCTTTCGTCTAAAAATAATGAACACTTGTATGTCTGCGGTTTGAGTTTACATGTTCAGCCATTCAAAAGGATTCTGATAGAGAAGACAGAAACGTAACCGTGCAAGTTAACAGTGGTTCAAACATGAATGCCGCAGCACACTGCACACATTTTAAACATAGTAGTTGAATTTGATATTTAATGTCCGGTTCTGTGACAGAGTTGTGGTGTTTAAATTGGTGATAAAAAATGTGTTTGCAGAACAGAAATCTCACTATGAAATTTTGTCATCTGTGTATTAAGTTTTTCTGAATTGATCTGGCATTATTCTCACAGCAGAAAAGTCATTCTCACCACTCTTAATACAGTTCACAAAACATTTAAGCCATTTTTCATTACACGTTTACTTCAACCCTGTGATGAATGAATAAGAACCTTTCACCACACTTTAAAAGCATCATAATCTTACTGACTTTGGAAGGAGTTTTGCAAAATTAAAATGTGAAATATTTTGTTTGAAACTTCACAAAATTCCCGAAATGCAGAAAAGCACAATTATATTTGTGAAACTTTACTGTATGCATCAGGAAACAGACACAGGAAGTATATACAATCTGAGAACATAGGACCGACTGCTGTATACTCCAGCAAAGTCACGCTACATACATTCAGCAACTACTTTATTAGTAAGGCTGTTCTACTGCCAGACAACTTTGAGCTGATAGGAAGGTAACAGCAATGCAAACTCATTTAATCACTCCCTTTAATATCCTTTAATCTCAAATAAAAAGTAAAAAATCCTTCAAAGCATTCCTGATGGTTTTGTGTATTTTGTTAAAAAAAAAACCATCTGCAGTGTTTTCAAAAGCAAAAACAAAAGATCTGATCATTTCAAATGCCTCAAACATTATTTAAAGTTAACATGTAAAAGCTGCTGTGATAAAGCTTATTATTTAAGGCACTACATCGCACAGTAGCAGTAATTTACATGACAAGCTTTTACAGATTCACTGGGGAAAAGACAAAACAAGCAAAGCAAATACATATCCTTTCCAACTCTACTATTAAGATTAACATAAAAAAGTCTCCTCCCCTGCATTTCAAGGTTTTAGATTTCTGCTGTCTAGTTTGGTGTATCAGCATTATTCACGACAGGCCTGTCCTTTTGTCTCCCATCTGTTATCACCTGTAGCCTTTCGCAAAGCAGCAACAGTGAACAGTGAAGGCCATTAACCTATTAGCTGATCACAAACTGTCAGGTGCCCCACTCAAGTCCTTGCTAACAATTCATTGATGGAAATGTGTTGTTTTGGCACAAGAGACACAGAAAATAAAGCCAAAGAAAAATAAACCACATCCATACTGTTAGGGAAACATTGAATGCAAACGGCTCATTTTGGAAAGATGTTCTTATGTCATATCTTTCCTCTAAGACCCAGTAAATCTTCAATTAGATGAGCCACAGTCATATTACATTTGGTTTAAACTGAGGGAATAAAATTTCCTTGTGCTTTGAAGTGATACTTAAGATTTTTCATCTTAAGTATCACTTAAGATGCTTTTTCTATGCACGTAGGTAAAGAAGAGGATTTTGCACTTAAGTAAGGAACATTGAAGCTTGCTGTATGTATAATTTTATTTTTTAATTATGGAGTGTTTATTGAACCTTCTGACAAATTAAAATAAATACAAATAAATGTAAATAAATGTGTATATATGAGTTTTAATCTGGCATTTTTGAGCATTTTATTGCTCACAGTAGCACTGCATGTATCTGACTGTATATATGACGCTAGTCACACTGACGATACAGAGGTCTTTAAAACAACAATATCAAATATGATACACTTGGCATTACAAGGTTAACAAGACATTTAGTGAAAGCTAAGTTAGGAACAGAGCTTGACAGCTGATTTAAATAAAAAAAAACATTTTAAAGAGAAAGCTTGTAAAAGCATCAGTGTAAATCTTTGTAAGTTTATTTTAGATAAACCAAATTTATCCAATTTAGAATAGAAGAGAATGTCAAAATCAGCATTTCTTCTGATAGTTTAGTAACCACGTTGACATATGTACATGTCAAATTGCATTACAGCTAACTCCAGCCTCAAAAATCTACCTAAACATTTGCCAGCATTGTTCTGTGAATGCTCTTAAATGTATTTGCAGGGCTTTCCTTTAAATTGAATATAATTAATATAATTGAATTGAATTAATATAAAATTATTTCTTAAGGAATCTTAAGAAGGAGTGTGAATTTTGGTGTAAATGACCAAAAAATTCAGTTCCATTATTTATCAGCAGTAAGTTTAGTTTCAGATAATCAATTGTTTCAGAGATTTTAGTAGTAAGCCCTATTCAAGTGCACAGCTAAATGTTATCTGTATAAGGATGAAAACAACATAATTAAAAACAATACTAGCAAAAAAGACAATAAAATAGTCTCTAAGACAGAGTCCTGGGGTACTCCACAATAAAAAAAAATATTTATAAACAAAACTGCCCTTTTTTTAGTTTCTAGTTTGATGGTGTTACTGAAATTCCAACCCAATTTGGCAATATACCATCAAGACTTGAGAATAGACTTAGCAATATTTGGATTAATGAAATGCCATCATTTGTTTCAAGAGCAAGTCATTTACTCTACTTTAAATAGCTGTCCCAGTGTGCGATGGTGTAGAAAAGAACTGAATTAAACTGCTAGAACTCTCACATATTTGAAATTAAGGTAAATTAAGGTGATTGGGAAGTAATCCAAAACAGATGAGATGCTTTAGAAGCAAGTGTGGGCCACAGGATGTGAACATTTTAATAGTCTTATAGTTTGCACCTGTGCATTTGACACACACGCATAACAGCCACACAAATTACTGGTCCACTCACCCAAATGTTGCCATCTTGATGATAAGGTTTCCAGTTCCTTCCTGTGTCACTGTAGAGAAGGCGATACTGCGTCGTCCAATCAGAGCTGCTGTAGCGACCCTGTGTTGCTATGGCGCTCACCTGCTTTCTTGAACCGAGGTCCACCTGTAGCCACTGGTAATGGTCACTGTCTAGAGGTGACCATCCACCGGCTCCTGCAAAGTCAGTAATTATTCATAATGAGTAGGACATCAAAGGTCAGTTTTCCCCAAATAGTTTATATAATTTTAGCAGTATGATAAAAAATTATACAAAAGTGAGGTGCAATTGTATCTTATTGGCAAAGACTTCTGTTAGAGCAGAATCCAAGACAGGTAAAGAAACTCACCGTACTCCAATAATGACATTTTGCAAAAAGCATTAATCGTTACAAGGTTAGTCGATCCTATTATTAATGGTCAGTGTCCACCAGAGTGTAGCCCAGAAATTTGCTCCTAGCAAGCACCAGTGTAGAAGTAATAATTTATTAAATGCTTTGCATACAGGGAGAGAGCCTTCTGACAATAAAGATGTTTCACAAGAATGAGGAGAATACGCTCCCTGTTATGATTATTAGAATTATATGTTCTCCAATATAGAAGATGCCTCAGCTTCAAGAGGAAGGTCATTAGTATTTATGAGGTTTCAAGAAGGATTCGTTTTTTAATGCCAGTAGCTGAGACATAAAGACACTTTTGAAATGCTCGAGCATCACTTTCATCCATTTCATTCTTGAAATCATCACTTTTCAACAACAAAATACAATTAAATTGGAAGAACACTATCTTTTCATCCCAAAATACAACAACAGCCTGTACAAACGGAATGAGACTATAAGCCTATAAGTCAAATTGCAAGTGCTGTCATGTAACCCATTTCGTCTTGACACCTACATATGGTTATGTCTCCGTTCATTTTCAGCTAAGCTTTTGTTTGATATGTGCATCCTTGAGTGCAGATTAAAGTGGAATTACCCCCCTGGTGGAGCATGGATTTTGATTTTCACTGTACACAGTTCAGTTAGAATAAATACAAAGTAATTTTTTCGGTTATTTTCAAAGTGGGCATTGGGCCTGAGGGAAATTACTTGCTCAAAAGTACAGAGTAATTGTTTGACCTCTTCTTTACTGTTTTGAATAGATTAGAAGACCATCAAATATGCTTGGAAAGCCATCGTAACTTAAAAGGGTTAAAGGTTATGATCTCCGGGGCTAGATGCACTATTGTGGAAAAATCTTCTTCCAAAAGTGATGTATTGCTTTAATGAGTATCTGAAAATGAGTATCTCTGAGAACAACGAGGGCGAGTGTTTCAGTGCCACTTTCCTATGACTATAGTGAAGACTGATGGGGTAGATGGCTGTGTTTTGTTTCCTAATCCCCTCAGTGGCAGTCGACGTCCTTGCGATAGCCTAAAAACTCATTGCTCTGTCTTCATTGCCAGCTAAACTCTCATGTGTCCCCTAAAACTTGTCCCCTTTTCACCCCTCCAGTTGTCTACCCGGGAAAGGCCAAACTCCCCTGGACCTTGCAGGTTAAATGAACCTCAGGGTAAATGGTCCAGAAACAAAAGAGCAAGGCAACTGCAAGATGCAAGGGAACAAAAAATGATGACACTGACCTAATTTTCATTTGCCGTTATAATAAAAGCCAGAGATAAGAAGAAAAAACAAAACAAAATATGGCATAAATGTCAACATTACAGTGTGTCTTTCCTACTATTAGAATTGTAAAATACCAAAAAGAAAGCACAAAGGGGTGCATAAAACAGATGTGTGGAGAAGTAGATACTTTTTCCCTGGACTTGTCCACAAGACAGCTCACAAAGCTTGCTTGTGGATAGACTCTGAACTGGCTATGTCAGTTCTTTCATTCTTCTAGACTCACTTGTCTAAAGGACACACATGCAGATAAGATAGTGTTGGAGAGTGACAGATGTTGTTTTGGGTTTTTTTTCCAAGTGAAAACTGAAATGTGTGGACAAAGTGAGGGCAGGGGAAAAGGGTAAGACCACAAAGGCACAGGAGAGTGGGAGAAGAGCGCTAAGTGAAGTGGAAGAAGAATGAGAGATGATAGTCATATGATAAAATAGAGGGTGAGGCAGTTTGCAATTTACCCTACTGACAAAAATCCTATACCTTATCCAATTACAGAGCCATTACACTCCGGCCCCGGACCTGACAGATAACCAAGCCCATATCAGTGGAAACGTCAATACCTCAAAAACCCGTTGCAGCAAAGCCATTCGCGTGGAGGGATAAAACACTATCAAAAAAGAGAAGGGTAGGGGGGAGAAAGGAAAGGTGAGAAATTGGGTTTGGGAGGGGCAGAGCGGTGGTGATAAGTAAACAGACAGCAGAAAATAAAGATTAAGAACGCAAGCTGAGCGGACAATGACCAAGGCAGTGTGATACTTTGAACAAGATAGGAGGATGGGGTGTCGGAAAGAGTGACGAGAAGGTGTGCGCCGTGGGCTGGTGACAAGAGAAGGGAGAGGGTAGAAAAATGGAAACAAGGAAGATGGATGAGACGAGGAGTAAAGCGAGTAATAAGAGAGGCTTTTATGGCTCTGATGGAAGACAGAGATGAGATGTGTGAAGATGGACTGGAAAAAAAGGTAAAATGCATTTATGTTAAAGAAGGAGATAGACATGACCAAAAGCAAAAATAACAAAGGAGAGGAAAGTTTGGTTAAAAACACAACAAAACAACAAAAAAAACCACGATTTTATTTCTCTTTCTCCATTCTTTAGAATATTGCCAGTAATATTTTCAGATTCTCCTTTTGCCTGAGTGCACAGTTTCTACTGGTAGCCGATGAATAACACAAAGCAAAGAAGTTAGCAATTTTTCACACATTGTTCTAGGCGAATTAATTGGTCATTGCTGGGTACTGAGAATTGCAGGGGCTGAATTTTAAATCTCTAATTTTAAGTGTCAGGGTGTTGTGAGCTACATAATTAAACCAGGAGTTTATTTAAATTTTTCAACAGCTTCCAGGTAGTTCCACTTCATTCATATTTGTTTAGTGATTCAAGTAGTTTTGGGGCATTATGTTATTTTCATTGAATGATTGATTGATTTTACAAAATCACTTGAAGCTAGACTTCTCTTATGTTAGTTTCAGTGTAGCTTTAACTCTTCTTCAAGTTTGAAGTAGTTTCAGTTGCTTTCACAGTAGTATCGGTTGTTGTCAACTAGGGCTGCCACGATTAGTCGACTAGTCACGATTACGTCGACTATTAAAATCGTCGACGACTGAATGAATAGTCGACACGTCGTTTGAAGCTTTGTAAGATCCCGAAAGACGCAGGAATAAGTAGTAGGATTTAAGAGTGTAATAACGGACTGAAACAGAAGATGGCAGCACTGCATGTACAAGGATGTCCCAGAATTCATAGCGTGGCCCAGCGCGGCCGTGCTCAGTTTCCAACAATGGCGGCTGCTGGTTAGTTTTAATATTACTGGGTCACAAAATCAACGTTTAACATATTTTCAGGCGGGAATGTAGCTGTGTAAACTTCAAATATCTGCTCAGTTTATCAAGACACCACATATTTTCAAAAGCGCTCCGACGTTTTCGGAGACGTCTGTTACCCACTAGCTCAATAGCTAGCCAGGGTTCAAGGCTCACTAGACCCGGTTAGAACACCGGACTCCTGGAAATCGTTTTCAAACCCACCGCCATCTTTCGCTACTCAGGTTAAACATGATATATATTCACTTAGATAACTTAAAAATGTTATTGTTTGGCTTTTTTTCAGTATTTTATTTGTTCCTGAGTGAATCGGTTTGGCTGAGATTAAAGTTATAGTTTTTACACAGCTGAATAAATGTCAAGCAGACAACTGATTATCAGAAGTGTGAGATGGTGGGGTGGGTGCAGTTTTCTCTGTGGTGGGGTTGGGTGGACTGTCCTGGGCTCTGTGGGGCCGGGAGGCGCTGCTGCGCTGGGCCCCGGTCTGGATGGGCCTGGGCCCCCTTTCCCTGGTGGGTCGCGGAGTATGGGGGTGCCTACTGGGGTCAGCGGGGGAGCTGGCCCCAGGGAGGGGTCACTTGCCCCTCCCTTCCTTCCCTCCCCATCTCCAGCTGCCTCCCTCTTCCCGCTCCATCACAACCACCCACACATGCAGGACCTTGGAGTAGGGGTATGTCACCAGGGTGCAGAGGAGGCCACCCCCCCCCCCCTGTCCCCTTCTGGCTGCCCCTGCCTCAATTTTATCCCACAACTTAGACATTCACATTACTCACACTCTCATTACACATACATATAGGATCTTGGGGGTGGGCACGATACACGGAATCCAAAGTACCATCAGGGTGTACACCCCACCCCTGGCGTCGTTGCCCACCTCTCAATGTTAAATACACGTAGACATTGAGGGCCAGCAGGAGGGACCATGCGCTTACCTGCTGCTCTCTGGCAGGTAGCTCCAAGCCCTCCTGGGTTTTAAATGCACCTTAGAACACACATGCATCAACACTACAATGAGCAGGTGGAGGGAGGTTTGGAGTCTTCTCTCACCCCCATTCTCTGCGACCTGCTGGAGCGGGGGGGCTAGGAGGAGGAGTTGGCCGTCCGACTGCGGTCTGGAGTGTGGGGCCTCCCTGCTGCTGCGGAGTCGGGGCGGTCTGCCTCCCCCCACCGCAGGGAAAAGGGTAACACCACCTGGGTCTGGGTGCAGTTCCCCCCCCTCCAGGGGCAAGGGTACCTAGACCCGGGGCTTAGAGTACGCTTGGGGAGTGTGATCGTGTGTACAGCGTCTCTTTATGTCTGTCTCCACGTTGGTTGAGTGTGGAGTAAGTGTATATGAGAGCATGAGGGTGGGAATGGATGTTTGTATCTGTGTGTGCCTGTATGTCTGTGTCTATATGTCAGGTTGGGTATCAGACGCCACCTCTCTGGGGACATCTTAGGCCCTCCAAGGTTTGGAGGCCTATCTCCCCCTACCACCACTTCCCCTGCCAGTGGCGGACTCCCTCAGACGTCGGTGCGTTGGTGGTTCTTTGTGTCCGGGGGTGGGCGTCCAGGTACACACCGGCTCACTCCTTGGCGGCCGCTTATCGGGGCCTGGAGCCTGGGGCTCGCTTGGGCCACTTCGGAGGTGGGGTGCCCCCGGCCTCTCGGCCTGGGGCTCGGTCACTCAGGCACGGCTGGCTGCCGGCGGAGCTCACGGGCGCGTCACTGCAACTCCCCCTGGCTTCTGCTCCGCGGCTGCTGAGTGAGCCCTCATCTGGGACTCTCCTCAGCTCTTTCTGGGACAGTGGCGCGGCTGCCCCTCTGTTGGTCTTCCTTGGTCTCTTGTGTTCTGGGGGCCTCTGGATGTCTGGAGTTTTGATCTCCTCCATACCTGCTTCATGCCCTGGAGGACGGGGCTGTGGCCCCCCCACACCCTCTAGCAGATCATTACATGAAGGAACCTTTTAAAAAACAAAAAACAAGCGCGTCCATGCTCACAGGTGTACACACGGGTGATCACACCCACAAACTACACCCTTTTTGGCTCCTACCTCAAAGCACACTGTGTTCTGTTGATCTTATGTGCTGCACAATAATGTTTAATATTTAGTATTTACTGTCATATTCCCATATATCATTGTGATGTTGTTTATTCTATTACTCTTGTTCTCTTCTGCTTGTTTTCTTTTTTCTTTCTCAGCAGGTGATCCAGGTGATTGATATATGCTTTTTTTTTTTTTTCTTCTTTTTTTTTCTCATTCTGTTGGTTTTTGGTTTTTGCCCTTCTCCCCCGTCCCTCTTCTCAGCTGTTTCTCTTTCCCTCTTTCTTTCTCCCCTTCTTTCCCCCAGTCAAGTCTGTCCCATGTTCAGTAAGTGAAAATAAAATAAACAATAAAAGGTGAATCAAATGGACCATTATGGCAAGGCTGGGATGGTCAATTTGGTAAAGTAAATCCGTTGGGCATCTTTCTTTGCCTTTAGACAACAATTCTGATGGCAAAAGAGCCAAACGGGACAGGCAAAAAAAAAAAAAAAAAAAAAAAAAAGTGTGAGATGCTCGAGAATATACTCCGGTGTCCTGTTATATTTTAGATAGCAAGGAGCAGACGGCTGAGTTTATTAAACTCCACCGAGACAAACTATCATCTTGTCTTTATTTTTAGTTAGCACATACCTTAAACACTTCAAGCTGTAAGCTAATGATAGTTATATAAGAGCAGATGCTGCTGGTGCAATAAGCTGTACGTTTTACGTTCAATGGATGCATGATCTGATTAGTCAACTAATCGCAAAAATAATCGGTGACTAGTTGACTATCAAAATAATCGTCTGTGGCAGCCCTATTGTCAACACTGCACAAAGTCTGATTTGGTATGTGGCATAAAAACACATTTTGTAGATTCACACATCTTTTTCTTTTCCTCTGGGTGTGCTGCTATTTTGACATTTTTGCAGATTTGACACTTCCCAATACTTCAACTGAATTTATTGCTCTTTTCTGCCAGACCCAGTTACCTGATGCTCAAACCTAATTTTTATTTTAGCCCCTTCTTGCAGCGTACCCAACTCCTTTCTGGCACCTTGTTCCTGCCCCATTCTTTTACATCTGTTGGTTATATCCCACTTCTGCCGACACCTTCTGCCATTTTCATTTTATTGAATGAGTTCTGGCTAAGAGTCTGAGCTTATTCTCCTTTGTTGGATATACATTCATTTTCTTATCATTTGAAAAAGGATGAGGATGGCATGATGAAAAAGAGGGGAAAAAAGAAAGCATGATTCAGTCTAGTTTAGTTGACTTTGAAATCCACGAAGACTCATGGATGGAGTAAAGGGGTAAATTAAAGGACAAGGGAATAATTAGGGGGGAAAAGTTGATGAGGAACGATGGAGCAGAAGACATGTCAGGGTTACAGGGTTACCAAAAGTAACAGATGGGAACGAGAAGGAGAAAGATCAGAAATGTCCAGAGAGAAATGTAAGTTCAAAAGATCATGAAAGTGATGGTAGGTGTTTTCAAAAGATTCTCATTACTAATAAAAAAACAACGAGAGAGGGGGAAAAAAGAAATGGACTAAAGAGCTAAGTGTTAGGGGTCAGGAGGAGAACATGTGACTCAAACAAAGGACATAGTGGAGCAAAAGAAATTCAGAGACACGAAAAGTGGGCAAAAGGTGTCTTGGAGAGAAAAGCAGAGACCTCGAAAAAGGAGAACACGAGAGATGAGTGGGGCGGAGGTGCAGCTTGACAGAGGTTAGCATGGGAGGGTGAAGAGTGATATATATATAAAAAAAAGAACAGAGGTGCAGTTAAAGGTGAAAGCCCTGGGGAGAGAGGGTGGGGGGGGTGCAAAAAGAGGTTGACAGAATAAAGTAGAGATGGAGGAGCCTTACGGTGGGGGAATGGAAGGTGAGAGACTGAGAGCCAGCCAAAGAAAAGGAGGGGAAAATGGGAGGAGAAAGGGGAGGGCAGGAGTGTCGGGGGACTGTCACCGTTCTTTCGCCTGTCACACACACAGATGTTCAGGGAGGAGAGAAGGAGCAGGAGGGGAGGATAGGGAAGAGAGCAAGGGAGCAGAGAAGGTCAAAGAAAGCGCCTCAGAGGAACAAACGATGGAGAGGAGAAAGGTGAGTAGCACTGAGAAAAAGATCAGAAGAGCATGAAAGGATGGAGAACAAGCACTTTTTTTTCCAGTGAAGCTTATTATTTTTAAAAGCTCTGTATTGCAAATATCAAGCTCCTTGACTTCATAATAGACACTTTATGTGCCCTTTTCCTCCAAAATACAAGTCAGCATTGAAGAATAAAGTAATGTTAAAAGGAAGCAAAAAAGAGAAAAAAAAACCTGTAAAAACTAATATGGACCGTGCAGATCAAGGTAAAATTTATAAAAATAAAGAACCTAATAACTTACTCTAGAGTGCATTGCTGTTTCTATTAAACGTGACTGAGATACATGATGTGCTGTGCAGTGATGCACAATTGAAGGTTGCAAAAATTGCTATATGGACAAAAGTATTGGGTCACTTACACATTACACCCACAGTGCCATGCTACAATAATACATATAGAGAAAAACCCAACAATCATATGACCGATTCTCTTTTAATTGTGACTAGTTCTTTTAAGGGCCCTAAAACTGGTGTTCTGAACTAAACAGCTTATTAGGAAGGATGAAATGAAAATATAATAAAATAAAAATGTCCTTATGCGTGTGAGATTAAAGAGATTCAAAAAAGGAACAACCACGAGTGACTAAAAGAATGCTGGAGTTTCTCCAAGCGTGCAAAACAAGGTTTGAGCTATCTGTGATGACACAGATAACCCAGTATTGTAGTAACCACACACAGCTGAAGTGTGTTCTGCAGCTGAATCATAACAGTATCACACTGATGGTGACCACTAACATTTACACACAAGCATAAGAGTCCATATAAATTCATTTGTAATCACATACACCCACTTCTTAAGATCTCAAAGAACTGAAGTGATGTGTCTGTTTGTGCATGTGTGTGAGTGTGTGTGTGTGTGTGTGTGTGTGTGTGTGTGTGTGTGTGTGTGTGTGTGAGAGAAAATACATGACAATACAATAAAAGTCAATAAAAATCAGCCCAAGAATGTGGAGGGCACAGATACATGTACCAACAGCAACATACTTATTAAGGAAAGAGAGGGGGATATAATAGTGAGAAAATCACACCAGGAGGTGGCCTTTGGGACCCATCGCCAAAAGTGGATGCTTTCTGAGAATCCTAGCTAATGTAGTCGGTGTGGATCACGTCTCACACAGTTCAAAAAACCCCGGACTACAGTGTGTCATTAGTCCAGACCACAAGCAAAGATACAAAAGCTCCCTCTGGTTGCTTTGTACACCGAATCAGTGTTCCACCGCCTCAGCAAGTGTTGCACTGCTGTGTTTTCTGCTCTTTGTTCATCAGTGGGTACGCTGTCAACTGGATTCCCTGCTCTAGGTTTATATATTTGGACAAGCCATTGGTTTGTCCATCACTTCTTCCTGGAGTGTAAAATGTATATAGGTATATGCAGTGTGGTCATCTGTTTGAGTATGATAATGAAAAAGGTCATTTTAATTTTCCATTCCTAGAAAGGAAATATAAAATCTGCTGTTATTACTTTTTCATGGGTAAATGGCTCTCGCAGTCACTCAGAGATGATGAACATAACGAATGAGGGGAAAGGGGATATTGCAGAGAAAAACTGGTAATTAAGATTTCTAAATAAAAGAGTTTATTTAGTGAAAGGTCAGAGTTGTGCGGATGTGTAATGGAGATGCAGTGTGATTGTGGAGGGATGACGAACAGCCGGTGATAGGCATTACATACAAGCAAACATGACAGTGGCAAGGCAAGCATCAAACAAGAGAACATCTCTCCTCTGTCTCGCTGACAGTGTGGGTGAATGTGGGGGTTGGCATGTGCACATGGCAGATTTCATGTCTTTGCATCCTGCTCAGAAATGTCTCATGGCATCTTTGTGTGGCTTTATGTTTGTGTGCTCCGGCACCCGAGAGAACATGCGTGAGTGTATTTATCAAAGGTGCCGCTTTTGATACCAAAACCACATTAACAAAAAGTATAACGTCTTAATTAATTAGAATGCGAGGCCGCCGGAAAAAGGGAGCAGAGAGAAAACAGCTGGTTAGCCCTCTGCTAGTACTTCATCTTTCTGTCATGGAGCAAAGGGAGCGGATGGAGACAGAGTAATTTAATTAGGAGAGGACCGCCATTATCGATGGATGACTGCAATGGCTGGAGACATCAAACAAGTTTGCAAGATGACAGTGAAAAGTAAAGCATGAATAGGGAAAGGGAATGTGGTTAATTGTGCAGGAAGTCGGAGGAAAGTTGTGCTGCGGTTGTGACGTCCTTCATTTGAATAAGTAGGTATAAGAGTGGAACTTTTTCAAACTTGGAAAAAAAGTTGGAAAAGTATATACCAGGATGAGAAGAGAAAAAAATAGCTAATGAGGTTTGGGAAGAAAGAATAGACAGGCTGTGAAAAAGGAGTGTGGGATTGAGAATGTTACAGTAGAAAATAGAAATTGTATGGAGGGAAAATGACATAGAGAGAAAGACAAAGGGAGAGAGAGGATGAGATGGAGGGCAGGGAGAGACAAGACGAGGGACAGAGGAGCACAGAAATAGAGGGATATGAATTAGAGAAAGGTTGAAAAAGAAAATGGAATGTAAGGATCAGTGGCCACGTGTTTGTGATTAGCAGCTAAATCTCATGCTTGGCCACGTTTGCACCGCGGAGCAACATGGCCGCACACATGTGCTCACACGCCTGTAGGTACATCCACCGAGGCATGGGTTTACTCATCTCTCACTTTTCACATAAAAGTGACATCCATTGTTATCTTACCCTGTCTGAGTGTTTGTCTCTGTACAAAGCGCAAATACTTTTTAGACTTGTTTTTTCTGAATGACGGCTATGTGGGAATAACCCATTACCAAGTGTTGTTCCAGAGCGGCAGAGATAATGAGATGTACCCACATGGAAATTTGATACTTCTCTGAGATTGCATTGAAAAAAAAAAAAGGAATCCAAAGTGTCAGTAGTTACACAGCTTCTACCAAATTATCAGTCATTCAGGCCTTATCACAGCTCGGTTACCATGTCCTCCCATCTTCAGCTTGTTCTCTTTTCCCATGCCTGTCTGTTCCCACTCTTTCTTTCTCTCACTCCACAGTGTCTTCCTCTTCACCCTCACCTCGACACATTTCCAGTCTCCATTGTCTTTATCCTATCCATTCCTCTTCTATTTTAACCTGTATCCACAGGGCATCTGTCTTCAACTGGCAGCACTGAACATATGCAGATCACAGCTCTTGTGGTTGCTATGTGACAAGTGCAAACCTATTTGGAGCACATCTTTTACTTTTTCTGGCTCATGGTCTGCTTTTACATCCAAAATTCCAACGACATAACCAGAGAAAGAACTGTCATTGGAATGTATGGCCAAAGCCCATAGTCAAGAGGTGTTTTAACTATTTTTATGACACAGAAGCAGGTTGCACAACAGAAAGCAAAAGTTTTATTTGGCTGCTGCAAAAAAGGTCTAAAAAGAAATACAAAAGTCCACAAAACACACCAATCCAAAAGGAGCATCAAATCAAATCAAATCACAAATCAAATCACTTTTTATTGTCACATCACATGTGCAGGCACACTGGCACAGCACATGCGAGTGAAATTCTTGTGTGCGAGCCCCACAAGCAACAGAGATGTGCAAACACAACAACACAAATGAGCAAAATACAAGAATGGCCAACCTGAAACTAATAAATATATGTACAATATATAATAGTGTATGCATTTCTGGATGTGTATACTAAATATTTTCCTACGTGTGTGTGTGTGTGTGTGTGTGTGTGTGTGTGTGTGTGTGTGTGTGTGTGTGTGTGTGTGTATGTATACACATTTTTACAAATTAAATAGTAAAAAAATAAAATAAAATAATAATAATAATAATAATAATAAAATATATAAAATATACAGAGTTGAATATGTGCAAATCAGCTGGGAAAGTTGGAGAAGGGCAGGGCTATATATATGCTACAGTTAGGTCCAGTGATATTTGGACAGAGACAACTTTTTTCATTTTTTGGTTCTTACGTACACTACCACAATCAATTTTGAATAAAATAATGTGCAGACTTTCAGCTGTAATTTGTTGGCTTGAACAAAAACATTTTTGGAACTAAAACATTTATTCAGGGGCACAAAAGTAATTGGACGAATTAAATAAATGAAAATAAAATGTTTATTTCTAATGGACATCACCAGGTGCTGGGTTTCCTGCTTTTTAATGTTCTGCCAGGCCTTTACTTTCAGATTCTGTTTGTTTTGGGGTCTTTCTTTCAGTTTGACTTATTTAGCTGGATTAGAGCAGACAGCATGACGCTGAACATCTCAGAATTCATTCAGCTGCTTCTGTCCTCATTCACATCATCAATAAACACTAGTGTCCCAGTGCCACTGGGGGCCATACATACTCAAGCCATCACACTGCCCCCACCGTGTATTACGATGTGGTTTGCTTTGGAGCTGTGCCACGCCTTCTCCATACTTTTTCTTGCCACCATTCTGGTAGAGGTTGATCGTGGTTTCATTTGTCCAAAAGCAAAATCCAGCCTAGCCTTTCTATTTGTGAGGCTTATGAGTGGCTTGCACCTTGCAGTGAACCCTCTGTATTTACTTTCATGGAGTCTTCTCTTTATTGTAGACTTTGATATCGATACGCCGACCTCCTGGAGAGTGTTGTTCACGTGGTTGGCTGTTGTATTAGCCTCTTCACCATGGAAATAATTCTGCGATCATCCACCACTATTGTCTTCCATGGATGTCCAGGTCTTTTTGTGTTGCTGAGGTCACCAGTGCTTTATTTCTTTCTAAGGATGTACCAAACTGTAGATTTTGGCACTCCTAATATTGCAGCAATTTCTTAGATGGGTTTCTTCTGTTTTTGCAGCTTATGGGTGGCTTGTTTCACCTGCATGGACTCCTCCTCTGACGATGATGTTTTCTGTTCACAGCAAAATCTTCCAAATGTAAGCACCACACTGTCATGGGCCTGAGTCTGTGACTCAGGGCTTTTGTATTAATGAATTATCTTGTGTTCTGGTGATGTTTTCTGTTAAGGTTTTCCTAGTTAGAATTTGGTGTTGTGCTCCCTCTGTTTAGTGTCAAGTCATCCCTGTCTGTGTGTATATTTCCTGTTTTACTTTGAAGTTCTGTGTCTCGTGTCTTGTCATATCAATTAGGATCTGCTGTGCCTCCCTCCTGTTTTGCCATTCCTCATTCCCTCCGTGTGTATTTATCATGTGTGTTTACCTGTGCTCGTTGTCAGTTCATCTGCGTTAGTTGGTGTTTCTCCGTCTCTCTGCCCTCAGCTCGTGTTTCTCCCTGTATGTTGTGTATTCCAGGTTTATTAGTTTTGCCCAGTTCAGGTTCGTGTCTTAGTGCCATCCTTACCACCCTCGTTTCTGTTTGTACTTCACCCATTGTAAATAAAATGCTCACTCGCAACAAGTCAGTTCCTGCATTTTGGGTCCTTTTCGCCCAGGCACCACACGACTGTCGCCGCAACCGTGACACACACATCAAATCAACTCCAGTCATTTTATCTGCTTAGCTGATAATGACATAAGAAAGGAATTGCCCACAACTGCCCAATAAATAGCCTTTGAGTCAATTGTCCAGTTACATTTGGTCCCTTTAAAATGAGGTTGGCACATGTTAAGGAGCTGAATCTCCTAAACGCTTCATCCAGTTTGAATGTGGATACCCTCAAATGAAAGCTGCGAGGCTACATATGATGTCCATGTCTATTATATAACTATAATTGGAAAATGTTTCAGTAAACAGGTAAAAAAAAAAAAAACTAAAAAAAAGTCAGTGTCCAAATATATATGGACCTAACTGTATAGACAAGACACAGGTGGAAGCAGGAAACGGATGAAAGCAATGAGGAAAAAAGAGAGAAAATCACAAAGTTTGAGTGACAAAGAGAGTCAATAAAACACATGGAAATCAGTTATTAAATTCAAACTGGAGGTAACCAAAAGATAATCAACCAAAACTGAAACACTAAACAATATGACAAAGACAGAATAACACAGCAGGGATAGGAAATGGAGAAAGTAAAAAGAACAAAACCCAAACAAAATGGCACAGGAAAGCCAAGAAAATATCAGGACCATGGCCTTATTAGTATTAATCATGTCTATGTAAGCGGCTGTCTAATGCCCTGACGCCCCTTTTCATGTCAAAGCAAATGAGAAAACATTTACTGACCTCATTCCAAGTTAACCTTGGGCACAACGAATTTGAAATAAAAAGTAATTTTCTTCAGATGAAACTTTAAACAAGACAGACGGGGGTGTTAAGCAAGCATGGTCTGCAAAAAGATTTGATATGAGTTGCATCACAGAAAGTGTAGATGCTTGATGCATAGCAGCAGCTATGGGCTGGGCTCTGATTTTGACCATTTTATTATTCAGGGTCACACATGTTTTACAAGGGTTACTCCAGCAGTTTCAAATAAAATGAATGCACACTGTATTTTACAACTGTTTAATATTTTATCAAACGAGTAGTCAGTCTTTAAAGTGTTTTGTGACCTTTTTCAAACATGTATGTGGTTGAAATCTTAGAGCTGAAGAGATGTGAAGAACTTTTCTTTTTCTACACTTCATTAGCTGTCATCTGGTCTTTCTTCATGTCTACCTGTCTCTTTTTTTCCCCCGCACGTGTCTATCTAGACCAAAAGGTTTTTGGCTGCAAGAGAAGCTGGTTCACCTTTTCGTTTGTCTGACGTCCTTGAGTTTCACAGGGCCTGGCACATTAACTAACACTAAAGGGAGACAGTTGGGGGGTGGGAGCATGGACATTTGGGAGAGGGTGAGGGGTGATGGTGAGAGAGAGAGAAAGTCAAGACTATTAGGGGAAATGAGAGAGATAACAACGGCAGGAATGTTGGAGGTTGAAAAAGGGAAAAGATGGAGGGAGGTAAATGTGAGATAAAATGGTGAGACGCAGAAATTGCAAATTAAAAGAAGACTGGCAAAGGAGGAGGCTGTAGCTCAGGTGCTGCGTATATTTCTTGTCTACCAATGGGAAAGCTGGGGGATTGAGCTCCAGATCCTCCTGTCCATGTGTCTAAGTATCCTTGGGCAAGATACTGACACCCAGGTTGCCCCGATCCATCCATCCAAGTGTGAGTGTGTGAATGTTAGATAGAAGTGCTTAGATACAGATAAAAGCACTGTGTCAATGCTAAATAATTGAGGAGGAAGGTGCTGTGTAAGTGTTAACAAAAGAAAGACAAAACAGTCTTTTCTGACTGTTTTTAGAATGCAGAGGCAGAACTGTCCCTGCTTGATTTATGTAAGTGCAAAAAAAAAAGAAAGTAGAAATACAAAACAAATCTAGCATCACGCCACATCTAATAATACATTTCTAAGAAAAATGAACTAAAGCTGTTAACAGTCAATCTTTTCTGGTTTAAATAAGATGCAATTTTGTTAATAACATAATGTGTTAATTAAAGGATCTTAAGTGACTCTGTTTTATAAGTTAAGTAAAAAAAAAAAGGTCTAGCACTATAATGGAACAATTAAGAATACAGCAATGTTCACAAGCCCATTCATGTTTAGTCATTTTGTACATAAAGGCACACAAATACATACTGTGCCTATAAAAAACTAATAAAATGTGTCATCTTAAAATGAAAAAGCAAAGTAGGAATGACCACCAGGATCCTGGTAACTGGCAGGCTTACACAAGATAGCTGCCTGCTGGAAAATCACTATGGCACCATCTAACTCCATCTCTCATTCACACACACATCTACAGGACTGTGCATCGAAAATTGGATGCACACACCCGACGCGCACATCACTATAACCTAAAACTCTAATAGCTGTCAGCGTTCACAGCCCAATGTGCTTAGCTTAAGATGATTGGTGTGTCCCATTGATTTTGTGCCTCTGCTGTTCCATGGCACTGGGAGATTGGAGTAGATTGGATTATCAGCACATACTCATGTCACTGACGGCAAATTTGGCTGCCAAATGTAACGGCTTGAAGGAACCCCTCCTTATAATATGTGTAAATGTGTAGTGCCGTCCTGTTTTTGTCAATACAAGTGCTTTGAAATGTTTGTGTTCCAGTGAAAGTGCGAGTGTTTAATGTGTGGACTTGTTTTTGTCATGCCTCACAGGGTTTCTGTAAATGTGAGCATGAGTCATGTAGAAGCTAAATTGGCTTTTCGCTTGTTTTCTCATTCAGTGCATGTTTTGTCTGTAAAGAAAATCACTGTAATTCTAAGAATATGTGCAATATGGATGACTCTCATGCATCTTTGCTTGAATATGTATATTTTTGGGGGGAGTTAGGGTTTGTATTTGTGCATTATGTCTCTAGTATTGTGAATACTGATATGCCTTCCCTTCCCTTTCTCACGCTGCCATATCTCAGTCAACATTACTCTTTACTCCTACTGGTAGATGACTTAATCGCTTGTGCCCACCTTCTTTGCATAAGCAACAATTACTCCCTACCACTGTTGATATTTGCCTAATTTCATTAACATTTCCTGGTCTTTGGTCTCCACGTTGCTGCCAGTTTTCATTTTCATGTATGACCTTTAGGAAATCAATACTGATTTGACCATTTTCATTCACAATCAAACCAATTTCTCACTGGATGCTTTTCTTAGATGGCAACAAACAAACAAACAGACATACGTTCATAGCAAATACAATTTCCTTTGCAATTCTGCCACTTTGTGGTCTCCATGCTTACAGAGTGATGATTACTTGGTAGTTTTAGCCACTGATCACTTTTAACTCAATATAATCTTGGCACATTTAACACAAAGTCAGCAGCTGATGGAAACTGTTTGTTGTTAATCACAATGGTGGCTCAATATGCCAAGGACTCCTGATGTGAAAAATGAAGCTTTGCCAAAAAGTGAGGTTCTAGGCTAATATTGATTTTGTGTCTTCCCTGTTTCATAGCACTGGAAGAGCACATATTCATGCCAATAACAGTACATTTGGCTGTCAAATGTAGCTGCTTGCATCTAAATGCAAGTCAAAATGATAGAGCGAAGGGAGACTCTCTACAGCTAAAACACAGAAACTGTCAGGGTCCCTGTGCCTACCCGGTCGGCTCAGTACGGCTACATATGTTTTGTATTCCTTTTTTTTATTTTTTTCCTGCTCTCTCCTTTCCCCTCTTTCCCTCCTCCCTCTGCCTGGGCGGAGCTCACCTGCGGGCTCCTGCCCTTGGCCCACGCACCTGTGGCTCATCACGAGTGATCCAGCTCCTTTATAAGACGGCAGCCCTGTGTTTCTCGTCGCTGGACCGTTGCCGACCCTCGTCAGTGTAACCCCAGCTCAATGACTTCAGAAGTGTTTCATAGCGATTTACCTAACTACCCATTCGTGTCTCTGTGTACAGATTCCCTGGACCTACCCCTGTGTTACCCGAGTGAGTGGAGTGTGAGGAGTGGTGGACGGAGAGTGTGCGAGTGTGAAGAGGAGTGGACGGAGAGTTTGCGTGTCTTTCCCGTTCGTGTGTGGACCCCCGGAGCCCGGCTTTCCCCTCACTTTTGTAAATAATCACCTGGTGCATCATAATAAAGACTCTTGTGCTTTCAAGACCTAGAGCCTGCGCGTGAGTCCGTTCAGTCCCGTTGTGACAGAAACTGTACAGCATGTTTTGATATCATCGCTTGTCTCTGTGACATGCTTTCAACAACAGGTGAAAAGACATCTATTTAGACAAGCATTTGGGTGTTTTGAATTCTGTGTTGTTTCACCTGGTTCATGTGAGATCATTTTAAACACATATCAGCTGTTTTCTTTTTTTAATTGATACCTCTGTAAAATATTTCATGACTGCTTTCTTGTCTATTGAAGCGCTATGCAAATACATTTTACTTCTTACTTTAACAACTGTTACAAATGTCATATTTTGAAGGTTGGCGCACATCAACAGTTAATGCAGTTTGCATTATAAATGTTTAATTATAGTATTTTAAAGTTAAGTAAATCTGTCTTGAAGTTGTAACGTTCACATCCAAACTGATTTCCAGAGGAATCCTTGACCGTCATCAGCTACTATACCTTAGAGAATCTCATCAAGGTGCTTCATATCCGAAGGTAGACCCTACAATAATACATACAGAGAAAAACCCAACAATCAAATGACCCCCTATCAGCAAGCACTTTGGCGACAGTCGAACGAAAAACTCCCTTTTAACAGGAAGAAACCTCCGACAGAACCAGGCTCAGGGAGGGACGGCCATCTGCCACGACAGGTTAGGAAGAGAGAAGGAAGACATGACAAAAAACATGGTGTGGAAGAGAGCCAGAGATTAATAACAAGTATTATTCAATGCAGAGAGGTCTGTTAACCCATAGTGAGTGAGAAAGGTGACTGAAGAAGAAATACAAAATGCATCATGGGAATCCCCCAGCAGACTATTGCAGCATAACTAAGGGAGGATTCAGGGTCACCTGATCCATCCCTAACTATATGCTTTAGAAAAAGGAATGTTTTAAGCCTAATCTTAAAAGTAGAAATAGTGTCTCCCAAAATCAATATGATATTCAACATTTGAACTTTCGACAGGGTAATCTTTTGGACGTCATGTAGATGTCTATGACTTGTGCAGGGAATTTACATGATTAATAAATGTAATGTTTTTTTTATTTACAAATATCAACATTGTTTCTCTCAACATGATACATATGAATACAGATTATTTATCAACAAAGATGCTTTATTATGTGTTGACCTACTAATTTATTTAGCGCATGGTTTTTTGTTTTGTTTTGTTTGTTATTTTAAATTTCCCTGTTTTTCTTTAACTAGTTTATTTATTTTAATTAATCACCTTATTTATTTGTAACTAGGTTAAAACTGTTATTTTTTTAAAATATTAAAAACATTAAAATCCATGTTAAATTCCATGTTGAAATGTAAATGAAGTAATAATGGTTAAAGTATTTATAAAATTTTTGGTATTCATTTTAAAAGGAGTAAAATGTGTTTAATAAGTTAAAAAAGTATTTGCATTAAATACCGTTTGTTTTTATTTTAGAGAGGTTAGTATCCTGTTTTATTGTGAAGAGCTGTGTAAGACGAAACTAGTGTGTTTGTGAAGTGGCCTGCTCTGGGAGATGTAAAATACGAAAAGTGTGTATTTATGAACTGGACTATTTGCCTGACAGTCTTTGTCAATGCACAGATGATATTTCTGCTCGAAATCCACCACGCAGCTGCTCACTTTTGCTTTAGCTCAGGAGCCCGCACCATCTTGGAGATGTCTGCTAATCACTCTGCATCCTTTTAAACATAACTGTTTCTGTACAGATAATATGCCCTCCACCCTCTGGAAACATGGGACTACAGAGCCTATACAATCAGAAGCATTATAAAAATGACATCTAAAATGAGTCTTACAAGTTTGACATTTAAAAGACGTCCACAACAACCACATTTGGACCATAAATAGTCCCTACCCAAAGGTCTTACAGACGTCAACACTAGAAGTATAATAGACGTCGCTAAAAAGACGCCGTCTGGCGTTACACAAACAACCCCTTCGGTGGACCAGAATTGTGCATCCAAAAATGACTTATAAAAGACGTCACTCCAACATCACTCTGCGCAAGTAAATTTCACAAAAATGCACACTACAGCTATTTTCATTCAAGTATTACTTAAGCTTTTACAAAAATAAACTGAATATATACACTTTATCCATTACATGCTCTCCAAGGACCGCTATCCTCCAGGAGAGGAAAAGAAAATGTGTTGGTGGGAAGAATGCTAAACTGTATTTTTACCATCCTTTCCTTATCCTTTTGAGAAATTGTTTTTCATTTTTTCATTGTTTCCTTCCCTATTTCCTTAATCGGTTGTTGGTGGGTGTCATTACAGGAGCTGCAGTCCCATTTAGTAGAAATAATTCTATTGGTATGATTAAACATACCAGATTACCTTGCTTTTATATGTCAGAGTTGTTGCCTCAGCTGTAGTGCGGCTATATTAGATGGGAAAGTATGAATTATTAATTGTATAAACACGGAGGGGTGTAATTGTCTGTCCCTATCTGTCTTTGCTGTGGACTGATGTGGAAATGAGCTTCAGTCTGAGTCACTGAGATAATGATTGAAGCCAAGAGAGGGAGGGCATGAGAGGAGAAGAAATATAAAGAAGTAGAAAGAAAGAAAAGAGAAAAAGAGGAGGAAGGTGGTGAGAGCAGCTGTGCAGCACTGAGAAGTGTGTCGCTCGATGAAGGCTTGAATGTTTATCTCACAGTGTGTCATCTCTAAAATCATCCATAAGGCTGTATGTACACGTACCTGAATTAGGTATTTACTTTTATCTCTGTCTACACTGCATGTAAGCAGAGCCCTCCAACAGAATGCATATATGTGTGAGTACATGGCCATCTGTAGGCTTGTCCGCATGTGTGTGTCCGCATGCACGTATGTCTGTGTGTGTTTGTATACCTCCTCTCCTGTTGAGCTTGGCATATCCAGGTGCATATCCACTGGAGAAGACAGACGAGCTGGTGAAGGCTGTGTGAGGCAGAGGAGAGGCAAGAGCCTCATCACACTTTTCTGTAGAGAGAAAGAACGCATATTAAAACAGAAGGAGTGAGAAACAGAAGAGGACGTTGGAAGAAAACAGAGGATATGATAAAGAGCTGTGTTTTTTTGCTTTACATACACACTTTTTCATGCATAGAAAATACATTAAGTAGTTGTTGGTCATTTTAAATCCTATTTAACTGTAATTCTATGAGAAAATCTCAACTTAGTCAAACCAATTTGGCAAATTCACGAACACATTGCAAAAATATCCACCTTAACAGGCAATCTGGCCTGGTAACTAAATGCAGATGCAAAGCTGATTTAAAAAACCAAACAACCAATCAAAACAGAGGAGAAATACAAGTGGCTAAAATGAATTGCCCCAGCCTGAGGTTAAACCCTACTAGGGCTGCCACGATTTGTCGACTAGTCACGATTACGTCGACTATCAAAATCGTCGACGACTGATTTAATAGTCGACGTGTCGTTTGAAGCTTTGTAAGATCGCAAAAGACGCAGGAATAATAGTAGGATTTAAGAGTGTAATAACGGACTGAAACAGAAGATGGCAGCACAGCATGTACAAGGATGCCAGCTGCCGTTAAACCCCGAAGAAGAAGAAGCAGCTGTGTCCCAGAATTCATAGCGCGGCCCAGCTTAGTTTCCAACAATGGCGGTAGCTAGTTAGTTTTAATATTACTCTTATTATTCTTTCTGGGTCACAAAATAAACGTTTAACATATTTTCAGGCGAGAATGTAACTGTATAAACCTCAACTATCTGCTCAGTTTATCAGGACACCACATATTTTCAAAAGCGCTCCGACGTTTTCGGAGACGTCTGTTACCCACTAGCTCGATAGCTAGCCGGGGGCTAGGTCACTAGCGCCGTGAGAACACCGGACTCCCGGCAAATTGTTTTCAAACCCACCGCCGTCTTTCGTGACTCAGGTTAAATATATATGAGTCACTTAGATAAATTAAAAATGTTATTGTTTGGCTTTTTTTTTAGTATTTTATTTGTTCCTGAGTAAATCGGTTTGGCTGAGATTAAAGTTATAGTTTTTACACAGCTGAATAAACGTCAAGCAGACAGCTGATTATCAGAAGTGTGAGATGCTGGAGAATATACTCCGGTGTCCTGTTATATTTTAGATAGCAAGGAGTTTATTAAACTTTACCGAAACAATCTGCAAATTTCATTAAAATTGAATAAACTATCATCTTGTCTTTATTTTTAGTTAGCACCTTAAAAGCTTAAAGCTGTAAGCTAATGATAGTTATATAAGAGCAGATGCTGCTGGTGCAATAAGCTGTAGTTTTACGTCCAGTGGATGATGATCTGATTAGTCGACTAATCGCATAAATAATCGGTGACTAGTCGACTATCAAAATAATCGTTTGTGGCAGCCCTAAACCCTACACATATTTATTCTGCATTTGTTCACTTCTGAAATTTGAAGTACGAAGTAGGCATTTATAAATGACTATGATGAAATTTTAGGTTTGATTTTTCTGCAAACAGATATAAATTTCAACTTCTTTCATTTAAATAGAAGTTTCATTGGGGTTGCTGTGAAGAAAATTATCTGAAAGACCACCACGGCGATGCTCCTCATAACCTCACTTTCAAGCTAACATTCTGCTAGTGCTCTCAAGAGAAAACAAAGAACGTGACGGCAGAGGAATACATATGAAACACACAAACACAGCAGAAATCAAAGGAAAGAAATACTGAATATTCCTCACATGCACACAGTGATTAAGTCTCTTCCCTCTCTTTTCTCTCAATCCACCCCTTTCACTCTCTCATCCACACAAACACACTCCCCTCTTCCAGTACATTAGGTTCCACGCAGAGAGAAGTTGTGAATGGTCTGTCAGGTCAGGTAGGCACAGTCACTAGCTCTCTGTCATGTCCCACTACGTGTGTGTGTGCGCACAGAGTCTGAGTATGTATGAGGGAGAGTCAAATTTAGAAAAGAGTGTTGTTTCTCCTTCTGTGAATGTGCATAGACAGATCACACATGTGTGTGTGTACAGTAGACTACATCTGGTGAAAGTCTCAAAGAGTTTGTGTTACAGGTGGGCTCATAGAGAATGGAAAATATCTAATCGTGACAATGTGTGTGGGTGTGTCCTTTTGTATGCTTGCATGCAAGTGTGCATTTCTCTTTGGAAAGCCTCCCTTGAGGTCTGAAAGAGCTCCACATTTTTCTCCTTTTGCTGCCTGCTTTGGCAGGTGGATATGCACAGAGACATCAAGGTTCTCCTTTATAAAAAGTAATGACATTTCTAGCACATTCATGTCACCCTGGAATATTAGCAAAGTCCACTTGCAACTGTCAGGCGTCTGACTCAGCATCATAGAATGGGAGAGAAGGGCAACAACGTGGTTTCAGGCAGCGGGATTTAAAAAGTCTGTTTGCATACTGTGTGAGGAGGTACGATTCTTTTAAAATGACTCAGGTGAGCCCGTGTCACCAGCTGCAACCCATGCCAGAACAGCTAGTGATGTGTTCCTGCTTATCTCCTTTTGCAGCTGTTCCACAGGTGCAGCTCTCGTGCAGCAGCATCTGGTCATGAAATTACAAGAAATCTTTGGGTCATGCTCAAGAGTCTCCAAATTTATTCTTGCATCCTAAGTAATGATAATAGGATCCTCTATCACACAAACAAATGCACACGAGAGCTCCTTCACGGCTATGGACAAATGTTCTGCATCCATATATTCAACTGTTTGTGCAGTGATTGACACAAAGGCACAAACACTTGCGCTTAGATCCAGTCATACACTTGATGATTCTTCATTTTCATTCACACACTTGGGAACACAACAGCTTTACTGCAGCTTCCGTCTAATGAGTGTTTCTATAGGTTTGTTGGCAAAGACTTGCTCTAGCTGCACATGAACAGGCTTTGTAGGTCACACAAACACACGCACGCACACACTCACACTAACAGAATACATTGAATAAAGGCTGGAAGAGGAGGCAGCAATGGAATGAAAGGAGGAGGCGAGTTAATAGAGAGAAAGTAGATTTTAAAGGAATCAAGGTGGTGAGAAATATAGTGAATTTTTTCAGTGCCTCCGCTTATTTCCTTAGGGCTCTCTAAACTCTCTTCTGGGGAGAAGCCGCTATACATGTACGGATTTTAGAGATCAGAAGATATATACTAAAAAAAATTTAATAAATGAAAAAGGTGGAAAAGGTGGAAAGTCAACCTGTACCAAGGCCAATGTTCTATTTCACAATTTTAAAGAAAGTAACATGATTCAACATGAGATTCTTTTCCTCCTCTGTGCTCCACCTCTCCAACAGTTTGGTAGTATATGAGTAACCTTGCAGAAAAGAGAAAAAAAAATACAGAAAACGGTAATGATTGCATGCTTCCACAATGGCTTGTCTTGGTTGAAGATGAGGGCTCACTCAGCGGCTGCTGAGTGAGCCCTCATCTGGGACTCTCCTCAGCTCTTACTGGGACAGTGGCGCGGCTGCCCCTCTGTTGGTCTTCCATGGTCTCTTGTGTTCTGGGGGCCTCTGGATGTCTGGAGTTTTGATCTCCTCCATACCCGCTTCACACCCTGGAGGACGGGGCTGTGGCCCCCCCACACTCCCTAGCAGATCATTACATGGAGAAACCTTTGGAATGCAAGCATGCTGATCCACACAGGTATGCACACATGGGTATTCACAGACGCGGACTAAAGCTTTCTTGGCTGCTGCCTCAAAGCACACTGTGCGCTGTCTATCTTGCGTGCTGCACAATATCGTTTATTACTTAGTAAATACTGATATCTATGACTAGCTAGTTTATTGTGATGGTGCTTTGCTTTCTCTATTATTATGTTGCTCTTTGTTGTTTGCTGTCTCCTCTGTTTGTTTGTTTGTTTGTTTGTTTGTTTTTTCTCCATACAGGTGACCCAGGAGTTTTTTTTTTTTTTTTGTCTCTCTTCCCCCCCCTTCTCACCGTCTCTTCTCCCCTTGGGTTTTCTTTCTTTCTCTCCCCCTCTCTCTCTCATTCATTCCCCCTGTCCTATTTATTAAAAAAAAAAAAAAAAAAAAAAAAAAAAAAATGACAAAGGATGAACTGAAGCTCTGCCATCACGTAATGTCGCATACTGCTGTTTCTGATGTCATTTAAAAAAAAAAAAAAAAAAAAAAAGAAGAATGATGGTTCTAATATACAGTACTAATAATATAGTAGCTATTAACAACCCTGACCAGTAATGTGGAAATATCTTAAAATATGTGAAAAAGAACTTGGGTGAAAATGTGCTTTGCCTCTGAAAGCAGAACCCTGAATATTCGCAGCCATCACAAAGATCTATGAAACGAAACTTTAACTGTCTTTAATTTTGATAATGGCAAGACCTCCCGAGGCAAAATTGGTGGCTATGTTTACAAAGTGATTGATTAGACTTAAACGCAATTTGACCTCATAAGCTGCGCTCACTGTTTTCGCTATTACAGTACACTGCACCACATTTCCATTAAATCAGCTAAACAAAAAAAATTAGCATCTGTTTATTTGGGTCCTCGGTAAAGCTGCCAAATTCTTATTTTCCTTGCATCTCTATGTGTGCAGTTTATTTCTGGTGGTTGCTGTTGCTGTTGTTGCTGATTCCCAAGTCCAAAGGTATCCCCTGCCATGTGCATTACTCATGTATGTATTCACCCCTTATGTCTACTGGCTTCATAACATTCCACAGGCACTGATTCTACTCGCAGTTGAAATTTCATAGCATGCTGTTTTGATTCACAAGGGGACCGGTGATAACTACAACAACAATAATTTTAATATTGCATGTTAAAATAAAAATTTGTTTGTGGTTGATGGAATTGCAGTAGCAGTTTTCTTCTTTTTTATACTGAAAGATGTACAATGGCTCATTCAAATGCAGACAATGTTAGACTCTCTGTAGCTTTCCTTCAGTGAAACGCCAGTGCTTCGGTATTGATCAGCTATTTTATTCCAGTGCTGAATATTTTAAGAAACCCAGAGTATATCTTTAACACACAGAATGAGCAAGTAAATCAACTAATGGTTTTGTTCATCATTTATTATGAACAAAACCATTATAAAACTTTGTAGGGGTGTAGAGCTGGGTCATGTTAACAATCCATCTTATATCCACCAGTCTAAAAAGTCAAGTCTGACCTCTCCTTCATGCTCAACAGATTGATCTGCTGTTTAGTAATGCTAATATTAATGCTATATAGAGCTGTCTAAAACTGTGTTTCTTACTGTTATTGTTTGTATTGAAAACATTATACAATACAGTAGTAAAATATTGTAAACAGTATAAACAGTATTGATCACATTATAGACTTTACTTTTGCATTTCACATCTGCCTTTCTTTCAAGCTGAACCAAAAATGTGTCAGCTTTAAAGCTCATCTAGAAGGCATGGTTAAGAGACAGAGAATGAGCTGCTTAGTTAGTTAAAAATATACTGCATTATAATATTATATAATACGCCCAAGTTATCCTTATCCTGTTATTTGCAAATCAATATTATCCATGGCCTACTCCTACATGATGTTTGTGTAATTAAAGTAAGCATCTAACGTGCTACACTTATCTGAATTTTGCTGTACTACAAACTTTTTAAAGTCTGTATAAAAAGGGCAAAGCAAACAAAGTAAATAAAGCTAGGCGAGGGAGCTGCCATGGTGGAGGTTTGCATTGTGTAGGCTTATATAATATTTCACATTGAAAATTAGCATTGTTTATGCCAAATATTTCCATCGTTTGAGTGTCAAGTACTACTGCTTTTTCAAAGCTGTCTTAAGGGTAAGTGCAAGGTGTCCTCTGGAGACTTGATGCACTGGTTGCTTCAGCATTAACAACTGAGAAGCAGTCCTCTTTCGAAGGGCGACAATGAAGAAAAAGGGCTGCCAGTGAGATGTGATCTTAGCCAGAAGTCTGTCAAGAAAGACCTCTTGAGCAACTCGCGTCTTGTTGGGAAGCTTTCTATTTTGTCCTCAGTTTTGCTTCATTTTTACAGTTCGGGTTTCTTTTTACTTGCCATTTAGTCAGCTTGAAAAACCAAAAACACCACAGTCGGTGACATTATATGAATGAGGATGGGCTCATTCATGTTGATTGGGGGGGACAACAAAGAACCAAGGACATAGCAGTGAAAAGAAAATGAAAAGTTTCTGCTTTTGTAATAAAGCCAATATACAGTGGCATATTTGAGAGGAACTCTAAAGCCCTGTCTGAGGCTTTAGTGCTCTACATAATGCTGCATTTCGTCCATATGTGACTTGTGTGGAAAGAAGCCAGTAAATATACTTTGCCCTTATCTGAACTGAGTGTCTTTTTTATTGCTTTTACTTGAGAAAAAAAGCACAGAAATGATGGGAGACTGTATCCGATTTGATCATTCATAATGAATCCACTGTACAATGTGAACCTGTTTGAAATGCCAACACCAGCACTAGCTGTATCAGGAAACCTTGATATCGTACAAATTGTTTGAACTTGAAATAAATAGAGAATTTAGGTTATACTGTAGCTGTGAAATTACTGGCAATAAATCTTACATTGTCTCTTTTCTCATTTTTCAGTCCTTAAGGATTGCAGCTGTAAAAACAACAGTAATGCCCTGATTTATTGTTTTGCAATTATTAAATCACAGCACAGGGTTATACACAGGTAAATTGTATGGTATGTGTGTGAGAAAGGGCAACTTCTGTGTTTTCCTTGCAACTAATTAAACTTTGAAAGAGATCTAGACTCATACCCATCAATTATTTACTGATATACCTCAAAGGACGCAGCTGCTGCACACATAATGTAGCCTTACGATATACAGGAAAATAGATAGGAAGCATAGTGGCAAATTAAATAAACTAAATTACATAAATTTTCACACTGGATGGATAATGTGTGACATCCTAAAATAGGTTACTGTAAGACCAGTGCCTGGTTAGTGAAAATGTATTTAAAAAAAAGACCATTGATGAACACAGACCATATGGTTATATGTTCAGCACTCAATAAAGAGGTCATAGCCACTGATATTTGCCTGGGTCTCAAGTGCATAGCAGGGTTCTGTAAGTTCAGGTACTTTAGGGGAAGCAAATGACTACAATATCCAAGTGCAAATGTCAGCCTATTCCTCTGTGCAAGAGGAAGAGATAGCTTTATGCATGATAGAATGATAAGAGAGGCGAAACAGATAGGGACAGTGTGGGGGAGTAAAAAGAGAGATAGATAACATGAAGGCAGGACATGAGGAAGAAAAAATGGCTACATACCAAAGCCTTCTTAGTGACATTTCCAGTTAAGTAAATAACTAGGATGAAGAAAAACAGCTACCAAGAGATGTGTCAGCTGGCTGCTACCAGTTGGGACCAAAGCCATAGACAGACAGTGTTTGGCCAGCCTGTTCAAAGGCCTTTTCACTGCCACATCTTTGGAGCTAAAGGGAGTTGGACACTAGTCCAGCATAATCCAACCGGGGTAAAATTCATGACAGCCTAAAGATTAGCTGGAATAGAATCACAAATCTTAGAAGCCAAGAGACGAAATTTTGGAACTGAGACAGCTGCCATGATGTAACTCTTTGACTAAGTGTTGTACCTGCCACATTGGCCATTTAGGCAAAAGCTCTTGAAAGAAACAGTTCACGAGTACTTAGCACAAAGACTTAACAGTGCATGCTGAAATTCACCTGATAAAACAAAGGGAAAATGGAGCTGAAAAGGCCTGCCAGTTTCACCTTTTGCATGTGTTTTAACAATGGGGTCAGTAAACCGGTGAAGAACATTCAGTGTTCTTTAGACCGCTGAGCAGACTGTTAAAAACACTACAGAAAACTCTGCTATCTTTATTTAATGACTGTGAAACCATTGTGTGTGGAGTTTTGCTACTGTGCTGTCAAGTCTGTCCTCTCAACAACACTGAATACTGAAGTTTGGGGACCTGGGGGCTTTTTGTGGACCCATGTCATGAACACAGTGGAAGCTGTCAAAAGTGCCAACAGCTGCATGGAGATGCAGTCTGACTCTCCAAAGTGCCAGTGAGTGTGAGAGCCTCTGTCTGTGCAAGCCTTTGTCCTCCGGTTTGGCTGGGAGCAGAAGGGGTCTCTGCTTTCTGTTTTCCATTTCTTTCCAAATTCATATTTCAATTTAATGAAGTATCTCTGGACTGGAGGCAGTGGCCTTAAATGAAATAAGACTGTAGAAGTCTGCTTTAGGGAGCTAATCTCTGTTGTAATGTTTATAAATTCATATAGCCCATCTTACCAATTCTTGCCAAGTATACCCAATATCCGTCTTGGAGAAGCTGTCCTCCTCATTGAGATAATGGGCTGAGCTGATTCAAAAATAGCAGAAGCTTTGTATGCATAGACTCCATCTACTCCATGCCCATGTACTGAGAGATCCCAGCAGGTTTTCTAATTTGCTGGGAAAGTAATACTGTTTCACTTGATTGCCTACAGAAATATTGCTGTAAACTTACCATTAACAGCAGGTAATATTAGATTTCTAGTGTAACTAAACACAAGCTGGTCTTAACCAACTTTATTTATAACTGGTTTAACACACTGGGTAGGAGGTGACCCATATGCCATAAGGCTAATGCAGAGGCCCGAGTCTGAATATGCCCTAAGGCTGTTTACACCAAGTCAACTGGTCTTTCTCTCTGCTGTCCTATCTTCTCTCCACTGCCCTGTTTAAAAAAACTCCCCCAAAAATCTAATTATGGTCAAATGTTGCAAATTAAAGCAACTCTGATTCCAACAGTGTTTTCAAAAATTCTGCCATCACAGAGAAAAAGTTTCACAAACAGTTAAATGGCCATTGACTAATTAGCAAGCAGCTTCATGTGCATTCTGTCCTGTACACCTGGAATTTCATGACAGCAGGTCCCAAGTGGGCTTCACAAAGAGCTATAGGACAAAAATAAACAGATGTTCTGCAGCATAGAATAGGCCGTTCTAATTGGGATTACAGATGGCTATTCCGACCGTTTGCCAGTGTCTTCGATGTGAAATAAAATTCCAAAGTGAACAGGGTTTCACTGAATACATGTTGGCAATGGTTCCAGTTCCTAATCATTGTGAGACATCTCAAAGTCACATTATTTTAAAAGAAGAAATACTACAATTAAATCAACTAAAAATAAGAGGCCTTTTCATCACTTTTTTAGTGAGTTTTAGTTCTTCTAGCCTATATGAACACATGACAGTGCATCTAATATCTATCCGGTCATTAAGTCTGATGTCACTAGCCGTGTCTGGGCCTAAACGCCGCTGCAGGTCCATATATCAAACGATCACTGTGGCATTACTGAGAGTTGAAAAACTGTCGAAAGTCTTCCATCTTTAATAAAATGATCAGCGTTCTGCTCTACCAGGTGTAACAATTGAGTTTAACATCCAGGCATCCATGAAAATGGAATTTATGACATTTAACGGAGTTAGAAGTTAGCAGGAAGTTAGCTCGCTAGCTTCTATCTAACTACAATATAGCATGTCCTGACTGCGGGGTTTTGGAAACAAATTAAAACGTACAGCTCGTTATCACTTCCAACATAAATGAAGACAGAAAACTAAACAGCAGTGACGTTTGTAGGGTTACTGAAGTTTGGCTAGCTGGTATATAATGATGTGCTACGTGACCGCTAGCGACACAGCTATGTTAGCATAATATAAGCAAGCTAACTTTTTTCCACTCGATAAAAGTTAACGTGAGTGTACTCGGTGGTCAGGAACAAATGTAATCGCATGGCAGGATGCTGTAAAAGGACCAAACTTCAGCCAGGATACCGGATAAATACCATGTGAATATGCAGAATCTGTATCCAAGGGACAAAAGTTACAGTACTAGAAGTGTGTCATTTGGTATGAATCAATTTCTGTTTGTTCAGCATGAGATGTATGTGTCCAAGAGCAGAGATCAAGAGTTGCATGCAAGTTGGTTTTGCTGTAATACAGAAAGAGGAGGAGTTCCAGCATGGTGAATCTGAACATCGAGAGCCAGGCCTGAGCTCTGGTGTGCTCCTGCTCAATTTAACCCCAGCTGACACAACATTTTCATTCAGAATATTCAGATTATATATATATGTATATGTAAAAGTTTTGTGATCATTCAGTGTGTATCTGGTTGTGCGTTACACATCCTGTATTTCAGTGGATTCACTACAAAGTCTCATTATGCGCCTTTGTGCTCAGGGCCACCACATTCCTGTGGCATGAAATAGCAGATGGCAGTGGAGTGAATAACAATCATCTAGACCTCAGGGTGGGAGCCTATTCACTTTCAGTTCACATGCTACCACAGTGGGAATTAAAATGACCATTTAACTCTCTATGACAAAGTGCTAACTTTTCTAAATATGAAATTTGTTCTTTGAAAAAAAGACAGAAGAAGGGGTTATCGTATTTTTACAGAAATTAATTTCTCTCAGGTACAAATTGCTAAATCTCGGTCACTTTCTATTGCTAAAATATATTTATTGCAAATAAGATGTCAATAAATCTTTTCACTTGAAGAAGACAGTTTTTTATGCAGTTTTTCAAAAGAAACCCTCTGTCTCATTGCTTTTGCTGGCATCAATGTGCAGGTTTTGAACTAAGCTCTTGGAAAAGGTTACTTGCTTTTGTCCAACTTTTTCTCTCATGTAAAGAAATGTTTATACCATACATGTATAATCTGATTCACTTAACCTAGGCCTAGATGCCTATAGGCCTCTCCAGTGTTATTAATTCATGTCCTGTCCACCCTTTTTCTGACTTCCAGCATTTTTTATATGTGACAGGGCGAAAATGTCTTCGCATTGGAAGACAACTATTTTTTTTTTTTAAAAAGAGTCTCTGCTCACGCTGCTCATTTGCGCTTTACTCTTTCAGTCCAGCTTATTTCATTTTCAACCTTCCCTTCCCTTGCCTTTCCTGACCACCCTCCAACTACCAACCACCACCAGCAGGCATGCCAGCACTTTGCTTGAGCTGTTAATCTAATTTTTTTGGTCCAGATTCATTTTTCATGTCTTGGAACCATTACCAAACAATTTTTGTCAACGGATCTAGCACCCTGTGCCAATGTGAGCAGAGACCAAGCGCATAATGAGATGTTTTGGATGAAGCTACCTCACATAAAGACAGAGATTTACACACACGCACATATACCTTTTTATTTTCACATTTGCATCTGTCAACTGAAATCTAACATAACTTTTGAAATGCTGCAAAAAACAAAATCTGTTCCAGCGTTTAAACAAAGCAGAATGCATCAGAGCATATAACAATAAAACAGAAAATATTTATAGACAACTGATATTATTCTTTGGGTTTGACCAGTGTTGGAGTTACCAAAGACCAACATTAATAACAATTAAAACTAAATGAAGACATTTATATTCGCCAACTATTCCAAACATCAGTGCATGCTTTATGAAATCTTATGATGTTTGTGTTGCAACATTTAGTCTGAGCAAATACTTTAGAGTATCAAAAGCCACATTTCACCTGTGTGACAATTTGATGAAAAATACTTCACATAACCATTTTCTGGAACAAAAAGTGTATCTCTGTGTCCCGTTTTACATTCCAACTCCTGCCACAAAAAGTCCTGATATCATCTGGCAGCAGTTCCCTCTCCCAATCAAATCTTTGCAGTCAGTTTGTTGTATAAAACATAGGCTCCCTTTTTTAGTATGTCCAATAATACTTCGTGGACTTTCCGCATTCAAGATTCAGTTAGCTCAACCTAGAAAGCTCAATAAGCCTTTGGTGGGTTCGCTGTATAGGTTCATCAATTATTTATTCTACTAATTAACCCTTTACAGCCGATCGGAGCGGGCACGCTCTGTTTTGCGTAACTATTTTTAAATCCCGGTAGCTCTGCAACCAAGTAAGCTAGCGCAATAATTTTTTTTGCATATGAAACTGGAGGAGTTGTACTTACATCTTATGCCATCAGCTTGTCCTAGGTCACAGTTTCCTTCCACATATAACTTTGCAAAAACTGCATAAAAATCACTTGCAGCAACAAAAACATGATATTCCAGAAACACGCTTCGCCGATCCATCAGCTGTTTGTAACACTTCCTATGTCCATCAGCGCGAACTATCACATGACCGCATGACCTGCCCCAAACCGGAAGTGACGTCATTTTGCGGAAATGTAGTTTTTTACGATCGGGGCCTTATGAGCTTGTGTTTTACTTGTTATGTGTTTTAAAAAGTTATGTTTGACTTTATGACTTTCTGTGTCGTTTCTGGGATGCTTAAGACTCATATTGCACTGCTGGAAATAGTTTATTTTGATGCATATGCTGTTATTTTGCAAATTTGCACTATAATATTTATTTTCGTTTTTCCTGCAGTATATAAAAATTGGTGTATTTCAAAAACTAAAACTATGAAGACACTCAAAATAAATTTCCTGTGGTGGGAAACTAGTTTGTGTAACTTTTTTGTATTTACAGTTTTGAGGGATAAGCCTCTTAAATTTCTCTAACTAGAAATATATGTTAAAAAAACAAAAACGATTTTCAATTTTTTTGTAGTTTATTGCACTTTTTTGCAATTTATGTAATTACTATGCACCTAATGCAGACATATTATTAAAGTTTGGGCTATAATGGTTGTATTGATGTATAGCAACTTGAAATGCTCCCAAAAATGGCTCCACAGCATGTAAAAATATAATATAAGCTCTGGCGGACTTGGTTCTATGGTAGGTCTTAAAGGGTTAAAGGAGTGCTCACAATGACTGATTCTCTGTTTTACCGGTAATCCACGGTGCCTCAAGCTACTTTATGGGAGGTCTGTAGTGACAGGTTACCACCCTCAGCTGAACTAACTCCTCTGATGTTTTTGATGCAGATTTACAAAAAGGTGTGAAGTGGCATGGCCAATGCATATGTTGAGGGGTTATAGAGAGAGAACAGCTGTTATATTCCCTAGGAACATAACAACACATGTGGGTAAGTAACAGTAAAAGGGCAATAGGAGACAACACTGCCAATATAATAAAAGTATTTTTATTAATAATTAAACTAAAACAGGAGGTCAAGTCACTGTCACAATCAAAACACAAAGAAAAACACAGTGAAACTCTGAAGCAAGTCAAAAGTCACTCAAAAATACACTCCTCTCCACAGAGCAGGAGGAAGGAGCCACAAGCACATAGCTCATGCTGTAAAGAGAATGGCACTCCCTGAGCTTAAATACTTCCTAGCCTAATTGCTCTGTCAAGTCAGCTGCAAGGGGTGGTACCTAAAGCCAGGGAGAAAAAGCAAATACATACCCGCACAGCCAAAAACCACAGTAGGCCTGCAAACACTATAACATCAGACTTTTTTTTACTCATTTCCCTTCACTGCTGTGAAAAACAGAGATTCATGCCATTACATGCAGCTACTCATACGTTCTACCCCCCGCTTAAACATGATGTAATCAATGGTTCTTGAAGTTGTTACTTGGGTTGTATAAACATGTATTTGCATACCTAAAATACCATTGTTTTTCTGAGTCATATAATACTTCTTTTGAAGACAAATGTTTCTGAAGCAGTCACTGACGAAAAGACGAGCGAAGTAAACCATCATCTTGTTCCCAGTGTGTTTGTTACCTGGATGCCACTTAGTCAAACATATGCTCGTCTGTGACGTGTTAAAGTTACAGTTTGTCTGGTCTATTTTGCCACACAGTGGCTATTTCATTTTGTGCTTTTGTTTTTTCCTTTATTTATGTTTTATATGCAGTAATATTTGAGAATTCTCTTGTTTCAAATCGACTTTTTATTTGCTGATAGAAGGTGCAACATTTAGAAAAAAAAGATGTTAGAAGTATGCTTCTCTTTTAGTATCAAACAACTTAATCAACCCTTCAACACTTTGCATTTTTGTCTCTCGCTGTCACCCTCTGGCGATACGCCTGGCTGTTTGATCAGATCAGTTATACCTGCCTGATTCAGTGAACTCTCAGCCAGGGCTGATGTGCTCAGAGCTGCATGAAGCATAACCCTCTGTCTCTCACTGATACACTCGACCTGCATAAGAGTGGGGGTCAGGGTGTGCACAGGTGTGTGCAGCTGAGTGTGAGCACAGAGGGATGGTGGATTAAAACTCAAGAGAGCTTGGTTATAGAGATGGATAGAATAAGAGAGACAGACACAGATATTTGTTTATGGAAAATGTGATGGTAAGTTAAAAAATAGCATAATAATGAGAATAAATGGCAGAAAAGTACAAATAGTGTGGCACTACATTCATCTTATGTGGCCTCAGGCATGACCTGTATTTTGCAATGTAATAAGCTTGAGTGGTTTCCACACAGAGGTGGTTCATGTGGTGAACACTTAATCCAAATAACAATGGAAGCTTGCATCATCATTTTTAATTTAGTCCACATGCAGTTAGTGTTCACAGTACACTCCTCTTAGATTGCTTTCCTATTAGATTCTTTGAGTAATGGAGAACTCAGTATGTATGAAAAGAAATTCAAATCTACTGATTGAATGTGCAATGACCTACTTTGTATCTTAATAGAACAAAACAATCAAAGAAATAAAGCGATAGAAACACATACAGTTAGTGGTGAGGAGACAGCTGGCCTTTGAAAAGCACATATTTGAACAGCTAGAGCGATGGTGCAAATATGGCCAATAATTCACCATAATCCCAAACAAAAAGAACACTTCTGTCACAGCCATTTGCAACTCATGTTCACTATGCAAAGAACAGGAACTACTGTATTTGTCATATTTATTTCTTTATTTAGAATTCTGTACACTCGTTGTGTGTTTTTGAAATTATTTTTTCACGTGCCGGTCAAGTGCTCATGAAAAGGAATTTGTTGAACTTGTTGCTGTCACTATGAAGCAAACAGAAACATGTATCATAATTGGTAAGTATACTGCGATCACTAAATTTATAGCATACACATTATTTGTTATAAAGGACATTTTTACAATCATTTATTACTATGTAATTTGTTGCCAACACTTTTCTTCCCAACTGTAAAATACATAATTTGTTGCATTGTTGCAAAAACTACTTGCAATAATCGTACCTTATATGCTACCTAATTAAAGATTTCTGAATACAACTTTGCACCTTAGTAAGTAATATCTAAAACATAAAAAAATGAAGATTATGCAGTCCACCTATCTTTTTTTTTTCAATAACACTGCTCTCATTACAACAGAGGATTATGAATTATTTCGCATAGTTCCACAGGTGGGAGAGGCCATTAAAAAAATCATCATGCAATGATGGCTACAGTGAGATGGTGGGATTCAGTTTATTGGTTTGTGAGCATATCAAAGAGGCATGTTTAAAAATACTGCTTTTATGAGAAAGGTGAGAAACTAAGCTGTTTTTGTCAAAGATGAAAGGCAAGGGGTTTCAATGAGATACTAAAATATATTAGGGGAACTTAGTTTGGAACATATGTTACACTTGTTCTGTTTCTGAAAGATTTTAAATTTTGTCTGGCTAATACGGGAAAAAATAAACAGTCTAGTCGTCAGGTAGCTGGGAGAGTGAGACTCCACAATAACACCAATTATGCAGTTTAAAGTATTTTGGAAACCAACAGGCTGTAGCTGCAATTCATCCAAGAAAGCTGCAGGGTTTGGCTGCCAAGCCATGCCGGTTCTAATAAGGGTTTATTGGCAAAGTCCACCATGTCCAGAACCTAAAATAATTTGTATATACCCTCGGTTACACAACTTTATTCCAATTAACTGGTTATGAGCACAGAAATTAATTTAGTCGACAGTGTTGATGTAATAATGTTTGTTTTTTTTGGTGTGTTTAAAAAAAAGTCAGACAATTAATGTGATGTAGTTTAAAAAAAGTCTATATATGTAATTAATACAGCTAATTGGGTTTAAAATATATATATCATATAATATTTGGCTGTCTCTTTTTTTAATCCCCTAATTTACAATCATCAGAGTAATATTTTAGACAGCCGTGAACATACTGTGTAGAGATACTTCCATGCAGAAAACATTAAAAAGTTCCCAAGCTCACTTCCCCAATATCACCAAAATTGTATCATACCCCATGCATGAAATTGCCTCTGGACCAAAAATATATATAAGAACAATAAAAATCAACACACCAAAAAAATGGTTGTATTTGTCATGTGTGTCTTGTTATAAAAGAAGTCTCATTATATCACAAACTGAAGTTTGCACAATAAACTATTATGGTGCATGTGAAATTGCACGTGCTTTCCATGTTTCAAAGGTCTACTACAACTTTTACCAGAAACATGTGAAACAAACACAGAAAGAAAATGCGTACGTACTAAATAATAAAACCTATGCACTCTGGTGTCATTTCCTCCACTGTGGATGCCTGCACTGCTTTTCGGAATTCAAGCAATCATTGAATCACTAGGTTTCAGTTTTTTCCACCACGGAAGTTGGGGAGAAATCACGAGCCTCTCTCTGGCCCCCCTTGTCTACTCATAAAGATGATTTGCCACCAATCTGGCAACTGAAGCCTATCATATCACTCCCTTCACTGCCCTCCACCCCTTTGTCAGCCCTAAACTCTGCCATGCTGAGAAACAATATGTTCTGACTGGCAGTAAAAGATGAGGGCTGTGACAAGGGCATGAGGGAGAAAGAGAGAGAAGAGCTTCTAGCACATACGTGTTAAAATCCAAACATGGATAAACAGAAGTGAATTTGGGTCTGCATATTTACATATTCACCTACCCAGTTCACTTCCTTTCATAAGAATCCCATGCTGGTGTTCAATATGCCCAGTTTGCCTTACGGAAAAGTGTTGATGGGGGGCAACATGCATGAAAATACAGACAGACTGGCCTCAGCAGGAGGACAAATTAGCGGTGTGTAGAGTTGGGGCTTAAAAACTTCAATAACAATAAATAATAAAAAAAAATCATCATCAGATCTGCGTATTGAATCTGATCTCTTTATTCTGCTGTAAATTCTACACTTTGTGTTAATAGTCATCAATTGCTAAAATTTCAAAAAAGGTAAATGGTAAAAGCTTGCAAAAGTCAACTTATTACGCCTACGAATTAGAAAACACAATGGCAGTGTGGCAGTCTATCCATATATCTATCTACAAGAACATACCTTTTCAGTATAAACTCTGCTTCCAGATCCAAACTAGTCTGCATTTATTAAGGCTGTTGTGTTTTTCACATGTTTTAATGCTTTACATCTTGTTCTATTTGAGTGATCACTGCCCTAAAAAAGGCAGTGGTCACTGTCGGCCTCTCTCAGTTTTTATTACCACTATTCATTTTAAAGCTCAGTTTTCAAAACCTCACGATGTAACTACATGCAGCAGTGAATTAATGACTAACCTTGTATTGTAGATTGATTACCAATGTTGTTCTCCTAACTGAAATTTGGTCCGTTTTCAGCACCCTGCCATGCAAGGGCATTTATTGAGTGGAAAAAAGTTAGCGTTCCTCCTCCACCTTCACTGTTTATATTATGCTAACATAGCTACCGATCTTGTAGCACATCATTATATGCCAGCTAGTCCAACTTCAGTAACCCTACAAATGTCACTGCTGTTTAGTTTTCTGTCTTCATTTATGTTGGAAGTTATAGCACAGGTGTACATTTTAATTTTTCCACAACTCCCTCATTCTGAACATGGTCTATTATGTTTAGGTGGAAACTAGCGAGCTAACTTCCTGCTAACTTCTAACTCAGTTAAATTTCATGAATTCTGTTTTCATGGATGCCTGGATTTTAAACTTAATTGTTTGACTTTGGGACCTGAAGCAGAGTTTGCAGCTGGAAAGCTGAGCGCACCATCCGCTCTGAGCTCCCTGACTTGGACTCAATCTACAGCAGGTGGTGCTGGACCAAGGCCAGGAAGATCGTGAAGGACCTCAGCCATCCCAACAATGGACAGTTCTCTCTGTTGAGGTCAGGAAAGCGATTCTGCTACCTGAAGACCAACACAGAGAGACTGAGGAGGAGCTTCTTCCTGCAGGCTATACGGTCTCTCAATCACACCACCACACAGTACTGACCCACACATATGGTTCTTACACACACACTGGACATTCTGGACTTTGTTTACACTAATTTGATTAGATGCTAGGTTATCTAATCGAATCACTTCATCACTAAATCACTTTAAGCATATTTGCACTGCACAAGACACTTACACACGTGAATTGCACAACACTGGACATTATATTTCTTCATTTCCATTTAAGACTTGTATGGCTGATGTTATTGTATATACATATATATATATATATATATATATATATATATATATATATATTAGGGGTGCAACGATATTCGTATCGATATTGAACCGTTCGATACAGTGCTTTCGGTTCGGTACGCATATGTATCGAACAATACAACATTTGTAATTTATTTTATCAATTTTCCTTCTGACGATGCTGTCTGTGTTGAGCGCTCAGTGAATCTGTGTTCGACTACTCCGCCTAGGCTGCACTGTCCAGCGCAGATCCACTGAGCGCTCAACACAGACAGCATAGTCAGAAGGAAGAGCGCAGGGCAAGCTAGCGAGACAGAAGTTAAGCTCTCCTTTTAACATGGACCTCCCCCACTCTCATTCAGATCTGGCGTTTGGAATTATTTTGGTTTTCATGTGACGTATGACCCTGAAGGTAAGCGAGTCATGGACTAAAGTAAAACAGTATGTTGGATGTGCCATGCAATGCTCAATTACATTGGTGTGAACTAGTGTGTTAGCGCAGTTAGCTCGTTAACGTGTTGGCCGTCTAGCCCCATGCATGGAGCGATCGGCGGTAGCTCGTTAACGGAGATTTGCCGTGTTGTGGCGTTAAGGTCATTTCAATGAGATTAACCTGAAAGCACTAGTGGGAACACAATGAATATGACTGCACATTTACGCCGACATCATCCTAGTGCAAAGACAAGTGGAAGCAGACAAAAAAAAAGCAAGCATGCTACTAACTTTAGCCGAGTCATTTAGACAGCTGTTAGCACATGATTCTCCTTATGCTGCTGAGAATATAGCCCAGAAGAAGCGGATAGTATAGCTTTTATTTTGGAAAGAGCCATTTCTCTGTAATAAACTCTCTTTTCCAAAGATGAGTGATTCCTCAATCAGATACAGGGCTTGCAATATCGCTAGCCCGACGTCCCGGAGCTAGCGATTTTTTCAGTCGGGCTACCAAAATCTATCTCTTCCCTGCCCGTCGGGCTATTGTAGGAAAAATATATATCAATGCTTTTGCATTCTTTCAGAAATGTAGCTGGGTAATTATGTCATTGGCATCGGTGATCCACTGTCAATATGTGACATATTGAAATCGCGTTTGAATTTGCGCTTGTTTTTTTGCTTTCACTTTGCAATCGTGCGAACTGTGTATAGAGAGCGACAGCACTGATCTGTGAGTGATGATAATTTGTGCACCAACTCCTCTGACATCGTCTTATTAATCGTTAGCTTACTATGCAAACATGACGCAGCAAGCTTAAACATGTGAGAGGTTGATCCCGCAGAGAATCGCTGAGCTTATGTGAGTGCGTGTGTAAAAGCATTTCAGTTCTGCTGAGCCAAATAAGACAGGTCAGGGTGAAGAAGTGACAGCCAAAGAAAAGCTTACCACAAAACGGAGAAGTTATGACAAATCAGACTATAAGGCAAAAAGAAAGTGCAGCTTTATGGTTTCATGGACAAAAGAATTTCTGTGGCTGCGATATGATGAGCTAAATAACCAGGGCTGCACATAAGTGGTCCGCAGGTGTGCATTCGCTGTCAAAATAAAAAACACGCACAAGGGTTAGGGTTAAATTTAAAAACTGTACTTTTGAGTTAAAATATATATTTATAATTTTAATAAATGACAAATTAAAAATGCATGAACATTTTTTTGTATCGAAAAAATATCGAACGGTGACACCAAAGTATCGAACCGAATCGAACCGTGAATTTTGTGTATCGATGCACCCCTAATATATATATATATATATATATATATATATATATATATATATATATATATATATATATATATATATATTTATATTTCTTCATACATTCTTATGTATTTCTATACTGTGTATTGTGTATTTTGTTATTTTATTTTCAACTTTAATTTATATATTTTATCTTATTCTTTCCCAGTTAAATTTACCCTTCATTCTAATTTGTTGTTGTACAGTTATATCATTTTTAACTTTAATTTTTATATTTTATTTTATTCCTTCCTAATTAAATTTACCCTTTTAAATTTTCATATTTATTTCCTATCTTATTCATAGCCTTTTTTTTTTTCTTTAGGTCACGAGCAGTTGTGTAAGCATTTCACTGCATATCATACTGTGTATGACTGTGTATGTGACAAATAAAATTTGAATTTGAATTTGAAATAGCTAATGACTTAAAGACCAGATAGGATTCACATACAACTAAGAAGTGTTACAGATGGACATATGTATATATATATAAAGATTAAAGGATGATATTTAAAGTATATACACAACACCAACAATCCGCATGAAAGTGAATACATACATTTAGATGTTGTACACTGACACTAACAAACTTACATATCGTATATGCAAGCAGTTATATGCACACTCATGCTGAGGGAGCGGTCCAGCAGTAATTAGAGGTGAACTCTATTTGCTAACAACCTTCAGCTCCAAGACTGACAAATTAGGGTTCTCTCTCTCAGCCACGCAGGGGCTCCCACAGGTTAATGGGAATCTGGGGGTTGAGTCTGCATGTGTGTGTGACACAATAGATTTTCTCATGTGTGTTTGCGTATGTGTGTGTGCATCTATACTGCCAAGCTAAAGGAAGCCCAAGCTGTGCTAAGCCCCTGCAGTGCCTGGGGCTCACTAACAGGGATTTAACATTGTTCTCTGTGTCAGTAATACCTGGCAGCATTAACAGGAATTAGCATTGCTTGTGGCCAAGCAATACAAAATGAGGCTTAGCAAGGTATACGTTTGTTAGTGTTGTGCTAAAAAGCGCTAACTGTGTTTGCTTATCATGTATTAACTGATCTTTCTGGAGCAAGGGGTGGTAACAATATCTGCCCCTCGCAGATGAGATTAATACCTTTCCTGTTAATGAAGAGGATTAGAAATTGGCTCAATTTGTTTTTGAAACACAACACAATTGAGGTAATAAGGAAATGCTCTGCAGGTTTCCACTCTCTCCTGAGCTTTTCTATTCTTCTTCCTTTGCTTCTTTCTTCATCTGTTTCTGTATATCCTACTCTTGTATCAATATCAATCTGTTCTCCATCAGTCTCTCTCTCGTTTTTCCATCCTGTTGCCTCATGATTTTTCTCATACTCTTTCACCTGCACTGTCATTTCACCTGACTTCTGTGGCCATTTAGTCCCTTTCCATCTGTCTCCCTCCATCTTCCACCTCAGGGTAATTATATTCAGACAGTCTGGTGTACATGGAGCGGTTGTGACGCCAGCAAAGAGGAAGGGAAAAAAAGAAATTCTTAGAGAGGAAAGAGAGTGACAGAGACAGAATAAAGGAAAATGGTCATTGATGGAAGGCACCAACAATGACAAAAAGGCAAAACAAAAATATATAAAGTAAGAAACGTAAAAAGGAAAAGAGAGGGAAAAACATGCAGCAAAGTTGATGATACATAAGAAATGAAAAAAGGTAAAATTTTCAAATTGGAAATGTTGGTTCCAGAAACAAATATTTAACAAAGAGCAAATGTTTTGTTCTCACAAAGCAGTTGCTCTTTTCTTACATTTTCATTATAACTTTTTAACAAATACACCACAATTGTACATCAACTGTGATTGCACAATGACACCAACTTATGAGTCACATTCCACATGACAAGAGGATGCAATCGAAAGTAGAAGCTGTCGTTTACCATGATTTCACACATGATGTTTTACATTCACACAGGCTGTGCTAAGTGCCTGTTAAATGCCCTTTTTTATTTTTAAAGCAAACAGCTCACTACATATGCTTTATTATAATTCCTTGCTTAAAACATTACATACTTAAAACCTTATCCAACAGTTATAAAACAGCTGGTCACTAATCTTGTGACAAACTCAGTATTTCTTGTTGCTTCGGGATGAATGCCTTCCAATGAATTGCAGAATGAGATATGCAATATGAGACTCTCTGGATTCTTTTAACAATAGCAGGCGTCAATATATTTCCAATGCCAACAGCATTACCAGAAGATGATAAATTAGAAAGCAGATGAGCTTAAACTCCACGCTGAGTTGTTATTAAATTCAATTTATTTAAATTCAGTTTTATATATATAGCGCCAAAGCACAACAACAGTTGCCTCAAGGCACTTTATATTGTAAGGTAAAGACCTTATAATAATACAGAAAAACAAAAAAATTTAACAAACTTAATACATAATCTGGTGAGCTTTCAAAAATCGATACTTCTTTCTAGTGACCTTTTTGACCACTCTTGAAAAGCTAATAAGTTTTCCAGTAACCACACAGCTCAGCTGAGACTAGAGAGGTCACAGATTTCCCATATAAAAAAGTAATATAAAAAAAAAATCCCTTTCAGTAGTTGTACTATATATATCTCATACCATGATTTACTCTCGAAAGTGATGTCTTCTTTTGTGAAAGTGTGAAAGGGGCCACTTTGGTGAACAAAAATGAAGTCTGTGAGACGTGAGTGTTCTTTTCTTTCTGCTTCTTTTTTCTATTGGTTGCCCTGTTCTCAGACAGGATTGTAAGGATTGCTGGTCAGTGCTGTTATCCCCTGCTGTGAGGTCGCTGTGGGAGTGCATGCATGCACGACCGCATCAAGGCACACCATTATACCACTAAACTGCATGCCAGCCCTAAGGAAAAGGAGCATACAGTGAGTTGGCAACACGTAGTGCTTACTGGTGTGGTTACAAAAACATTACACTAAACAAGCAGTATATAGTTTTTTGCTGTAACCACATCTACTTATAATACGTCAGTGCCAGTTGGTATTTCCAAACACACGTGTACAGAGGCCAGTGTACACGTGCATACACCGTCATAACATAATTATTTAGGACATCAAATAATGACCATGAATGGACAATACAGAACAAAGCAGAGAAAACTAGTAGTGTTCCAGGAACTGTCTGAAAACTACAGAGAACACACTGCAAAGTCAATGAAAGTGAAACAAAGTAAAGTTAAATATTTTCAATGCATGAAAAACAGGCTTGCATCTTAACAAACGTGTGCACATTTATTTTTAAGAGAAATTTTACCTTGTTATGTTCAACTTTTTGCTAATTAAAGATGATTAATTTGAAATACCACTGTGAGGGAGAACAAATCTGAGTAGTTTGTTTCACTGCTCATTAATAGTGCAGCTGTGCAATCAGCAAAATACACAGCATAAAATAGAACAAGAAGCTTGAGTTTGAAACTTTGGAAAATGGCATTAAATTATTAAATGAGCCAAATTACAGGTAGTCTTACTTGCGTTTTAAGATTAAAGGCAGAAACTTCTGAACAATAATATATTCTACTTTTCTGTGATGCAGTATAACTGCTTTGTTGGGCCTCTGTAATTGTGTAGCCAAGACATGGCAAAATTTCTTAATTTGCATCATGGCATTTCATTAGCCAGCAATGCCGTCCTGAGATATTTTCCTTTCATGTGAAATTAGTCCCACTATGCAAGAAACAGCAATTTCTCTCTGGCATTTTCCACATGGAAAAGGCATGAAATGGAAGCCTCTGTTATGCTATTATGGGTCTGGAGTTAATGGCCTCAACATCCACTAAATGAAAGTAATTTGTCACAAAAGAGGCATGCTCTGAACCAATATTCAACACTATATACATTGATGTGAAAAGTGCTTGCCCCTGTCCTGATTTCCTCCTTTTTTGTATATTTCTCATACATCAATGTTTCAGATAATCAAAGAAATTTAAATAGCGGAACAAAGATAACACAAGTTAACATAAATTTCAGTTTCTAAATGACGGTGTTCATAATTAAGCAGGAAAATCCAAACAAAGCCTTGAAACTGGTTGGGCCACCCTTGCCATCAAGTGTTTGTGATAACTGGCAATGAGTCTTTTACAGCTCTGTGGAGGAATTTTGGCCCACTCATCTTTGCAGAATTGTTGTAACTTAGACACATTGTAGGGTTTTTGAGAATGAACCACCTTTTTGAGGTCATGTCACAGCATCTCAATCAGATTCAAGTCAGGACTTTGACTAGGCTGCTCCAAAGTCTTCATTTTGTTTTTTTAAGGCATTGAGAGGTGGACTTGCTGCTATGTTTTGGGTCATTGTCCTGCTGCAGAACCCAAGTCCACTTAAGCTTGAGGATGGCCGGACATTCTCCTTCAGGATGTTTTGGTAGGCAGAAGAATTAATGGTTCTATTTCCCACAGCAAGTCTTCCATAGCAAGGTTTTCCCCCCTTAGTGATGAACACCAAATTAAAATAAAACATTTAAGTGTTAAAAAACCATACAAAAAATGTCAAAAAGGATGTTTTCAAATTATTCAATTCAATTATTATTGAAAAACTAAGTACACTTTTTCTGTTTCCATCAGAATAAGCAGTAGTAGTAAGGAGGGGAGTAGGAAAAGGAGCAACCAGATGCCACTAATCAAATGCACAAACTTGTAACCACCTCTATAACTTTTGGTAGTTTGCTGGTCAGGACAGTTCATTTATATGTTACCACAATTTTCAGAAAAACTGGAATAAATGCAAGTGCTAAATCACAGATTTTACAGGCCTCAGTTAGCATGTTTTAAAGTTAAAGTTCATGACAGTACAATTAGAAAAATAATGAAAAAAAAGGCTTGTTTGGAAGGATTGCCAGGAGAAAGTTTCTTCTTTAAAATAATATGGCAACACAGCTTAGATACAGTATGCAAATTTGCACCTGAACAAACCTCAAGAATGCGCTTTGGACAGATAAAACCAAAGCATAGATGTCTTGCCATAATGCACAGCACCACATCAGCACAAAAACCTCATACCAACAGCAACCACTGCAAGATGACCAAAGATGGGCATCTTGCAGTTGTTGGATTGACCATAAACTCCTCTGTATACCAAAGTATTCTAGAGTCAGATGTGAGGCCATCTGTCCAACAAGTAAAGCTTGGTAAAAAATTGGGTCTTGCAACAGGACAATGACCTCAAATAGACCAGCAAATCTACAACAAAATGTCTGAAAAAGAAAATAATTAATAACAATGTTACTTTTTCCCGATATTGCTATCACTTGGTATAGCTACATTTTCTTCCTCTGCTTTTTCACCACTACTGGGTAACCATCTAGTTTATCTGTGTGTCCCCAGTAGAGGTGCACTATCCTGACTATTTTGGACAGAGACTTCTGATGCTGCACATGAAATCTGCAGGACCACTCTTCCAGTTTTTGGCTTTACAAGCATGAAGGTGAGTTTAAGTACAGTCAGGTCCATACGTAGTTAGACACTGGCACGCGTTGCGTTTGTTTTTGTTTTTTTTTACCTGTTTACTGATTGTGTAGACGCTCCACATTCAAATTAGATTAAGGGTTTAGGAGTTTCAGCTCCTTAACATTTGCCACCCTCTTTTTCAAGGAACTAAAAGTAATTGTGCAGTTGATTCAAAGCCTGTTTCATGGGCAGGTGTGGGCAGTTTCTTTGTTAAGTCATTAACAATTAAGCAGATAAAAAGCCTGAAGTTGATTCGGGGTGTGGTGCTTGCATTTGGAAGATTTTGCTCTGAACAGACAGCATTCGGTCAAAGGAGCTCTCCATGCAGATGAAACAAACCATCCTTAAGCTTCGAAAACAGAAAAATCCATGAGAGAAATTGCTACAATATTAGGAATGGCAAAATCTACAGTTTGGTACATCCTGAGAAAGAAAGCGCCAGTGAACAGCAACGCAAAAAGACATGGACATCCTAGGAAGACAACAGTGGTGGATGATCACAGAGTCATTTCCATAATGAGAGAGTCATTTCTACCTCCTCAGGAGGTAGATGTATCGATATCCAAGTCTACCATAATGAGGAGACTGCATGAAAGTAAATACAGAGGGTTCACTGCAAGGTGCAAGCCACTCATAAGCCTCAAGAATAGAAAGGCTAGAATGGATTTGACTAAAAAAACAAACAAACAAACAAAAAACATTTAAAAAAGCAGCACAGTTCTGGAAAAACATTCTTTGGACAGATCAACCTCTACCAGAATGATGGCAAGAAAAAAGTATGGAGAAGGTATGGAACAGCTCATGAGCCAAAGCACAATATATCATCTGTAAAACACAGTGGTGGCAGTGTGATGGCTTGGGTGTGCCAAAAGTTGTGTTTATTGATCATGTGACACAGGACACAAGCAGCCAAATAAATTCTGAGGTGTTCAGAGACATATTGTCTGCTCAAATCCAGCTGAATGCAGTAAAATTAATTAGGCAGCACTTCATAATACAGATGGACAATGACCCAAAACATACAGCCAAAGCATCCCAGGAGTTTATTAAAGCAGAGAAGTAGAATATTCTTGAATGGCCAAGTCAGTCACCTGATCTTAATCCAGTTGAGCATGCATTTCACTTGTTAAAGACTAAACTTCGGACAGAAAGGCCCACAAACAAACAGCAACTGAAAGCCACTGCAGTAAAGGCCTGGCAGAGCAATAAAAATGAGGAAACCCAGCATCTGGTGATTGTGTTAAAAACATGCTTTAATTCCTCAGATCTTTATACAATCTTTTTGTTCAACCCACTGAATTAAAGATGAAAGTCTGCACTTCAACTGCATTTGAAATATTTCATTTAAAATCAATTGTAGTAATGTACAGAACCAAAATTGGAAAGAAATGGTCTGTCCAAATATTTATGGACCTAACTGTATGCATGCACAGACAGATCCTGTTCTATATGGAAATCCTTCTTGATCTCAAATCTATGTAACCCCAGATTAAAATATCCGAACACGTGAAAAGAACAAATTCCCTACTGAGTCATCCTCAACACTACGAAATGACTTGCATGCACACATGTGAATGTAACTAACACACGCCACTTCTTGTGTGTCTATCACAGAGTCATCTTTGTCTTCACTTGATAAGCTCAGAACTGCTCAGTGTGTGTGTGTGTGGCTGGCTATGTGATTGATGGAGCTGCAGTGGTACTGCAGAGGGAGAGGCTGGGTCAGATCACAGCATCAGTAAATGCTGAGTGGTGGGCCCTGAAAAAAACAGACAGAGGCTACACCATGCAGAAAAGGACACGAGAGGTGAGGAAAGAAGACAAGAGAAGAGGAAGTTGAGCTCAACAGACTGGCTTAACAATTAAACTCCTGAAAACAAGATCCATAGATTCCAACAGATCTGCTGTAGCTCATAAATACTGCACAACTAATTCGGCAATGCATCAAATAACGAACGCAGTCACAACAGTAGGGCTGCCACGATTAGTCGAGTAGTCACGATTATGTCGACTATCAAAATCATCGACGACTGATTTAATAGTCGAAGCGTCATTTGAAGCTTTGTAAGATCACAAAAGACGCAGGAATAAGTAGTAGGATTTAAGAGTGTAATAATGGACTGAAACAGAAGATGGCAGCACTGCATGTACAAGGATGCCAGCTGTCGTTAAACCCAGAAGAAGAATAAGCTGTGTCCCAGAATTCATAGCGCAGCCATGCTCAGTTTCCAACAATGGCGGCAGCTAGTTAGTTTTAATATTACTCTTATTATTCTTTCTGGGTCACAAAATAAACGTTTAACATATTTTCAGGCTAGAATGTAACTGTATAAACCTCAACTATCTGCTCAGTTTATCAAGACACCACATATTTTCACGACGTTTTCGAAGACTTCTGTTACCCACCAGCTCGATAGCTAGCCGGGGGCAAGGCTCACTAGACCCGGTGAGAACACCGGACTCCCGGCAAATCGTTTTCAAACCCACTGCCGTCTTTCGCTACTCAGGTTAAATATATATAAGTCACTTAGATAACTTAAAAATGTTATTGTTTGGACTTTTTTAGTATTTTATTTGTTCCTGAGTAAATCGGTTTGGCTGAGATTAAAGTTATAGTTTTTACACAGCTGAATAAACGCCAAGCAGACAGCTGATTATCAGAAGTGTGAGATGCTCGAGAAAATACTCCGGTTTCCTGTTATATTTTAGATAGCAAGGAGTTTATTAAACTTTACCGAAACAATCTGCAAATTTCATTAAAATTTAATCAACTATCATCTTGTCTTTATTTTTAGTTAGCACATACCTTAAACACTTAAAGCTGTAAGCTAATGATAGTTATATAAGAGCAGATGCTGCTGGTGCAATAAGCTGTACGTTTTACGTCCAATGGATGCATGATCTGATTAGTCGACTAATCGCAAAAATAATCTGTGACTAGTCGACCATCAAAATAATCGTTTGTAGCAGCCCTACACAACAGCAACGTTAGAAGACATCAATGTCAAGCAGACCAACAAAAAAAGTGATATGTACTGCATCAATTATCTGGGAAGTAACGGTACACATTGCAAACCTGTGATGTTACTAATCCTTTCATAATGGTATCACAAAAAGCATCTACACTTCACAAATCAAGTCACAAGGAAACTGAAGTGTGCAGAAAACAAGATGTGGTGAGCTGCACATTTTCAATAGTTGGTAATATTGTGTCACTTTAACTATGCCAGTGATTAACATACAAGGCTTGCCTGTAAAACTTTGGTTGAAAAAAGGAAACTGAACCAATAACAGGGTGACAAAAAGCCACAGTGCAATTTTAGTGCAACAAACTCACTGCTCAGTTTTATTAAATAAATCTTAACATTCCTCAGAAACAGTTTTCAGATTTTTCTGACAGTCCTACAAACTCAATTGTTGGTGAATGTAACTGATCCTTTGGCTGATTAGCAGTCAAAGTTGTTCTTACTGTTGCTAACATGTTTAACCATTGGCACAGACTTCCTGATATAGTCAAGTAACATCTTCCCATTGAAATTTTTTCTGGTAAATGATCCAGAAATGCTTTAAGACAATGTATATATAAAAAAAAAAACCTTGCTGCTTAAAAAGAGCTGATAAACATTGGGAAATATTCAGAAAACAGGAAAGCCAATCACACAGTTAAACTAACACATCTTTATTGTTATCATAGTAAAGATGTATATACAGTAAGTGTATTTATCGTTTTCTTTGACTTACTCTGGCCATACTGTAGCATGTTTTTTTAGTGCTCTGGTGCTAATGCTTAGGGGTTTTTCCCTGATCTTTACATTTTGCATTCTTCTCTATTACCACATCCAATCCAGACCAGAACAGATTTACAATTCACAACATGTTGTATTTGATAGAGTGGAAAAGTGTATGTTTAAATGAGCAACAAGGTCTAGCAGAATACATAGACTCTAGTGAGGCTCTGTGTCCTCAGTTCTTAGATAGGCATATATTCTAACAAGTCTCAGAGCTGAAACAATGAATATCCTATCTTTATAATCCAGTTGCATCATTCAACTCAGATGCAAAGTTTATTTTCCTCCACCTCTTCTACTGTCTAATCAGACTGGACTCCGAGTACCAACCACAACGCATGAGAATAGAAGAAAATTTGACATTGCAAGAAAGGGAAAGATATGCACACTATGTTCACAAAATTCTAAAGAAGCTGAGTGATTTTTCCGTGACTTTTGTATAAATTAAAATTTTCCAAATCTTCCTCTGCAATTCAACATAACGATAAGCATCCTGGCATTAAAAATCCCTGCACGCCTGTATCCTGGAAATAGCCGTCTTCAAAATCAAATCAAATCAAATCACTTTTATTGTCACATCACATGTGCAGGCACACTGGCACAGCACATGCGAGTGAAATTCTTGTGTGCGAGCCCCACAAGCAACAGAGATGTGCAAACACAACAACACAAACGAGCAAAATACAAGAATGGCCAACCTGAAACTAATAAATATATGTACAATATATAATAGTGTATGCATTTCTGGATGTGTATACTAAATATCTTCCTACGTGTGTGTGTGTGTGTGTGTGTGTGTATACACATTTTTACAAATTAAATAGTAAAAATAATAATAATAATAATAATAATAATAATAATAATAATAATTAAATATATAAAATATACAGAGTTGAAAATGTGCAAAACAAGTGGCATTTATATACAGTGTGGAGTGCATAATGTTGAAGTTCCAGTAGTGAAGCTGAGGTGTCTATGACGTGTTCAGCAGTCTGATGGCCTGATGGAAAAAGCTGTCTCTCAGTCTGCTGGTACGGGACCGGATGCTGCAGAACCTCCTTCCTGATGGAAGCAGTCTGAACAGTTTATGGCTGGGGTGACTGGAGTCCTTGATGATCCTCCCCGCTTTCCTCAGGCAGCACTTCCTGTAGATGTCTTGGAGGGAGGGAAGCTCACCTCCAATTATCCGTTCAGAGCACCGCACTACTCGCTGGAGAGCTTTGCAGTTGTAGGCGGTGCTGTTGCCATACCAGGTGGTGATGCATCCAGTGAGGATGCTCTCAATGGTACAGTGATAGAAGGTCCTGAGGATGCGGGGGCTCATGCCGAATCTTTTCAGTCTCCTGAGAAAGAAGAGGCGCTGCTGCGCCTTCTTCACTGTTTTGTTTGTGTGTACTGACCACGTAAGATCCTCAGCCAGATGTACTCCAAGGAACCGGAAGCTGCTCACTCTCTCCACAGCAGCGCCGTTGATGGTGATGGGGGTGTGTACTTCTCTGCACCTCCGGAAGTCCACTATCAACTCCTTTGTCTTTGCGACGTTGAGGGTGAGATGGTTGTCTTGACACCAGTGGGTCAGGGCGCTGACCTCCTCCCTGTAAGCCGTCTCATCACCGTTGGTGATAAGACCCACCACTGTAGTGTCGTCCGCAAACTTCACAATGATGTTGGAGCTGTTAGTGGCTGTGCAGTCGTAGGTGTAGAGTGAGTACAGGAGAGGGCTCAGTACACACCCCTGTGGAGCACCAGTGTTCAGTGTGATGGGGGATGAGGTGATGCTGCCCAGTCTGACCACCTGGCGTCTGTCAGACAGGAAGCTAAGGATCCAGCTGCAGAGGGAGCTGCTCAGTCCTAGATCCTGCAGTTTCCTGTCCAGCTTCGAGGGAACGATGGTATTGAATGCTGAGCTGTAATCTACAAACAGCATTCTCACATACGTGTCTCTCTTCTCCAGGTGTGACAGGGCAGTGTGTAGTGTCAGGGCTATGGCATCATCAGTGGACCTGTTGTGGCGGTATGCAAACTGTAGAGGGTCCAGTGAGTCGGGTAGTGCAGAGCAGATGAAGTCCCTGACCAGCTTCTCGAAGCATTTGCTTACGATGGGGGTCAGGGCTACAGGTCGCCAGTCGTTCAATGAGGAGATGGTGGAGGATTTGGGTACAGGGACGATGGTGGCCATTTTGAAGCAGGCTGGGACTACAGACAGAGAGAGGGAAAGGTTGAAGATGTGTGTGAACACTCCAGCCAGCTGAGCCGCGCATGACTTGAGGACGCGGCCGGGAATCCCGTCCGGACCAGTAGCTTTGCGCGCGTTCACCTTCCTGAAGCACTTCCGCACATCCTCCTCAGACACAGTGTGCGCACTGACGTCATCCGCGGTGCGCACACTGTCCGGTCTCATGGTGTTCGCTGCGTCGAATCTAGCGTAGAATACGTTTAGATCCTCACACAGAGAGGCCGTGGTCTGCGGTGTGCTGGTTTTCCCTCTAAAGTCTGTGATCGTGTTTAGTCCCTGCCACATACTCCGAGGGTTGTCAAACTGTTGCTCCACCCTGTCCCTGTACTCACGTTTGGCTGCTTTGATCGTCTTCCGGAGTTGGTAATGTGCGTGTTTGTAGTCCGATGTGTTCGCGGAGGCAAAGGCGGTGTTCCGTGCCGCGCGAACATCTCCGTTAATCCAGGGTTTTTGATTTGGGAAGCCATTGAATTATCTCCTTCCGAATGTCATTCACATAGGTATGTCAGTGCATGATTTTAAGTGCTTGGTTCCATGTAGTGTGCCCGCATGTGTGTAGGCTTGTTTGTGGTAATGTGTGGATCATATCTTGTCATAACCATCTGTCATGTGAATAAAGCCAAAAGTGAGAAAGCACCACCAGTCTCCAGAGATGAAAAACCTTTTTAACATACAACGATTTTACATTAGGTTGCAATAGAATATAGAATTTCACAAAGTATCTACATAGGTATAATACAGTGGTTACATATCTATCAAAAAAAAATACAATTCAGAAACAGCTCTAGAGATTTACTCAAGATAACATAGTTATTAACTCCACTATTAACCCCAGCTCCTCTTCTTGCAAGTAACCCAAGAGATTTTTACCTTCAAGAAATAATAATGTAACAAAAAAGGATAACATCAGAATCAATTTATAAGACATCCGGCTGTGAAGAGTAGCTGTGTAATGAAAGACAAACAAAGGCCACTGAGTGAAGGAGAAACGGCATTTTGTTCTCTTGTAGTTTGATAGAGAGAAAAACGATCAATGACAATCTAAGAGGTGACATCAGGGCTCCTTTCATTTCCAATCAACTAAACATGATAGCAAAGATTCACTCAGTGTTAGCTGAATGGTTTCCCAGCTCAGAGTCAGTTCAATAGGATACCTAATTAGTGAAGACAGCAAGGAAGTGATATGACCAAGGCAGAGACAAACAAAAAATAATTAAACAGTAGCAAATTTTCCAGTCAAGGCCTTGGAATATATTTTCTCTTGAAGAGGAAAAAAATAATTTATTTTAACTTTGTTTTGAGATGATGTGGAGCTGGATAAGGAAAAGTGTCTGGAAAAACTAAGCTCATGTAGATCGTGAGACACCACAAACTCCACCAAAACTCAGTATATTCTCCTTCCCAACTTGTCAAATACTGATGACTGATCAGAGACTGATTTGTGCCACATTGTAACACATTTTTAAAGACCTATATATGACCTTAACACAACAGGGCATCTCTATAACACCATGTTTCAAAAAACACATTGAAACTCTATGTTATGAAGAAGGTGTTGTGCTGGGAGAGACAATCACACAATTTCCCTGTTTGGTAAGGACTATCAATCAAAATATATGGTTAAGTGCAGGAAATAAAATAACAGTTTGGATTAAAGCATGCACTTTTACAACTTTAAACCCATGTTTAAAGCTAAACTCCCATTGGCTAACAAGTGTCTGAGCAATTTTCTTAGGATGCATCCCTGGTTACCAGAGTTAGCAGGCATTTTTCCCTGCAACATCAAAAACTGAGGGTATTTAATTATGATGACCTACCCTGTATATTGCTCGACTAGTCCCCAAGGTCAACACTGTATGTTTCAATTTCTTTGTGAAAAAGGAGTCAAGTATAGTATACTTAAAGTAACAATTGCCTAAATGTCTTTTGGAGGATGGTGAACTAAATAATTGATGATTTGAGAGAAAGAAAAGGTATATAAAGAATCACTTACTAACAGTAAACACACATTTTTACAAAAATGTATGCAATGTATACAATATATATATCATTATATACTTTCTATATATTTGTGATTTGCTAAATTTAGAAACTCAGCATCCAATCTTTATAATGTAATCCGAAGGTATATACAGTCCAGAACACACTGTTAACTAAAAGTACCTTGACAAAATGAACATTTATTTACTTATTTTATAACTATTAGCATTTTTTTAAAAATTTAAACAGTTTAAATTTGGTCATTGTAACAAAAAGGAAAATATCAGTTAGATACACGATTAGTAAGCTAAGGAGTTTGTACAGTCCATTAACATTCAGTGTGAAGATAAAAGGTCATGATAAAAGCAGATGGTCTTTCTGATCAAATGAAATAACATGTAGCAGCCACGATTTGGAGGACAGAAAGTTACTCTAGAGCAGAAGAAGTTTTTTTTCCCTAATTAAAGTTGATAAATGTTTAATGCCATATAATCTTGTACTAAACTGCTTGGTGTATAACACATTGAATGACCTAAGAACATTCTATGCGGATATTCCTGTGTCATTTAAAAACAGCTCTTGTGAAGGCGCAATATCGTAACAGAAGCCGGATGTCAACATAAAAAATGGGGTTTTACATATTCACATTAAAAATACTACAAGAAATCCAAAGTATAGCACCTTGCAAGTCTGTGCCAAAGCTAGTGGTGATGTGCATCGAGGACTGGCTTCTTGGGGTTTCTTCCTTTTTTCCTCTCCAGGTGGTTTTGGACAGCTACTTCGCTGCATCTGTCTTTGGGCGGAGCTGCTCTCTTGGCCTCACTCTCTCCCACACCTGCAAATCATTGACCATCAGGAGGCTCTGTACTTAAAAGCCAGGTTAGGGCTGTGATTCTCTGCCAGATTGTACTCCACCACACTGGCAAGTTGGCACCAACCTGTGTCTTTGAATTCCTAACTAACTTCAGTTTCCTATCTCCTATACAGAGTCCAAGACCCCCACTATTTACCCACCTGAAGGTCTCACCAGATCAACCTTGTGTATTTTCCAGCTCACAGTCGGCATCCCCATCTCTGTTTTCCTCTGCCTCACTCTCTTCTGCACTCGGTACCATCTGGTACCATCAAACTGCCTGCCCAGCCTTCTCGATTCAGGAACTCAGCCTGACCACTGACGTATTTTTGCCCCACATCGCAAGTAAGACAAGGCCATTCAGTCTCAGTGAACACTGTTAACCTTTAACTCTCAATCAAGTCAAACTAACATTGTGTTTCTTGTTCACAGACCCTCCCACTTCCCCGGCGGGCAGTCTCTGACCCACGCAGTTATATCAGCTAACCTCGCACTTTGTAAATAAACCCGTTAATCTATGTATGTTCTATGACTGTAAAGGTTAAAGTCTCAGTAGGAAAATTTAAAAAATCAGTAAAAAACAGAAATCTCCGTGGGTGGTGAAACTATTGCTTTTCTAGAGTAATTAAAAATCAGCATACCCACAGCATCAAACCCCTGCTGATATATCATTATTTTCTACTGTTATTGGTGATTATTTTAAGCTTCTGGGGGAAAAAGCTACATATACCAACACAACAGAAAATAGAAATATGTTTTTTAAAATTGTAATATGTTTTAAGAACTAGCCTATAAGTAGGTCAGGTCTTAAAGTAAAAAGGCATATCTGCAAGGCTGTTCCCCGGAGATTGCAATAGTTTTACAAGTGAAAAACTTATCAGCCATGCATTTTTTGAGATAAGCAACCATGGATTGAAAGGTTACTTTAGCCACTGACATAGGAACTATTTTGCAACCACCCCCTGGAAATCAGATCTTGTCTTTTAAATTTTAAAGGGAAAAGGAATCCACCCATCTGCTATAGAGACTGAGCTTATTTGGCTCTTTCAACAGACTTTCAGCTTACATATTTCAGCTGTTGAAACCATTTTTCTGCTTTGCCTCAGTGGTTATATGTATAACCACTGAGATATATATATATATATATATATATATATATATATATATATATATATATATATATATATATATATATATATATATATATTAGGGGTGCAACGATACACAAAATTCACGGTTCGGTTCGGTTCGATACTTTGGTGTCACGGTTCGATATTTTTTCGATACAAAAAAAATGTTCATGCCTTTTTAATTTGTCATTTATTAAAATTATAAATATATATTTTAACTCAAAAGTACAGTTTTTAAATTTAACCCTAACCCTTGTGCGTGTTTTTTATTTTGACAGCGAATGCGCACCTGCGGACCACTTATGTGCAGCCCTGGTTATTTAGCTCGTCATATTGCAGCCACAGAAATTCTTTTGTCCATGAAACCATAAAGCTGCACTTTCTTTTTGCCTTATAGTCTGATTTGTCATAACTTCTCCGTTTTGTGGTAAGCTTTTCTTTGGCTGTCACTTCTTCACCCTGACCTGTCTTATTTGGCTCAGCAGAACTGAAATGCTTTTACACACGCACTCACATAAGCTCAGCGATTCTCTGCGCGATCAACCTCTCACATGTTTAAGCTGCGGGAGATTTCACTTGTCATGTTTGCATAGTGAGCTAACGATTAATAAGACGATGTCAGAGGAATTGGTGCACAAATTTTCATCACTCACAGATCAGTGCTGTCGCTCTCTATACACAGTTCGCGCGATTGCAAAGTGAAAGAAAAAAAACAAGCGCAAATTCAAACGCGATTTCAATATGTCACATATTGACAGTGGATCACCGATGCCAATGACATAATTACCCAGCTACATTTCTGAAAGAATGCAAAAGCATTGACATATATTTTTCTTCCTACAATAGCCCGACGGGCAGGGAAGAGATAGATTTTGGTAGCCCGACTGAAAAAAATCTCTAGCACCGGGACGTCGGGCTAGCGATATTGCAAGCCCTGTATCTGATTGAGGAATCACTCATCTTTGGAAAAGAGAGTTTATTACAGAGAAATGGCTCTTTCCAAAATAAAAGCTATACTATCCGCTTCTTCTGGGCTATATTCTCAGCAGCATAAGGAGAATCATGTGCTAACAGCTGTCTAAATGACTCGGCTAAAGTTAGTAGCATGCTTGTTGTTTTTGTCTTTGCACTAGGATGATGTCGGCGTAAATGTGCAGTCATATTCGTTGTGTTCCCACTAGTGATTTCAGGTTAATCTCGTTGAAATGACCTTAACGCCACAACACGGCAAATCTCCGTTAACGAGCTACCGCCGATCGCCCCGTGCATGGGGCTAGACGGCCAACACGTTAACGAGCTAACTGCGCTAACACACTAGCTCCCACCCATGTAATTGAGCATTGCACGGCACATCCAACATACTGTTTTACTTTAGTCCATGACTCGCTTACCTTCAGGGTCATACGTCACATGAAAACCAAAATAATTCCAAACGCCAGATCTGGAGAGCTTAACTTCTGTCTTGCTAGCTTGCCCTGCGCTCTTCCTTCTGACTATGCTGTCTGTGTTGAGCACTCAGTGGATCTGCACTCGTCAGTGCAGCCTAGGCGGAGTAGTCGAACGCAGATTCACTGAGCGCTCAACACAGACAGCATCGTCAGAAGGAAAGTTGATAAAATAAATTACAAATGTTGTATTGTTCGATACATATGCGTACCAAACCGAAAGCACTGTATCGAACAATACAACATTTGTAATTTATTTTATCAATTTTCCTTCTGACGATGCTGTCTGTGTTGAGCGCTCAGTGAATCTGCGTTCGACTACTCCGCCTAGGCTGCACTGTCCAGCGCAGATCCACTGAGCGCTCAACACAGACAGCATCGTCAGAAGGAAGAGCGCAGGGCACCTCCCCCACCCTCATTCAGATCTGGCGTTTGGAATTATTTTGGTTTTCATGTGACGTAAGACCCTGAAGGTAAGCGAGTCATGGACTAAAGTAAAACAGTATGTTGGATGTGCCACGCAATGCTCAATTACATGGGTGGGAGCTAGTGTGTTAGCGCAGTTAGCTCGTTAACGTGTTGGCCGTCTAGCCCCATGCATGGAGCGATCGGCGGTAGCTCGTTAACGGAGATTTGCCGTGTTGTGGCGTTAAGGTCATTTCAACGAGATTAACCTGAAAGCACTAGTGGGAACACAACGAATATGACTGCACATTTACGCCGACATCATCCTAGTGCAAAGACAAGTGGAAGCAGACAAAAAAAAGCAAGCATGCTACTAACTTTAGCCGAGTCATTTAGACAGCTGTTAGCACATGATTCTCCTTATGCTGCTGAGAATATAGCCCAGAAGAAGCGGATAGTATAGCTTTTATTTTGGAAAGAGCCATTTCTCTGTAATAAACTCTCTTTTCCAAAGATGAGTGATTCCTCAATCAGATACAAGGCTTGCAATATCGCTAGCCCGACGTCCTGGAGCTAGCGATTTTTTCAGTCGGGCTACCAAAATCTATCTCTTCCCTGCCCGTCGGGCTATTGTAGGAAAAATATATGTCAATGCTTTTGCATTCTTTCTGAAATGTAGCTGGGTAATTATGTCATTGGCATCGGTGATCCACTGTCAATATGTGACATATTGAAGTCGCGTTTGAATTTGCGCTTGTTTTTTTGCTTTCACTTTAAATCGTGCGAACTGTGTATAGAGAGCGACAGCACTGATCTGTGAGTGATGATAATTTGTGCACCAACTCCTCTGACATCGTCTTATTAATCGTTAGCTTACTATGCAAACATGACGCAGCAAGCTTAAACATGTGAGAGGTTGATCCCGCAGAGAATCGCTGAGCTTATGTGAGTGCGTGTGTAAAAGCATTTCAGTTCTGCTGAGCCAAATAAGACAGGTCAGGGTGAAGAAGTGACAGCCAAAGAAAAGCTTACCACAAAACGGAGAAGTTATGACAAATCAGACTATAAGGCAAAAAGAAAGTGCAGCTTTATGGTTTCATGGACAAAAGAATTTCTGTGGCTGCAATATGATGAGCTAAATAACCAGGGCTGCACATAAGTGGTCCGCAGGTGCGCATTCGCTGTCAAAATAAAAAACACGCACAAGGGTTAGGGTTAAATTTAAAAACTGTACTTTTGAGTTAAAATATATATTTATAATTTTAATAAATGACAAATTAAAAATGCATGAACATTTTTTGTATCGAAAAAATATCGAACCGTGACACCAAAGTATCGAACCGAACCGTGAATTTTGTGTATCGTTGCACCCCTAATATATATATATATATATTAGGGGTGCAACGATACACAAAATTCACGGTTCGGTTCGGTTCAGGTAATCAACAAGTATATGGACAGTGCAGCCTAGGCGGAGTAGTCGAACGCAGATTCACTGAGCGCTCAACACAGACAGCATCGTCAGAAGGAAAATTGATAAAATAAATTACAAATGTTGTATTGTTCGATACATATGCGTACCGAACCGAAAACACTGTATCGAACGGTTCAATATCGATACGAATATCGTTGCACCCCTAATATATATATATATATATATATATATATATATATATAAACACCCAGCACGCCCCTGCGGGCGGTTTATCCTTCAAGCTCGGGTCCTCTACCAGAGGCCTGGGAGCTTGAGGGTCCTGCGCAGTATCTTAGCTGTTCCCAGGACTGCGCTCTTCTGGACAGAGATCTCCGATGTTGTTCCCGGGATCTGCTGGAGCCACTCGCCTATCTTGGGAGTCACCGCACCTAGTGCTCCGATTACCACGGGGACCACCGTTACCTTCACCCTCCACATCCTCTCGAGCTCTTCTCTGAGCCCTTGGTATTTCTCCAGCTTCTCGTGTTCCTTCTTCCTGATATTGCTGTCATTGGGAACCGCTACATCGATCACTACGGCCGTCTTCTTCTGTTTGTCTACCACCACTATGTCCGGTTGGTTAGCCACCACCATTTTGTCCGTCTGTATCTGGAAGTCCCACAGGATCTTAGCTCGGTCATTCTCCACCACCCTTGGGGGCATCTCCCATTTTGACCTCGGGACTTCCAGGTTATACTCGGCACAGATGTTCCTGTACACTATGCCGGCCACTTGGTTATGGCGTTCCATGTATGCCTTGCCTGCTAGCATCTTGCACCCTGCTGTTATGTGCTGGATTGTCTCTGGGGCATCTTTACACAGCCTGCACCTGGGGTCTTGCCTGGTGTGATAGACCCCAGCCTCTATGGATCTTGTGCTCAGAGCTTGTTCTTGTGCTGCCATGATTAGTGCCTCTGTGCTGTCTTTCAGTCCAGCTTTGTCCAGCCACTGGTAGGATTTCTGGATATCAGCCACCTCCTCTATCTGCCGGTGGTACATACCGTGCAGGGGCCTGTCCTTCCATGATGGTTCCTCGTCTCCCTCCTCTTTCTTGGGTTTCTGCTGCCTGAGGTATTCACTGAGCACTTGGTCAGTTGGGGCCATCTTCCCAATGTATTCTTGGATGTTCCTTGTCTCATCCTGGACTGTGGTGCTGACACTCACCAGTCCCCGGCCCCCTTCCTTCCGCTTAGCGTACAGCCTCAGGGTGCTGGACTTGGGGTGAAACCCTCCATGCATGGTAAGGAGCTTTCTTGTCTTTATGTCAGTGGCTTCTATCTCCTCCTTTGGCCAGCCTACTACCCCAGCAGGGTACCTGATCACGGGCAGGGCGTACGTGTTGATGGCCCGGATCTTGTTCTTACCATTCAGCTGACTCCTCAGGACTTGCCTGATCCTCTGCAGGTACTTGGTGGTTGCAGCTTTTCTAGCGGCCTCTTCATGGTTCCCATTCGCCTGCGGGATCCCCAAGTACTTGTAACTGTCCTCTATGTCTGCAATGTTGCCTTCTGGTAGTTCAATCCCCTCAGTTCTGACTACCTTCCCTCTCTTTGTTACCATCCGACTACACTTCTCCAGTCCGAACGACATTCCAATGTCATTGCTGTATAGCCTGGTAGTGTGGATCAGTGAATCGATGTCTCGTTCACTCTTGGCATACAGCTTGATGTCATCCATGTACAGGAGGTGGCTGACAACTGCTCTGTTCCGTAGTCGGTATCCGTAGCCAGTCTTGTTAATGATCTCACTGAGGGGGTTCAGGCCTATGCAGAACAGCAGTGGGGACAGAGCATCTCCTTGGTAGATCCCGCACTTGATGGTGACTTGTGCTATGGGCTTGGAGTTGGCCTCTAGTGTTGTACGCCACATCCCCATTGAGTTCCTGATGAAGGCTCTTAGGGTCCCATTGATCTTGTACAATTCTAGGCATTCCAGTATCCAGCTGTGGGGCATTGAGTCATAGGCCTTCTTGTAATCAATCCAGGCAGTGCACAGGTTGGTCAGTCTGGTCTTGCAGTCTCGGCTGATTGTTCTGTCTACCAGTAGCTGGTGTTTTGCACCTCTGGTATTCTTGCCAATTCCTTTCTGTGTCCCGCTCATGTATTGACCCATGTGCCTGTTCATCTTAGCCGATATGATGCCTGACAGGAGCTTCCATGTAGTACTGAGGCAGGTTATTGGTCGGTAGTTGGAGGGGACCGGTCCCTTCTTGGGGTCCTTGGGGATCAGGACCGTCCGGCCTTCAGTTAGCCATTCCGGGTGTCTCTCGTTAACTAGCAGCTGGTTCATTTGTGCTGCCAGACGCTCGTGGAGTGCAGTTAGCTTCTTCAGCCAGTAGGCGTGAACCATGTCGGGCCCTGGTGCTGTCCAACTCTTCATACTGGAGACCCTTTCTTGGATATCTGCCACTGTGATGGTTACTGGACCCTGTTCAGGGAGGTCGCTGTGGTCTGCCCTCAGATCCTCTAGCCACTGAGCATTGCCGTTATGGGTTGCATCCTTCTCCCATATGCTCTTCCAGTATTGCTCCGTCTCCAGCCTTGGTGGTGCTGTTCTCTTATTGTTCCCTTGCCACTGAGAGTACACCTTTGCTGGTTCTGTGGAGAACAGCTGGTTTATTCTCCTGCCTTCTATCTCTCTGGTGTACCTCCTCAAGCGGCTGGCCAAGGCTGTGAGTCTTTGCTTGGCAGTTTCCAAGGCCTCAGGTATGGACAGCTTGCTGTATTTCTTAGGCACCTTATTCGTCGCACCTTTCTGCAACTCCGTTAGTTGGCTAACCTCTCTCCGTGCTACTTTGATCTTGCCCTCTAGCCTCCTTCTCCATGGAGGGTACTGCCCCTTGTGGCTGTTCAACTTGTAGCCAAGCATCTCACTGATCACTGCTGCCGTATTGTAGATCAGCTTGTTAGTGTCGGTAATCGTGGTTGTAGGTATTGCCCGTAGTGCTGCATTAACATCATCTAACAGACCTTCTGAGGGTACTTCACGTAATCTTGGTAACCGGCTACGGGGGATCCAGGTTTCAAGCTTGGCCATGATCCTATTTTTCAGGTCAGTTCCTCTCGCACTCAACGATCCTTCTCCTATCACACTTGGGGCTATGTACCCAATCTCGGGTGGGGGTGATGATATCTCCCCCCTGACCTGGCGTCCTGACTCCTCCTTGCCGTAGCATTTGTGTACCTCGTCAATCTCTAGCTGTGAGAGCAGTCCCTTCTTTCGAATGTTGGAACACTGAGCTACTAGTTGTTTCGCCGTCATTGTGGATGTTGGGTATCGAAGAATCCATAGGTCCCTCATCCTATTCATGTAGCCCCTTCCGCCGGGGTTACTTGCGTAGTAGCATTCCAACAACACCCTGTTTTCGTCCCTTGCCCACCGATGCCTTCTTGTTCCAGTAGCCCACTTTTCGTCAGGGTGCCCTGGTTCCTCAACACCTGACGCGGACCTTGTTGATCCGGGCGACGTCCGAGCCGGCATGCCTTCATATTTATCTGTCTCGCTCATGTCTGCGGTAGGCTTGCTTAGCATAGGGGGTCTAGCCTTAGGACCCTTACTGGATACAGACGCCCCAGGCAGGAATCGAACTTGCGATCCTCTGTTCCAAAGGCGTGTAGTCTAACCACTACGCTATCCAGCTGCTATACTGGATAGCGTATATATATATATCTATATATCTATATATATATATATCTAGCAGCTGGATAGCGTAGTGGTTAGACTACACGCCTTTGGAACAGAGGATCGCAAGTTCGATTCCTGCCTGGGCGTTGTTGGAATGCTACTACGCAAGTAACCCCGGCGGAAGGGGCTACATGAATAGGATGAGGGACCTATGGATTCTTCGATACCCAACATCCACAATGACGGCGAAACAACTAGTAGCTCAGTGTTCCAACATTCGAAAGAAGGGACTGCTCTCACAGCTAGAGATTGACGAGGTACAACACAAATGCTACGGCAAGGAGGAGTCAGGACGCCAGGTCAGGGGGGAGATATCATCACCCCCACCCGAGATTGGGTACATAGCCCCAAGTGCGATAGGAGAAGGATCGTTGAGTGCGAGAGGAACTGACCTGAAAAATAGGATCATGGCCAAGCTTGAAACCTGGATCCCCCGTAGCCGGTTACCAAGATTACGTGAAGTACCCCCAGAAGGTCTGCTAGATGATGTTAATGCAGCACTACGGGCAATACCTACAACCACGATTACCGACACTAACAAGCTGATCTACAATACGGCAGCAGTGATCAGTGAGATGCTTGGCTACAAGTTGAACAGCCACAAGGGGCAGTACCCTCCATGGAGAAGGAGGCTAGAGGGCAAGATCAAAGTAGCACGGAGGGAGGTTAGCCAACTAACGGAGTTGCAGAAAGGTGCGACAAATAAGGTGCCTAAGAAATACAGCAAGCTGTCCATACCTGAGGCCTTGGAAACTGCCAAGCAAAGACTCACAGCCTTGGCCAGCCGCTTGAGGAGGTACACCAGAGAGATAGAAGGCAGGAGAATAAACCAGCTGTTCTCCACAGAACCAGCAAAGGTGTACTCTCAGTGGCAAGGGAACAATAAGAGAACAGCACCACCAAGGCTGGAGACGGAGCAATACTGGAAGAGCATATGGGAGAAGGATGCAACCCATAACGGCAATGCTCAGTGGCTAGAGGATCTGAGGGCAGACCACAGCGACCTCCCTGAACAGGGTCCAGTAACCATCACAGTGGCAGATATCCAAGAAAGGGTCTCCAGTATGAAGAGTTGGACAGCACCAGGGCCCGACATGGTTCACGCCTACTGGCTGAAGAAGCTGACTGCACTCCACGAGCGTCTGGCAGCACAAATGAACCAGCTGCTAGTTAACGAAAGACACCCGGAATGGCTAACTGAAGGCCGGACGGTCCTGATCCCCAAGGACCCCAAGAAGGAACCGGTCCCCTCCAACTACCGACCAATAACCTGCCTCAGTACTACATGGAAGCTCCTGTCAGGCATCATATCGGCTAAGATGAACAGGCACATGGGTCAATACATGAGCGGGACACAGAAAGGAATTGGCAAGAATACCAGAGGCGCAAAACACCAGCTACTGGTAGACAGAACAATCAGCCGAGACTGCAAGACCAGACTGACCAACCTGTGCACTGCCTGGATTGATTACAAGAAGGCCTATGACTCAATGCCCCACAGCTGGATACTGGAATGCCTAGAATTGTACAAGATCAATGGGACCCTAAGAGCCTTCATCAGGAACTCAATGGGGATGTGGCGTACAACACTAGAGGCCAACTCCAAGCCCATAGCACAAGTTACCATCAAGTGCGGGATCTACCAAGGAGATGCTCTGTCCCCACTGCTGTTCTGCATAGGCCTGAACCCCATCAGTGAGATCATTAACAAGACTGGCTACGGATACCGACTACGGAACGGAGCAGTTGTCAGCCACCTCCTGTACATGGATGACATCAAGCTGTATGCCAAGAGTGAACGAGACATCGATTCACTGATCCACACTACCAGGCTATACAGCAATGACATTGGAATGTCGTTCGGACTGGAGAAGTGTAGTCGGATGGTAACAAAGAGAGGGAAGGTAGTCAGAACTGAGGGGATTGAACTACCAGAAGGCAACATTGCAGACATAGAGGACAGTTACAAGTACCTGGGGATCCCGCAGGCAAATGGGAACCATGAAGAGGCCGCTAGAAAGGCTGCAACCACCAAGTACCTGCAGAGGGTCAGGCAAGTCCTGAGGAGTCAGCTGAATGGTAAGAACAAGATCCGGGCCATCAACACATACGCCCTGCCCGTGATCAGGTACCCTGCTGGGGTAATAAGCTGGCCAAAGGAGGAGATAGAAGCCACTGACATAAAGACAAGAAAGCTCCTGACCATGCATGGAGGGTTTCACCCCAAGTCCAGCACCCTGAGGCTGTACGCTAAGCGGAAGGAAGGGGGCCGGGGACTGGTGAGTGTCAGCACCACAGTCCAGGATGAGACAAGGAACATCCAAGAATACATTGGGAAGATGGCCCCAACTGACCGAGTGCTCAGTGAATACCTCAGGCAGCAGAAACCCAAGAAAGAGGAGGGAGACGAGGAACCATCATGGAAGGACAGGCCCCTGCACGGTATGTACCACCGGCAGATAGAGGAGGTGGCTGATATCCAGAAATCCTACCAGTGGCTGGACAAAGCTGGACTGAAAGACAGCACAGAGGCACTAATCATGGCAGCACAAGAACAAGCTCTGAGTACAAGATCCATAGAGGCTGGGGTCTATCACACCAGGCAAGACCCCAGGTGCAGGCTGTGTAAAGATGCCCCAGAGACAATCCAGCACATAACAGCAGGGTGCAAGATGCTAGCAGGCAAGGCATACATGGAACGCCATAACCAAGTGGCCGGCATAGTGTACAGGAACATCTGTGCCGAGTATAACCTAGAAGTCCCGAGGTCAAAATGGGAGATGCCCCCAAGGGTGGTGGAGAATGACCGAGCTAAGATCCTGTGGGACTTCCAGATACAGACGGACAAAATGGTGGTGGCTAACCAACCGGACATAGTGGTGGTAGACAAACAGAAGAAGACGGCCGTAGTGATCGATGTAGCGGTTCCGAATGACAGCAATATCAGGAAGAAGGAACACGAGAAGCTGGAGAAATACCAAGGGCTCAGAGAAGAGCTCGAGAGGATGTGGAGGGTGAAGGTAACGGTGGTCCCCGTGGTAATCGGAGCACTAGGTGCGGTGACTCCCAAGCTAGGCGAGTGGCTCCAGCAGATCCCGGGAAAAACATCGGAGATCTCTGTCCAGAAGAGCGCAGTCCTGGGAACAGCTAAGATACTGCGCAGGACCCTCAAGCTCCCAGGCCTCTGGTAGAGGACCCGAGCTTGAAGGATAAACCGCCCGCAGGGGCGTGCTGGGTGTTTGTGTATGTATATGTGTGTGTATCAGAATACTTTATTGATCCCTGGGGGAAATAATTTTTTGTTACAGTGCTCCATTATAAACCAACACCACCTTGAGGGAGTCCAGCTCCATCCCCACAACATTACTGGCCTTACGGATTAGTTTATTAAGTCTGTTGGCATCTGCGACCCTCAGCCTGCTCCCCCAGCATGCAACAGCATAGAGGATCGCACTGGCCACAACAGACTCATAGAAAATCCTGAGCATTTTCTGGCAGATGTTGAAGGACCTCAGTCGCCTCAAAAAATAGAGATGACTCTGGCCCTTCCTGTAAAGTGCTGTGATGTTTTTAGCCCAGTCCAGTTTATTGTCAATGTGTACTCCAAGGTATTTATAGTCCTCCACAATGTCAACACTGACCCCCTGGATTGAAACAGGGGTCAAGTGTTTCCTGGTCTTCCTGAAGTCCACGATCAGTTCCTTGGTCTTTGCCACGTTGAGCTGCAGATGATTCTGCTCACACCACGTGACAAAGGAGTCGACCACAGCCCGGTACTCTGTCTCATCATCCCTGCTGATGCATCCAACCACCGCAGAGTCATCAGAAAACTTCTGAAGATGGCAGGTCTCTGTGCAGTGGCTGAAGTCTGTGGTGTAGAGGGTGAAGAGGAAGGGGGAGAGGAAAGTCCCCTGTGGTACCCCTGTGTTGCTGATTACCTTGTCAGACACACACTGTGGGAGACGTACATATTGTGGTCTTCTTGTCAGGTAATCAACAATCCAGGACACCAGAGAAGCATCCACCTGCATCGCTGCTAAGTTATCATCCAGGAGGGTTGGCCTGATGGTATTGAAAGCACTAGAAAAGTAAAAAAACATGACCCTCACAGTGCTCGCCGGCTGGTCCAGATGGGTGTAGACACGATTGAGCAGGTAGATGATGGCGTCCTCAGTTCCGAGACGAGGCTGATAAACGAACTGAAGGGGATCCAGGTGTGGTCTTACTATGGGTCGTAGCTGGTCCAGGATGAGCCTTTCCAGGGTCTTCATGATGTGGGAGGTCAGTGCCACGGGCCTGTAATCCTGGGGGACACTGGGACGTGGCGTCTTTGGTACAGGGACGAGGCATGATGTCTTCCACATCACTGGGACCCTCTGCAGACTCAGACTCAGCATAAACAGTTTATGAAAGACTCCACACAGCTGGGGGGCACAGGTCTTGAGGACGAGGGGACTCACTCCGCTCTATTCTCACCTCCCTCAGCTCCCCTGCTGTTGGTTGGCCTGAATCCAGTGATGGTCTTCATGCCCCTCCACACCTCTGCTGGAGTTTCCACTCCAGCTTCCTCCTGTAATTGTCCTTAGCCTCTCTGATCTTGTCCTTTAGTAACACCTGGACCTTCCTCACCTCCTCTTTATTGCCCCCTCTGAAAGCCCTCTTCTTGTTGTTGAGGAGGGCTTTGATGTCCTTAGTCACCCACGGCTTGTTATTTGGGTAACAATGAACAGTCTGAGCTGGAACAATGGAGTCGGTGCAGAAAGTTATGTAGTCTGTGATACACTCAGTAAGCCCATTGATGTCCTCGGCGTGAGGCTCACAGAGTGTTTCCTAGTTGGTCACCTCGAAACAGCTCTGTAGTTCCGCTATTGCCTCCTCTGACCACCTCCTAACAGTCCTGGTGGTCACAGTTTCCCTCCTCACAATTGGCACATAGCGGGGGGTGAGGTGAATCAGGTTATGATCTGACCTACCAAGTGGGGGGAGGGAGGAGGAGCTGTATGCATCCTTGACGTTAGCATACAGTAGGTCTAAAATTTTCTCTCCCCTGGTGGGACAGTCCACATATTGTTTGAATGTTGTTAGTGTATTGTCCAGTGATACATGGTTGAAGTCACCCGAGATCACAATAAAGGCACTCGGGTGCTGAGTCTGTAACCGAGCTATGGCAGAGTGGATAGTGTCACATGCAGCTGTGGGGTTAGCAGAGGGAGGAACATAAACAGCCACCAAGATGACGTGAGAGAATTCCCTGGGTAAATAATACGGCCTGAGTCCAACAGCACACAGTTCAATGTCCGGGCAACAAATCTTTTCTTTGATTGTTATGTTGGCAGGGTTACACCACCGGTTGCTAACTAAAACAGCAAGCCCACCTCCTTTCCGCTTACCGCTAGCGATGCTGTCCCTGTCCGCCCGAACAGTGTGGAAGCCTTCCACGGAAGCATTCTCATCGGGAATGTCCTGGTGCAGCCATGATTCGGTGAAACACATCAGGCTACACTCTCGGTATTCCCTCTGACTCCATACCAGTGCTGAGAGCTCGTCGATTTTATTTGCCAACGATCGCACATTTCCCATCACGATAGACGGCAGACACGGTTTATACCTCCTCCTCGCTTCGAGCCTCCGCTGTCTCACCGTCTCCTTCTTTCTTCTCTTCTGTCCTTGACCTCTGCATCCCTGATGTGTTTTCCTCCAAATTTCAGCTGGTACTTCTGTGGGCCTGGCCAGCGAGCCGGCCGGCATCAGGGCGATCAGCTGATCTCTGGAGTAAACAGTCCGTGAGTGTAGGAGATGTGCCCCGGTCCCGTTCCTTGATAAAAGTAACAGTTCCATGGCCACCAGAAGAACAAAAACTCTCTCAATCCACATGATTGAGTAAAAGATAATAAACGGATGAAAATACAAGTCAGAAAAAAAAAGAATACGTAAGAAAAAAGAGCTAAACTAAGAGAAAAAGCAGGAGCGACTGTAACAGGCTGCACGCTGGTTGGCGCATGCGCACTTGAGTAGGCCTTATATATGTATAAGGATTATTCTACATAAGTCTTGACACCCTAATATATTTTGGCCTGTGTCCTGAAGTCTATTTCCAGATATTTTTCAAGCAAACGTTCATACCACACATTACAGTGACCTCATCACATCCATGTGTGAAATCGTTTGAACCTGAAAGTCTCATTTCCTGCAGGAACATATCCTGAGTCTGTTAGTTTTCACAGTGTAGTATAACACTAACTTCAGCTTTACTCAGTGTCAAAGCACAAGACCTCCCAGACTCACTGGCCAGTGTCACTTGAGTCCTGGCCAACCAGTTGTCGCATAACTATTACAATGTCAGATGGGATATCCATTGCTCATTTTGATATCGGAGCATTAGGCAGATGGGTTGGTCTATTTAGAGAGCGTGGGGTTGGTTGTAGCCTACAGAGCACCCAATTCTCCCACGCTAGCTGTTTAACTGACGCTGGAGCAGATTGTTTATGACAGCTTTCCGGCTGCAAACACCAGACTGTGTGCTGCAGGACAGCTTCTATTACTGCAGTACGCATCAGCTTGAGCGTGTACACACACACACGGGAACACATAAACAGGCTCCCAAATAAACAGTATTAACACAAAAAATTTGGAGATCAAAGCAGATTTTCATACACGTTTCACCCACACGAGTTCACATTTACGTTTGGTATAGAACAGAATACCTTATCACTTTCACACATTCCTACTCATGTAGTCATCAGAGGCATCCGTCTTTTTACATCAAGCACCACTGCCTGTTATGACCCAGAGGAATGGTTTGGACAATTTAAAAATTCTGCTTTCTTGACTGCTGGCAAAACCAGTTTTTGTAGCAAGAATTTGTAATATGTGGCACAGTTTTTCTCATTCACCGCACTATTGGATAATAAAAACCCACAGACCTGGCAGAAGGTGCTCCCCCTCTTTTGAGGACAATATTATTCTTAATCTCATGTACTGTAAGTGAAAAAGGGAGAAAATCTCTTTTGGAAACTATAAAGGTTAATACAAGAGATATGTAATATAACGTGTATGTATACATCGCTTAACTTGACATTATCAGCCACAGTTCTGTTTTTGTCTGTTCCGCTTTCTCTTTTCATTTCCATTTTTCTTTCTGTTTCTTTGTTTTTTCCCCCTTTCCACCATCTCTCAGGCTTTGTATTTCTCTCTACATTTTTTCTTGTTGTGCCAGTGTGACAGAAGAAGATGCAAGGCTGTTCCCGTCGGCACTGTGGATAAAACAGTTGACTCTGCGCTTGTGAGCACAGTCAGCGTGCTGGCTGAAATCAAGACCGCTTCCCTTGCATGACTGTGAGTGGAAGGATAAGGTGAGTATTTTTTGTGCAGGTATATGTGAGAACGCTTGTGCAGTGTGGAAACCAGAAGAAGGAGCTCCCTGTACACGATTACTCTGTGGCATAAGACAGGATGTGCTAAGGCAAGGGTGTAAGTTGATAAAGGTTTGTCTCTGCACTGAAATGTGCTGTATGCAATGTTGCAAATATAACCTTTATGTATTCCAGGATCTTACGATAGTGTCCTATGTTAGCTTTTGACTTTAATGCATTTCTAAATGGCAGTGAGCTTTTGCAGAGTCTGTGTGCATTCATTTGGATCTGAAGTGTGAGTTAAACAAAATAATTGGTTTGTGGTATTTGAAGGGAAATCTCCAATATGGTTCAAGCTGCAATTATAGCTAAAGATTGAAAGATGCTTACTGCGCTGCCTTTGATGCCAAACATCAGAAATATTTTATAGTGGTTGGTGTTGTGTATATTGTCAGTCCATCCATCCATCCATCCATCTTCTGCCTCTTATCCCGCTCTGGTTTGCAGGGGCAGGAGTCTAATCTGAGATGCCCAGACCTCCTTCTCCTTTTCCTACTTTTCAGCTTTTCCTTGGGAGACACCGATGTGCTCCCAATCCAGCAAAATCTCTCACTTGGGCAGCACAGTGGTGCAGTGATTAGCGCTGTCTCCTCACAAGGTTAGTGATTTGAATCTCTTATGACATGCATGTTAGGTTAAATGGTGATTCTAAATTGGACATCGATGCGAGGGAAACAAAATAATGTATGACTGTATCGTGAAAATGTGACTTGTAGCCTAAAGTGCACTAGTAAAGTGCAAAGTAAATGCAAGTACAAGCACCCAATTCAGATGCTGAAACTAGCACAACTGGCTATTTTCGACATGAATAAGAAACAGCAGTACTCTGAACCCCCTCCTAACTTAGCTCCACATGCTATCATTAAGGCTGAGACCACACACCGTCCTAAGGAAACTGATTTCTGCTGCTTGTATATAATAGTTTTTGATTGCTACTAATGGCTTATGGCTCTGGCAACAGGTGAGGGCAGAAAGGCAGATCAGCCAGTACACACGGCTTCACTTTAATGCTCAGTTCTCTCTTTACCACAAGCATATATGGACATAGTTTCTGAAAAGTGAAGACAGCATGGAAATCCATTAAACCTCGACCTTAAAATTCAACTTAATGGCCAGTAGAAGTCAATACCTGTGGTTAGACAGAAGTCTCAAACCAGATTTCTCACTTGACTCATGTGAAGTCTTTCCTGTTGAGTTTATGGTATCAGTCACTCACTTTGGGTTATGTCCATGTTATAAATCTTGTTCATACTATGTTTCAGACGGGACAATTATCTGAAGTATGAGAGTGAATTTCACAGTCAGAGCTCTTTTTCTCATCACATCCGGTTTCAAAACGCCAAGATTGTCAAAATGCTCCTCCCCACCACGTCACACTCGACTACAAACCACCCCCACACAAGTTGGAGGTTACCACTCAATGAAATTACAAGGACCACTCATTCAGCTATACAAATTTCAAAGAGATTATCCTAAGTCAACCAAACGAGAAACTCTCCACCACATGGACTAGAAACTGTCCATAAACACTATGAATGGAATTGTGGACAACAGGCAGCCCTGGGGGAGTCCAACTCCCTTTAAGTACAAAGGCCTTTATCTTACTACCTATGGCAAAACCCACATTCAATTTATGAGACTGTTTTGATTTTTTTGAGTTGATGTCCAAGAAATGAAGCATTCTTCCAGTTTCACTACACACCTTGTACATAGTAGCTACTCCAAGTACTTCTTTTGTAAGGGAAAAGCCCATCTTACTTTTCATCTTGTAGCTGTCAGAGGGGACAAGGAGATATTCAGCGTTGAGGCAGAAAAATGCATGGAACTCTACAAACCAGCCTTGTCATTGTGAAAATGAAGTCTTTTGTTGCAGAGTCATAGCTGTTAATATTGGTTTTACCGTTGGGGAATCACATAAAATAACACATGAAGTGTAGCAGAGTCCAGCTGACCACTTAAGATTGAGTTTACATACTGCACGTTTTATATTTTTTTAATATGATCTACGCTCTTATTGTCCTTTGTGTAAGAATCTTTCTGCTTTTCCTCCAAGTATGTCAGGTCAGCAGTACTGTTTGTACACTAGATGTGAAGAAGTATATCAGCAAATAATGGCCAGTAAAATAGATCAAACTTTTACTTTACCAATGTATTTTTAAAAAAAGGCCTTTTCATAAATATCCAGTTACTGTTTTATATCACCTTCAGCTGACCACACTTGCTGAGCAACAGCTGAAAATGGCAAAAAATATCAGAGAAAGACTTTTCACCCAGCATTCAGGTATGTTTTAAAATTCAACTTTGTTGGTGTTACTAAAATTGCTCTCGCAATAAAAATTTGTTTCTGTCTTATGTTATGGATGTTTACTAGCGTATTTAAACCCTGTTATCATCAAAATCATAAAAAGAATGTACTGGTAAAAGGTTAAAAGATCTTTCATTTCATAGCATTCACGCTTTTGACATCACTCTAGTCAGTAATATTAATGCAGGCATTCTTCTAATCGGTGTATTCTGTGTTTCTGTTATATATACACAGGTGTGACCTCCAATAAAGCGCCACCCAGACCTTATCGCTGATGTGGATAAAAGACATCATTAGTTTTGCACTTTTGTTAATGGCAATGTATTAATGATTATTGTCACCAGTGTTCATCAAGCATTTGGTCTAGGTGGTGCTTCTGAGAATCATGCTCATATGTGTATCACAAATGCTGAGGATTCCCTCAGCTGAAACACGTTAGTTCCTTCTTACTGCTGTTACGTCCCTCCGCAGCCTCTAATCTCCTCAGTGTGTTCAGCTGGTGCTAATTGACCACACCTGGTCAGGTGTTGATAAAAGGATACCTGAGGCAGGCTTTGAGGGAGCCTCACTAGCCATGCCTGGGTGGTACCAGCCATGTTAGCCAACCTGCTAGGCATTTTAGTGTTAAAACCTCTTCTCACCCACAATCTGGTGTTCGTCTCCTTATTTATGTTGCAGCTTTTGACCCGGGTCGTAACATAATGGTATTGGCTTATCCCCCCACTCATGTCTAATAACCAAAAATAAAATAAAATAAACACATAATTATAATAAAGGTCAATCAAATGGACCAATATGGCAAGGCCATGAGGATCCAATTGGTAAAGTAAATCTGCTTGGCATCTTTCTTGGCCTTCAGACAACAATTCTGATGGCTAAAGATCCAAATGGGAAAGGCAAAATAAAAAAAGAAAAGAAAGAAACTGCATGTATTGAACGTGTATTTAAATTATTCAATGAATGCATATTTTCCAGTCCACTGTATTACAGATTCCTGTCTGATTCAGAGTGAAATTTTGGCAGCCATGTGTTTTGCTCACATACACATAACGGGTATGGCAATCCATTCTCCCTGCAGCACGGACTACACTGCCCATGAGGCTACATTCTTTAGCGCTATGCCTGTAGCATTCTGCCTATTAGCTTAGCACAACAACAACAACAACAACAACAACAACAACAACAACAACAACAACAACAAGAAAAAGGCGCTCTCTCTCTGACTGTGTTTCCTGGGTGAGAGAGCGCCTTTTTGTTGTTGTTGTTGTTGTTGTTGCATCACCATGGCAACTGTCGCCTGGAACAACAGAATATAGCTGTCAAACAAAACCCAAACAGGCCTGACCTGCCACAATATCAAACAGGAAAATACCGCCGTGTAATCCATTTATTTCAACAAAGTAACTGTATTAACGGAATACAGTTACTCATATTTTGTATTTTAAATACGTAATGGTACATGTATTCCGTTACTCCCCAACACTCCATCTTAAGCACCAGTAATGCTTATGAAGATTAAAAAAAGGAAGTGAAAAGATCAGAGGGACTCTAAAAATGGGAGTTGAAGATAAAAAAAAAAAGAGGGGAGGGCGAGATGAGTAAAGTATTCTGCTGCCAGCAACAATAGAAAAAGCAAAATCATGCTCGGATTTGCTCTGTTACTGTAGAAAGGGCAAAATTAATTGGCCAGAAGATCAAAGGGGTTTGGAGGTGAAATTGGGACAAGGTGAAATGCAACAGAAGAGGACACATGAAAAAGTTCCTACTTTTTTTATTTGTGCTGTTTTTAGGGAGGCAAAGCACTGCACAGCCAGTCTTGCCAACCACAAACTGGATATCTTTCAAAGAAACAAATGAAGGGCAAGGGAGAGATTCACCAAATATTACAAAAATATCAGAATTTGCAGACTCCAACAAGACAAACCCTGAGGGGAGCAGCATTAGTCAGTTATTAGCCACACCTGTGTCAATGTGTCAGACTTGCTGCTGGCAGTTTAGAGCAGTGGTCCCCAACTCCTTGACCGGTACCGGTCCGTGAGTCGTTTGGTACCGGGCATATTGTCGGGCATAAACCGGTCCGTGGCAAAAAAAGGTTGGGGACCGCTGGTTTAGAGTATATATTTTTTTCTTTTTTCCTTTTTTTTGTTTCAAAATTTCTCACAGGTGATATTTGGAGCTGATCCAGATAACAGCTGTGTTTACATCTGACACCTTTAATCACACCGTCTAAGCAATTTTACACATTTTTATTTTCACAACACAGCCTTTTGAATGCAAACAATATCAGTGCTCTCTGTGACTGAGGGTTAGTGGTGGGACATGATCAATGGCACTCAATTTTTTATTTTTTTTTAATCATCACAATAACAGCTAAAATGCCCGACAGAGAAATCACAATAATTAGAAAAACCTGAGTCATTCTTACTTACTCTTAATGTGTAATTAACAGAAATGCCTATCTATGAACACCCGAGATACAGTAGCCACGTATTGTGTTATCTGCTAATCTTTAATCTTGAATATTTTGCAAAGAGGGGATTTCCATTATTGGTAGAGTTGTAGTCAATGACACTTTTTATATGGTATAATCATACGATCACATTATATATGGGGTGCAATCAAAATATCTACAAAACATAGTTACGTTTTCTTTTTAAAACAATGTATTCAAGTGTTTTAACCCAGATGTGGGGTCACCTGTTGACTGTAATAATCCAATGCAATTGTTATAGATCATCAGTAGATGCGTTCTTTTGCAAACTTTCATATTACTTCGTGGTCCTTTTTTAAAGAAGAAAAAAAAAAGAAATATAAGGCATAATGGGAATCATCAGCATATGTTCTCTCAAATAGGGAGTTGGCACAGTGGAAACTACCTGCTATACATTTTCTCCCCATGACTGCCTCTCTGTCCCATGGCTCAACAACTAACACACGTTTGCTCAGTAAAACCTTAACCCTAGAGCGAGGCTTTTCTGCAACAGCACACACATCTCTTTATTTTTGATTATATTACATGCTGACTCTACACCCTTTTCCTCCCTTTCCATCTGCCACAACAAAAATGCTCCTTTCTATCTTTTTTATTGTCTTTTTTTATGTCTTCCCCCATAGCAAAAAAAAAAAAGGTGACTCAGATTTTGTTTGTACTTCATTGCTAATATAAGAAGTTGGGTGAGGACAGTGTGGGTTGTAGACAATGCTTTCAGTTATATTTATTTTGTTACAATGTCTGCCACTCTACCCCAGCAGTGAAACTGGTTTAGTAAAATCCTCTTCGCTTTGGCCAAACCCTCGGGCATGTTCTGCAGTAACTCTAAAAAGAAACATTTGCCTTCCTCGTGCTGTGCCTAAATTCTGTCCACAATTCACTGTGCTTGATTTCTTTTATATCTGAAGATGCCCTGTTTTCCTCCTTGCTCTTATTCCTAAAATGTGACAATGTGTATCTTTTCCTCTGTCAACCTGAGTCCTGAGACATGCCCCTGCCTGCAGGTATCTCTACTAGACAGAGTAGGTGGCTGCTCTTTCAGCCTGTAGCTACGTTTGCAATGGTCTGCCACATTTAAAGATATGTGGCAAACAGCAGTCTGTGTGCATAGAGACAGCTTTAGTTTTACTTCATTCTCAATAATTCATGTTAGCCTAACAAGCTGCTGTTGTTGACTAAGACAACAGATCAGTCTGTTATTTCACTTGTTTAGGCCTGTTGAACAAGGTGAGATAAAGGACTCCAATTGGATCTTTAAACTCAAAGGTTTTAGATTGTGCTTACAGTAACAGAAGAAGCTGTTTTGAACTCCCAGCTGACTGCATCATTCTGTTATGATCAATCTTTTTGCAAAAAAAACCAAAAACGGTTATTTGCATAAATTGTATTGCATAATACCTTTTATTCATGCACATGCTCTGAAAAAAAATTTGTCATATAGTCATATATATATATCTACCTTTTGTTGCCTCTATGAGCCACAAGGTCTTATTACAATAAAATAGATGACAGTTCTGTGACGCAGTTTTTTTTCCACACTTGCTTTTCATTATCTAGTAAATGAGTTTTGTTTGCTTTTCACCAAAAAAGCTACATCTGCTGCTTGCCTGAAACTTAGGAGGAACATTTAGTGTTTAAATGCTCCTACTTAGTTGCTACTAAGTGCTTAAAGCCATTGCTGGGTTAGGAGTTAATAACTATGGACTTATTTATTCATCGACAGGGAGTGTTACCTTGACTTGAGGTTGACATACTCGCATTTTCATTTTGGCAAATCTCATGAGCATTGGCGCAAGGAGGCTGCACTCCAGAAAGTGCTTTGTTAAAGCAGTCAAACATACTTCACTGCTTCCAGTTTACACTTTAAAATAATCATTTTTGTGTTTCCTGAAGTTGCCAGTGTTAACCCTGCTTATCCGCAACTATTTTTTTTACATACAATATATTGCAGTGCAGTATTTGGATCCACTTTGAGTAGTATACTGAGCCCACATTTCCGAATATCCTGCTTTTAGCCAGAGACAACAGAAAGTAATAACAAAGCAACATTGATAGCTTGGTTGGTGTCGCTCAGCTTGAGAATCACTCCAGCTCCAACTATCTTTCTTTCCTTAGATGCACAGAAAGATTTTATATCTTGTTTGCAGCAGTGGATAGTTTACACATTCTGCACTTTACCTGCACATTTTTATACATAATTGTTACAGTAAATCTCAACAAATGTGAATATCTGTACTTTGCAAAACTCGCAGAGCACTCCGCCAATTCTGCTCTACACCCACCAGCACAAACTGAGTTCAGCTGATTATTGTACAAACCCACATAAAAAGTCTCTGTAGAATTATCTGCTCATTATAAAGATATTTAAAGAATATAACACAAGAATGAGGCTTTTTTTATTAGTGACTGATATGGTAACTGACTATAGGAACAGTAAAGCATTAAAAAAACAACTGTAGGCTGCAAACAAATGAAAACATTGCATTCTTTGTTTTTTTATTAGAGAAGGAGAGAGGAGGAAAAAGGAGCCAAATAAATGATAAACGATCTCTTTGCCAAATTCAAGATTTTAATTTGTTTGTAAAGTTGCTATTCATGTTCATACTAAAGTATTTTTACTAGTATTAGTTCCTTATTCCTGCAAAACACATCCTCAAATGCACTTATAGTGTACGATTACATGTAGCAATCAATGCGCCTAACGTGTGATTGCAGTAAATAAATGTGTTTTTGCTGTTTAACAGATTCATTCAGCAGGTATTAATCTCCTACAAAATATACATACCTCTTGCTTCAGGTAATGTATTGTTGTAGCTCACCCCTCACACTTCCTTTTGGCTGAGATGTACATTATGTTAATAGCAGTGCCCTAAGGAAAATGCACTTTTCATTCATCTGCAAGGACAGCAAAGGCTAAATTTCTTTTGACAGCTTTTATGTTTATTAAGTGAGTTATGCAGAATTAAAGCGAAAGGAGAGACAAAGGCCAAAAAAGTTGTTGTTTTTTTCTACAAAAAATCTTTGCTTACCAAGCATGCCTACACACACACACACAGATGCACGGACACACTACGGAAGGCTGATACAACTGTAGATAACAGTGTGAGACGATGGATCATGGATCATAACACTTGTATGTTCTGGAGTAAGTCTGGACAGGCTGTAATTTCTTTTTGTCTTTCATTACAAGACATCAGACAGCAGGAGGTCTCAAAACTAAATCTATTGAAGTAGAGTGTTGACCACAGGCTTCTGTCTTTCTCATCAACATTCTCATTTTTTGGTTTCCTCTCGTTCTATTTTTCTCACTGGTAAGTACTCTTATAGCCTGCAGTCGACTTTGTCATCACACTCCACTAACATCTCCAGCTGTCTCCGACTCTGATTGTTAAACCTCTGAACTTTTCTTGAGTTTCACTGTAAGTGATACATGCCGTGTTTTTGTGTAAGACTTTGTTTAGCTCTAATGAGTAAGCTATAGTAAGACATGTATGTGTACATGCAGTATGTGCTAAATACAGTGATGGGAATAACAGCATTACAAGTAACGGCATTACTAACAGTGTTACTTTTTTCAGTAACGAGTAATCTAACTAATTACTATTCCTATTGTTACAACGCCGTTACCGTTACAAGAAAATGCGATGCGTTACTTTGTTTCAACAAACAGACAGCTGAAGCTGTCTTCAGGTTACCGCACCTTATATCAGTTGCACGGAAGTAGCTGTAAGCGCTACAGCTTTAAGCAGCTGCGTGCGCTCCTGCAGACGGCAGTGACGATCACTTTTTGGCACAACACCTGGAGCTCAGGGGGCAAAACAATCGCATGAGTGCTGCTGTTTGACTGAGGACAATAAAATAGTCGTGGTAAGCCAATCACACGACCACTTCAAGATGACAAAGCAACAAGGTGATATATACCAGTTTTTAAATTGTGTTCATAGACCACGTAAAACCATGATGTAGATGATAAACAATAAATACGCGGCGTTTTTTCCTCAATAGTTTTGTCTCGTTTAACATCTAAGGACAACACTAGCAAACACTCCCTGCTTATGAGCAAAAAATTAAGAAACAAAACAAAAAAACGCTCTTTTGTGTTGGTGGAAAAATGTACCAATCAAAAAATGATATGGCAACACGACATTTGGTTGTTTAGGAAGAGGAGGAAGTTTTAGGAGTGACGGCAAGAGAGAGAGAGAGAGAAAGAAAGACAGCAGAAAAAGTGAGAGAGCGACTATGTACGTATATAATGCAGAACACCCGATTGTTATATTAAATAGTTTGAAATGGTTATAAAAAAAAGAGGGCAAAAGGTAAATAGCTGCAAATAACTTTGTTTGCAAAACTTGTGCATATGATTTTAAAATTGACAATTTATATTTGCATATAAAGTTATGAAATATTATTCAATAAACATGTTTGTGATTGTTACAGTAAAAAATATAACTTTTTCTACTCGGATTTTATGTTTTTTGTCCAATTTTAGATCAATTGTGTTAATACAGTATGTCAAAATGAAAACATAACTGTAAAGACACGTGAGGCTGAAAAGGATGACACCAAACAAGGCAAAGGAAATAGTTTTTAAAGATGAAATGTAGCCTTCAAATCAAAAGTGGTTAAAAACGGCCAATTATACCCTGGCCCCCAGAGGGTTAAACATTTTTAAAGTAACGCAATAGTTACTTTCCAAGTAATTAATTACTTTTAGAATCTTGTAACTCAGTCACTAACTCAGTTACTTTTTTGAAGAAGTAACTAGTAACTATAATTAATTACTTTTTTCAAAGTAACTTGCCCAACACTGGTTAAATACACAGCAGTCTATAAATGGTCACATTTGTCACCATTATGTATTTAAGTGTGACATGTGCATGTGAAACTAACACGTCCACACATTGCATACAGTTTACAGTACAATACTTACCCCAGTGTATAGCCATTGTAAACTGCACTTCTGTGCTACCACGTCATTTAACAGCTACAAAAAATCTAATCAAAACCCAAATGACAGAATAATAACACAATGACAATAATTTAACTGGCATGCAAGCTATGTAATCTCAGCAATTGCAGTGTCCATAGCAACCACCATAGCACAGAATTACCATCTTTTCCTGACTAGACCTGAAAAAACCTCTGGATTTACTGACAAAATAAAAGACAAAACTTATGAAAAACAGACACATGTTATTAACTTTGTAGATAGACAGATAATAAGGCTGCATACTTAACAAGGTGTGGATACATGCCAATAAAATCAATAAAGTAATAGTGAAGTATTTTGTTCTCAGCTAAAGATTTGGATGTTAGACTTGGGTTTGCTGTAGTCTTGGCTTTAAGCTCAATGCGGGCTCATGTGAGCATTCTTGGCAGTCCCGCTGTTATCCAGTAATGGAGAATATGTGGTAATAACAGTGATCTATCACAGCGAAGGCTTGCCACTGCCAACAACAGAGAAAGCAGAAGCTGCAACAGCATGGGGCAGAAGAGATGACAGAGGGGAACATCCTCCAACCACCACCGCCAGCGTCCCAAATGCATTTCCTAAACACAGAGTAGGGTTAAAGTTAAGGAATTATCTCTGTAGTGGACACCTGACTTAAGTTATGTTAATTATTGATGAAACACGTATGTCAAATACTGGAGTGCTGCCAGAAACCTTTGGTTTTTCAGCAACATAAAGGTAGTGTTCTTTAGGATTATTATTTTGAAACACTAGTCATGGCTATATTAAATATTAAAAGTAGATTATGACCAATATAGCTACATATATTATTTACAGGGAACTATGTACTATTTTCAGACTATTTTATCATTATTTAGTGACATGTTATTCTTTGTTTCAACAAACAAAGGGCAGCATGGTGGCACGGTGGTTAGCACTGTTGCCTCACAGCAAAAAGGTCCTGAGTTCAATTCCACCATCAGGCCGGGGTCTTTCTGTGTGGAGTTTGCATGTTCTCCCCGTGTTTGCATGGGTTCTCTCCGGGTACTCCGGCTTCCTCCCACCGTCCAAAGACATGCAGCTTGTGGGGATAGGTTAATTGGATAATCCAAATTGCCACTAGGTGTGAATGTGAGTGTGAATGGTTGTTTGTCCCTGTGTGTTAGCCCTGCGACAGACTGGCGACCTGTCCAGGGTGTACCCCGCCTCTCGCCCTATGACAGCTGGGATAGGCTCCAGTGCCCCCCGCGACCCTGAAAAGGATAAGTGGATGGATGGATGTTATTCTTTTCAGAAAAATAAAGATACTCATGATGAGTCATTTGAAGGAATGGTCGGTCTCACAGTGCTTTACTATAAACATAATCAAACAAACAAACAAAAGCAGCTCAAACCTTGCAAACAAGAGCATAAACATACAATTTACCTCTTGAGATTGTTTTAAAACATGACTATTTCCTACAATTAAAAGCACGTCTGTTTACTAAATACTAAAGCTGTTGTATCTGTGTTTTTTGACCATGTTAAAATATTTATTAAACTGCGTCGCTAAAAGCCGATTACAAGATTTTAATGAATGTATTTCACTCTGAAATAAGCACTGATAACCCTGAGCAACTGCACGAACAAACAAACTTTAAAACAAATTTTGCCTTTGTTTTCCTCTAATTTTATCGTGTAATTTTGCTTATTGGCAGGCTCCATACATCAGCCCTTCCCAGAAACTGATAAAGCATGGCTTATTATTACTGTACCGCAGCAATGAATTCTCATTGCAATTTTGATTCACTAATGGAAGCAAAGCACAAGGTCAGGGAATGTCATGTTTATTTTCTGGAAGCATAATTGATGTGTAACTAGCATAAATTTAGCGCAAGAACACCGCACCTGCATTACAGCACAACGGTGCCAGGAGAATGACAGAAGTGACAGGTCCTCTTGTTCAGAACAAATGACCTATTCTATCAGAGACAAATGCATTATGTTCTATTCGTCTGACCTCTCCTTTCAGAATAAACAGAACTGAGAGAATAAATGATGGAGAGATCAACTGAGTCTCACCAGGTGGGTGTAAAAGTAACATTGCAAAAAAGCAAAAGCAGAAGGACGTCTTTTTTGGTTTACCCTGAAGCATGAATTCAAGGCAATCCATTAAAGCAACACGTTTATTTGCTTCAACCTAACAGCATCTCCCTGACAAAGGGAACTCACTTTATCCATTATGTCCCTGAAGTCTTTATACAGGCTTAGAAAACCAACAGACAGTAACACTCTCCATGTCTCTCCACACAACCTTGTTTCATATTTTATTTCTTCCTGCGTATGTCTGTCTGAGCTACCTTTTCTTTTCAGTATCACCTGTCTCTGTATTTTCCTGTTTTATTTTTTGCCCTTCTTTCGCTCTTATTATCCATCCCTATTTCTTTTTTCTCACATCCCTGTAACATCCTCTGTGCCCCATCATCACCTTGACTCACATAGCTCCGCTCTTTATCACCTATGGAAACGTACTTTTTTCTTCTATCCAGGGTCCTTGATGTTGTTCTTCTCCACTCATTCGCTACCTCTTATCCTCTTTGTACCACTCATTCATATTCAATTTAGAAGCAGAAATAAAGTATGCAGACCAAAAAAAACAAAAGTCTTACTTAAATGTTTATTTTTTTCCTGGCTTTGTCATAAAGATGCTGTTTCAAACTAGACTATGACATGCATGGCAGATTTACACACCATGCTGGTGAGCTCCTCATTTGTTTTGAACCAGGGGATGTTGTGCTTGATTCTTTTTTTCCTAGATTTAGTCTCAGGCACGTTATTTTGTTGTTGTTGGTGGTTTTTTGGTTTTTTTTGGTGAAGCGTGGGAGGGCAAAGTAAGCATTTAAACACAAAATGACTGCAGTACTGAGTTCTTGCTGCTCTACTTGTTTTCAAAATAAATTTTGTACCTCGGTATCTAATCAATTAAAGCAAACTAGAGAGAGCGAGATGGTGGTAGGTGGTGGTAGAAGAAGGGATCCATCAGTCGCATGCCAAACATTACTGGCTAGGATGAAAATGAAAAGAATGCAAGGGGGGATGAATACACAAAAACATTTGGATCTCCTTAAAACAAGATTTAACAAACTGTTTACGCGATAGTGTCGAGAAACTGCCTTTCAAGGAAATATAGTTAGACTCTTTCAAAATAATAAAGATTTTGCGTGTCCTTTGTTGTGGCATCTTAAACATAATGCAAGAGTGGGGTATCGTGGTCAACCTGAATGAACGTCCATTGGAAACTTTGAAGCTGAAAATAGCTTTGTGTGGATTTTTGTTGTTTTTTCATGTCAGAATTTAGACATGACACATTGTCTGCTTTAGACAGGCTTTGCCTCAAACTCAATGACTGCATCGTACTGCAATAAAAACTGTTTACAATACATGTCTGTCAACTCAGTGTCAATGGGCATTATTACCACCACAAGCAGAAAAATCAAGACAGAAGGCTTTCATGTAGAAAACCAAATTTCACAACGTTTTCATTCAAGGTTATGCTTAATCTTTTCAGTTTAGCAGCACAAATAAATCATCTTAGAAAGCTGGATACCCATACACATACTGTAAACATTCCCAAAACAAGCAGAGACACAGGTAAATACTACACAGTTAATCTTTAGTATGAAATTTATCATAACGCAGTGCACTATTTAAATATTTATACTGCAAGTCTCCATTTTCTAACCTCAGCACCACAGACTGAAATGCATTATTTACAACTACTTTTAATAATGAACACAAAGTTTTAGTTTTAATGCGCCTTCTGGACTTGTGAGGCAGTCTTGATGGGTGTGAACTTATACTTAGCTGAAGTTATACGGGGCTGGTTTCCCCGATTCACCTCCATTAGTTCCTCTGTAAACCCTGGAGAGCAATAGATTGCCCAGAACTTGTGAATTTAGATAGCAGGCTGATTTAATTACCACAAAACAGAAAAGTTATATATGCATTTCATGTCTTATTCAGTGAATACGTCCATTGCAAATGCTTAGGTTTCATGAAATCCATATTGGTAATGTGAGTCAGCCTTGACAAGGCACATCAATAAATGTAAAATACAGGGTAGTACAAATGTAAAGAAAGTACGGGTTGTGTTTTACCATTGTCTCTCTGTTATTTGCGCTGACAGTGTATCGTTGTGATCTCATCTGCTTCATAGCTCCCTTAAGAAAAAAATTACCTTTCAACCACAAGCTGCTAATTCAATCACTACTTTGCACTTATCTTATTTTTTATTATCTTTATTTTCATCAGCAACATTCTGCAGCCACCCGCTTAAATGCTTTCCATCAAAATACTATATAAATTGTTATATTTCTGCTTTGTTCTTTTCAGAAGTATTCACCTAAGTCACAGGACTCAGACTTGAGCTAGACACAAATATGAGTTTAGTGATGTTTAAACTCAACTTGATCTAAACACAAAATATTCGCTTGCAGTCGAACTGACATTTTGCAGCTGATATTGTTCATAATCATAAGAATGTGATGTGAATCAGTGTGAAGTAAAAATTATTACAAAAATCAGTGTGACAGTAGAGAGAGTAGCCATCTGAGAGTGCACACCAGTTCACCATCCATCCATCCATTATCCAGGTCTGGGTGATGGGGGCAGGAGTTTAAGCAGACAAATCCAGTTCTTTCAGGTGGACACCAAGCAAGCCAGGAGATCTCTTCAATATGTCCTGGGTGCCGAGGCCTCTTCCCAGTGGAACGTGTCCAGAACACCTCACCTAGAACATGCCTGTGAGGCATCATAATCAAATGCCTAAACCACCTCAACCAGCTCTTTTCAATGAAGACGAGCTACATACGCCCTATAGTTCTTTAACATTAAACATGCAGGTAAGTCTTATGATAGTACATCAGCTGTAAAAAGCACAAGGAGTGACTAACGCTAATGTTAAAAGGGGCCCTCTGTCTACTAGTCCTCATGGGGAACAAGAAACTATGACTTAGGCCTTAGTCATATAGGCAAGAAAGCTGACCACTGGATTACCACTGGGTTGCTAGGGAAATCTGTGCCTGTGCTAGGGAAAAACCCAAAGCAGTTGGCAGTCACCTGTTGATGGCAGATGGCAGGTGCAAACTGAGTTGCCAAAAGCAGCAAACTGCTTTCAAAGAGCTAGTGAAACTGTGAACAGTGAAACACAAACTTGAAACTTTCCTTCAAAGTAAAAGTTGCACCTTTTGAAATCTGTCGGTAGCGCTTTTTGTAAGACAACTTTTACTTTGCAGGTGAATGTTCTCCATTCTGCACTGCTTCAATGTTTACTGTTTTACTTAAACGCATGTAATCAAAAAACACTGTAGATGTGAGAAAGCATGAAAAAGAGACAATAAGAGTCAAGTCAAATCACACATTATACAGTGCAATCATGACCTGTATTTCAAAGTTTGTATAAATAAAACCAAATTTTAAGCCATCATTGTAATATTATAATACTATAAAATCAACATTTTAGAAGTTCTAAAAATATATATATAATTGTAGCTCTTTGATGGTGTGATTTGATGGGCACACCTTAAGTGTCCGTTTCTCTGTCACACTCCGTAACCATCATTTTAAAATTCTATCCAACTTTTCCTTTCTACAGCTTCTTTTTTGGTCTTTTGCACTCTTTAAACTCTGAAAGTTACTAATTGTAGCAACAGCCCTGAGCAGACTTCCCAATGACAAAGCTAATGAGATGACTGCCGCAATGAAAGCACATGTCAGAACTGACGCCACTATATTATGTTAGTCTTATTTGTGCTCCAGTGGCTTTTGCATCCTTTTTTGTCAGGGGTTTTCCCCTCTCTGCCTCTTACTTTTCTTTCATTTTTCTATCCTTCATTCCTCCATCAAGGTGATGTGTCTAATGAAGGACAAGTATGGCCCAAGGAGCAAGATGACCATCACCAGCTGTACTTTCCATCTCTTTCACTGTCTGTTGCCCTGGCTTCCAGCTATTTCTCTCCCCCTTCCTCATTTCTCCTCTGTCTCCTTTACTGCTTCAGCCTGTCATTCCCTCTCTTACTTCCTCATCTCCAATTCCACCTTCCACCAGCTGTTGGTGTCTCCTAATAGCTGTCATGTTGATGTGAACAGGCTAGAAACCTTTTCGTCTCACACCTTGCAAATGTGGCTCATTAAAGTGGAGGGTGGGGTAAGGGTGGAGAAGGTGACAGGATGCTGTATCAAGCTGCTCCATTTGCCCGCATTCCCACTAATGAGTTGCTGACAAGCTGATGCCCGGAACGTCCCTCCAAGGTAGTCATAAATGTATAATGACGTTAAGAAGTGCTTGATTGCGACGAGCTCAAGGTGTTTCACGGTACATGGTGGACATAAGTTGAGACAAGGCGTTGAATATGATGAATAACTTGAGAAAACTAAATAAAGGCCAAGGCACATGTGAACACAGGTAGAATCAATGCATGCCCATAAAGTGAATACAATCTGCATGTATGCAATCTTAAGGTTGTTTCACGGGAAGTTGGCACAATCCCATTTAGAAAGACAAAGACATGAGCAAAATAATGCAATCTTCACAGGCACAGATGTGACAAGAACAAAGAAAATCGTAAGCACTCACACACATCTGTTATTACCAAAAAAGAAGCAAAAGAAGAAGAAAGTGGGGGGAAGCAATTTTAGCCCATCTGCTTTAATATTCTGTCAGCCAGATTTTAAAGAAACATCCAATTCACTTTGAAACACCGGAGACGAACAAAAGAGCAGAGACAATAGGAATGACGCACACCTACACAAACACATAAAGGCCACTCCAGATCCTGAAATGGCAATTTAGCAACACTTTGTCCATTAAGCCGGACAGCTGGTAATTACGGAAGAAGCCAAAAAATGAATCCTGTTCAATAAGACCAACTGTATAATAAATTAATCTGAGTGGGGAGAAACATAGAGGCATAATAGAGAGCCATGGGGGAAATAACAAGAAACACCTTTAAAATTAATCAGCTGTCGCACACCCACACATCACCGCACTGGAAGGAAAGACTACTACACAACACTGAACTTAAAATCAGCAGCTGTCACCTATTGACTAGACGAGTAATACATATTTTACCTTCTCTTTTCTTAAACAGTTTTGACACATTGACAGAATGAATGAGGATAGAAACTTGGTATTATTAGCTGGTGGCTTAAGGTAAAATCAAAGTCAAAAGCATATTATTTGGTTACCTTTAGCTTCTCAGAAGATATGCAACTTACGTAACTCAATTTATCCATCTTTTAAGGAAAAATAATGACTTGAATAATCTTTAAAGGGAAGCAAAGAGGCCCTACTGATAAAAAAGCGATTGTTAGTCAGTGTCAAAAAAAGTCAAAAGTACTTATGTAAGTAGTTATAAAGCATAGAAACTTCTGATGTCGTTAGGAAAGAAAACCACTGCACCAAGACTGAATGAAAAAAAGTCAAAGCAGAGCACATGTATGAACAAATAAACACACACCAACATTTACACCAACATTAGCAACAAACTTACCTGTTGATGTCAGAGTGGTGTGTGTCAGCAGGGAGAGAGAGAGAGAGAAAAGACAAATTTACTTTAGAACAAAATGTCACGAACGATCACATTAATGTAAACACATAATTAGCTGCTCTGATGCTTAATTGTAGTAATTACACAAGTCTAGAGTTTTCACATTCAATTTATCTTCCAAACATCTGGGCCCTTTGACACAAATTGCAGGAATTTAGTTTATCAGCTTTCCCCAAAGTCCTCCTGTTTGTACGTCATTTGATTTATTGTACTAACGGCTAGCATAATGTGATTGTTTTTGAAATGTGCCGTGTCGACCTGCCGCTTGCTGTCTTTGGAAAATAGGTGGGTTGTTGCTGGTGAAAGAACCTAAAAAACTAACTATTATTTGAAATGTGGTTGAAAGAAGCAAAGAATGATTTCCAACAGTCAACCTCCAAGGTTAATCACGGGTTGCTGCATATTGTGTGATCGTAGTTCAAAGACTGACCTTTCCAAACCTCTTTACAGCGCTTGCTGAGATCTGTTGATTGCCGTCAACCAGCACGTAACATTTAAGAAGACCAAAAAACACATTTAAAACTGCAATGAAAAGAGGCCTTCTCCAGCACTATACTTCAGGAATCTTGAATTTTCTTTCCAGAATCCACATTTCTGTTCCTAATAATGTGTGCTAAGTTTATTTCCCCTGGCCGAGGGAAGTAGCTATGTACTGTAGACAGAAAATGCAGACAGTTCTGTTTATATTGGCACACTGTCCAGTGCTGCCTGGAGAACAATTTCTACTAGCTTACTTTTGAACATTCGCCACACACTGTCAATTTAAAGTGCATCATTTGAGCATAAAAAAAGCTAATCACTGCTGTAATTTTTTTATCCCACAAATTTAAACAACATGTATGATTCCTATAAAATCTAAATAAATAGTAATGCAAACTGGTGTCAATCTAATCCCTCAATGGCAGGAATGTGAGCGGGAATGTGTTTTCTTTCTTTACCTTATTAAGATATGTTCACAGATGGTAAACAACCCAACCATCCAATTTCACAAACAAATTTCAGTTTCTTGTATGGTTGCCTCTCATCGTTATGATTTTATCAAGACGTTTTCTGACGAAATGCCTTTTTAGGTAGTGCGTTGCCATGGTGATGTGCTCATTAACAGCTTCCAAGCATCATTACTTCCTGGTCACCAGCCCAGTGACAGTGATCCCACACAGGGAGAAAAGTACATAATGTGGTCACATGCTCTTAAACTCGCTCTCTCTCTTTCTTACCAGTACACGCACAGATCTGTCATCTCGAAAACTCACACATGGCGACTGAACTCCTTCGGCTCACACCTCGAGCAGTCAAAGGAGATTTTTCTGCGGTATGCTGGGCAGTATGGACTTATTAGCAAGTCTCAACATAGTTTCAGATTCCATTAATAAGATGCACAGCCCTCTCCCTCTTGCCTCGCACACACAAGACACACATACAGTACACACACTCGAGAAAGTCAGGCTGCTGGGAGAAACCAAGCTAAGGCACGAAATCACAGAAGACATTTATGTGCAGAGCAGTAACCTTGTTATCATAAAACCCATGAATACCTGCAGATTTCCAGTCCACCTGCTGACACATTTAACAATCAAAGCCTGATTTAAGTTGTATTTATTCCAATCAGATTTTGGACTTAATTACTTTGATAGTAATTAATTTGCTGTTTTTTGTCTTCTACTTTCACCAAGGTCTTTCACTGAAGGCTACGTCAAACATATCTGGCCAGACAGATTAAATCTAAGGTCATTATTTTTTAAAGTGAGATGTCAGTTAAGGATTTATCCCAAACAAGATTGCACTGGGATACTGTTGGCTCAAACCAATGCATGCTGATATATATATGTGTGTGTGTGTGTGTGTGTGTGTGTGTGTGTGTGTGGGGGGGGGGGGGGGGTAGCTTTTTGTGACAATGGGAAGATCTATGAGGCGGATCTATTCAACTCACTTGTGCTAGTTTGTAAATGAATTGATTGTACAGAACACAAACAATGGTCAATGTGTCTCTGAAGATTTTGGTGGCTTCATCGGGACTGACAATGGTTGGAAAGTCGTTCTCGAATCAAATCACATTAGTCAGCTTTCTCACTGTCTCCTTCCACTCTGTGTGTGGGAAAAGGCAGGTAAACACACCCACACACATGCAGCGCAACAGAGTGCAGAAGAGATGAAAAAAAATAGCTCAAACGCAAATAACAGCAAAACACTATCATGCTTTTTTCAGAGGGCAAGCAGTCACATTGATATGTATTATTTTAATGATGAGTAATGATTCTATAATAACTACTCTGTGAGCCTCATTTTGCTTTACTAAGTTAAGGTGCAAGAATATTTAAGTGAAACCTGGCGTTGCCTTATTAACTTGTATACACTTCCAGTGCTTAAAATACTGCAGTTTTTTGGTCAAAGCTGCAGCTGTCTTAGAGATATACCCAAAGTGTTCGTTTTCAGACTCATCATCATGTGTGGATCTCATCCATCGGCATTAATTTAAAACACAAATTAGTACCACTGGTTGAAAAACTACTGGCAGCATTTCTTACCATATGGGATAAATGTTTTGAAGCAGAGTACCAACTAATTCGAACTTTTTCTGGAGTGCCTCACTTCAGAGGCAGAAAATTAAACTAATGCTTTACAACCTATTGACAGAAAGTTTTTTTTTTTTATTTATCAATCTTTAATAATGAAATACTTCGTGGATGCTTGCCTCAAAGTAAGAAGGAAATAGGTTGGCTGTGCCTTTGTGAGTTTTGGCCAGCTTCCTCCAATGCCCAAACGACATACATGTTATTGGTGATTTTAAATGGGCCCTATGAGTAAATGTGAGTGTGAATAAGTGTGTCTTTGTGTTAGTCCTATGACAGACAGACAACCTGTCGTGTACCCCCTCCATGGTCTCTGCCGGAATATCCTCCTTTGATTTCTAGACTGAGTTCAAACTGAAAAGAAAATAACTGATTACACAATAGACAATAGTTGAACTGTTTCCTTGCTTGTTTGTTTGTCATTAATTTGACATAGTCCCACTGCAAAGGTTTTCCCCAGTCAACCATGCAACCACAGAGACTGCCTGATCGAAATTTACCAGGTATTTTTTCCCTCTATTAAGACAGAAGTTGAAAACTAATAGTAACTATTAATAGCTACTCATTTTTATTTTCTTACTTTAATTAAAATATATCAGACGTAGCTAAAACTTTTTATATATTTAAAAGAAAATCCGCAACTGCTTTTGTTATTTAACTTCTGCTGCTTATCCCATTTTAAGGTTACAGTTTATTGTAATTAAATAGGCTGGCTTAAATAATGGTAATGTTGATGACTGATGTAAATTTAATAATCATTATTGTTTAAGTGGTTAGGTTTGACAACAGAAAGTTTGACCAACTATACTTAAACAAAATATGCTTTCAGTACAGTTTTTACACTACAATCACAACTTTTCACGTGTCCTTGAGTTTGCTGATATCTCTCTGGATGTGCCCTATTATATTTGCTGACCATATGTCCTCAGGCTCTGAGTCTGACAAAGATTATGTCATCTGGGAAAATGCTTGCAAGAAAGAAAGGCAGCAAGGTCGTCTCCAGCCTGACCTGGTCTACTGCAGCATCTCCATATGCAACAGAAAGGGACAGATCAGCTGTGCTGTCAGACAACTGGCCAGGGCATCACATTGCACTAGAACACACTGAGCCCAAAACTGTTCTGCAGAAGGGGATCAAAGAACAAGCCGTGCACTTTGTCACAGCCGCTGACCTGCTATTGACTATGAAACTCACAACTAGTAGGTCAAACAATCAAACTGGAGGACACACTCCCATTCAATCCTAAGGGACCAATTACAGGAGCACCCTCTCACTAAGCAGCTTTAATACAGTCTGTCAGGGCACCTCTAGCATAAAGCAAAGCTTCCACTACAGTTATAGAGTATAATTGCAACTTATCTTTCTAGACTAAATCAGATTTGTAGTACTTTTACTCCTAGTTTTTCAGAAAATGTATTTTGTAAAATAACAGTAAATTCATTAGTTGTTGCAGGAATAAAATACAAGATTAACTGCACCAAATCATTTAATTCCAGGCAACATTACCAAAATAAAACAGCATCATAGGAACACCATTACCCTATCAATCAATGTTGCTACTGGCTGTGAAAGAAGCGTACTTAATGATGCAGAAACAGTAAAAGAATGTGGGAGTCAAAGGTTGTGGTGAAAGTGCTGTGGTCAGTAGATGTTTGAAGACTGCCCTGTGATTCCCTATCAGTCGAATATTTGGGCTATTACTCTTTCTCTGCACACGGGAATGAGAAACAAAGTTTGACAGGGGATAGATGGATAGTGTAGCTAGATGGACGGAGGACGGAGCGGGAGGACATAAGGATAAGCAGAGGGTTGGCCTCTTATTCCCAATGCTGTGTCAGCTTTACCATCAACTCATCAAAACTGCTGACACACTGCTGATATCCTTCTATTTTCTATCTGTCTATCCATCCATCTATTCGTTTATCTGTCTATCCATTTTTTTGATATACTGTTTGCTTTTTCGATATATAACAGGTTTACTGTGTGTTTGGGTTATAAAATCATGAATAGGGAAAGAGAGAGTGACAAAACAGGCTAAAAGTGACAGTGCATACTAAACCTGAGCTGCCTTTGGGTAATAAACAAATAAGCAAAAAGCAAAACAAAAAAAGTGTGTGGAAATTGGTACCTTTAGGTTTGTAATCCATGAGCACAGATTTTTGCAATCCCTGCCCACGAATGCAAAACCTTCCATGGCCACAGATGCAAAATTGAGGATGTGTAAACTGCGCTCATGGTTATGAAAGTGGTGATTTTCTTTAGACAATCAGCATAGGCTTTTGAGTAAAAAGGACAATACATACGCTGAATACATAAAGGCTGTAAAGCATACAATGCAAAATCAAATATAAGAATAATCTACCCATAAATCCAGATAAATTAAACTTACATGGCAGTGCAGTTTTCAAAGTGCTCCATTTCTTGTTCTCTGAAGAACAAAATGATTTGCAAACCCATGAGCAAGGATAATGAATTAATGAGCACTGCCTATAAGAATATGGATTCTGATTCATAACCATAGCTCGTTTTTTTCAGCTGACTCTTAGGTGGTTCCATAAGAGTCAGTGTAAAGGGCTCACAATTACCGGCCCTCCGCACACTGCACACAAATGCATCATGGAGCTACACTTTTCCCCAGATATGGATTATGCTACTACTTTATTGTGAGACAAAGGGAAGGAGAGACCTGGAGGTAAAAACAGGAAGGCAGATGGTTACACATACAGTATATATATATACCAGGAGAATGAGGAAAATCTAAGCCTCAAGCTGCAAATTAGACACGTACAGAACATCAAGTGCCAGCAGGAAAAAAAACACACTCCAAATGACAACTTTAAGTGCTATCTGAAGCGCTTCGAAAAAACAAGAGCATTGTGAAATGAGTCACTCCAGACAGTAGTTCTCAGCTTGCCCGCATTAAATGTGCTTTCAAGGTAAAAACAAGCACAGCAATAAATATGGAAAAAAAGAGAAACATGGAGCACTCAAGTTTAGGAGGAATCTATATGAAGTGGGGGGAAAAATCTCACTTTTCTTTGTCATCTTTGTGTTCCTGCTGAACTTTCCTGCCTCAGTACTCTTTTTTCCAACATCTTTAGAAATTATTGATTTATTCTTTTGCCCATGAACCATGATTTTACCTTTTAATCCTTTATGAACGCACCCTCCCCTATATAAAATAGATTATTTAAGTTCAATTATGTATTAAACAGAGAGTTAACATTTGCATATTTATTTCTTTTAATTAGCTCTTAGATTGCATTAGGACAGACTGTAAGTTCACTAATTATACAGTTCATTAAAAAATTGCAATGGTGACTATAAAAATATGAGAATTGCATACAGGAAAGTTGCACGGTTTTATCTGCAAAGCTGGTCATTTCTGCCATATATCAGATGCACATTGTCAAAAAAAACCAGACAGAGTAAAAAAAATAAATATTTTTAATATTTCTTGTCAGAACATGTCGTGCTCCACAGATTTTGAAATGCAAGATTTCAGCTGATCACCAAAAGCCAAATATTTAAATACTAACAGCACCTTCCACGTACTGTGAATTTCACTTACACTGGTCTTAACATTAAACTAAACTAGCTACGTGCCTGCTTAAGAAATAAGAATGAGATAAATAAATTGACTCTTGCCCCAAAATGTTGATTCTAAATCAATGTTCTAGGATTTCCTTAACTAGATCACTGAGCATGCATCAAGACAAACTGGGTCTTGACTCTTTTTTCCCCTCTATCATCTTAAAGTGATAAAGTGTTCAAGACTATCCCATAATGTGGACATGTGCTAGAAGTTTATGTATGTCATATATTGTGTCATTAATCAAATGGGTAACACATACAAAAAGAAAACCCATAATGCACCTGTTGAGCACATCAACAGCTCACATTTAGCCACCACATCTGACAAACTAACTTTTTCAAGGTATTCATTTATCTAGACAAAATATCACTTAAGAAAATATCAAAAAGACTCCGTTGGCTTTTCAAGAAATTATCAGTCTGCACATACAATAATATTTTTATTTCATTTTATCCAGTGGCAGTGCATTGTTCATGTGGTTGCCTCTTGGCCAGCTGTAAAATTGGATGGGAAAAAAAGGTCAGATTTACACCTGACACCTGAAAAGTTTGCTGAACCCCACAAATATGATAACTATGGCTGACTTACTCTGCTGCCTCCCTTGGGATTTAAACTACCAACCGCTAGGTCAATGCACGGTCTTTTACTCTTTGTGTGGAAGTGTGCCTTGCTCGCACAATTCTTTTTTTTTTGTTTTTTTAGAAGCACAGTCATCAAACTGGAAGTTGCTCAAGGCCTCACCCCAGGCAGGGAACAACATTCAGGTATAAGGATGCCAGTGGCATAAACAACAAGCTACACAGACATATATTATATGCCCAACATGTAACCACACACACCCACATACTTGTATGTGGACTTAAACACAGACAGCAATGAAAATATCCGAGGATTACTATGCACAGGCATACTAATCCACAGATGGGTTCATTTCATTGATTTTTTTTGTCCAAAAATGGCACATATGAGAAAACACACACGCCAACAAACAATATGCTGGTACACCCCCTCAACGCACACACACACACACACACACACACACACACACACACACACACACACACACACACACACACACACACACACACACACACACACACACACATAAGAGGCACAAATGCCTGTTTAGCAGTCAGTCCAAACTGTGCTGGGAGTCTCTTACTTTCCATATGACCTTTTGTCACTTTGCCAGTGACATTTTAAATATGCTCTTGCGCACCATTGTCAGCAGTCTTGTCTGCTGGGTGCTAAACAAAGCAAAGCTGCTGAAGGAAAATACGAAGAAAGCGAGCATGAGAAAGACAGAAGATGGAGAAACTGAAAGAGATAAATAAAAAAGACCCCAATGAGAGGCTGGGGTCATGGCTGAGAGCGAGCGTAGATAAGGACTGGTAAAGCAGCAGATGGGGAAAAAGTGAGCTAAAGTAGTATACAAGGAGGCCAAGTAAACAGAGAGACAATTTAGACTAAAGAAGACCAGGGAAAAGAAAGATTGCTACAAAGTGGGACAGACATATAAGAAAGACAGGCTGAAAAAAAAGGTGATGAAATGTAAAACGTAAAAAAAAAGAGCAAAATGGCAAAAGGTGTGAAAAAAAAATAAAAAGGCAGATGGTAAGAGCCATGAAGGGCTGATAACAGGAAGTAGCCAAGAGCAGAAACTCGGAAAAGGGCAAGGTGGGAAGAGAAAAAGCGTAAAGAGTGAGTGCAGGGGGGAAAAAAAGATAAGAGGGTGAAAATAAAAGAGCGAGGGACAGGTTGTGTTGCTTTGGAAATTACAGCCGTCTATGGTGGAAATGTCACAGATATGCGAAGGCGCATTTCGGAGCTGTGATAATATGTGAGCACCATTCATCTTCAGCCAGAGGGTCTAGTAGGATCAATAAAGTCTTAGTATTAATAGGGACCCCTCTGCTGCATTAATAAGACAAACTAGTGCCAGCAGCATTCGCTGGCATAAAAGACATGTCCACTTTTCTATTCGTGAATAGAAAAGATGCCATGTTGAAAGTAGGACACATTGTCCTTTAGCCTAAAGGTCTGAGAAAGGCCCAATGGCCAGGTACGAATGTGTATTAACTTGCACTTTAAATGAACCAACAGCCACTACTGGATCGAAGCTATGTATTGATGTAATGGCCTCCTTTACCCTGGAGCTCATTGCATGCAGGTGGAAGTGGGGTTATGAGGAAGAATGAATTATAAAGGTCAGGAGAGAGTTCGCTCCTCTGTCAGCGCCTGTGTAGTCACTCTGTCACAGATCACAGGTCAGTGTGTAATTCTTTTCTTTTGAAAGAACTTCCCGTGCCCTTCCACAAAGTTAATCATGTAGGGTTCAAGAGATATACTCCCGCCAGAAACTTATAACACAAAGATCAAGCATCTGATCAGTACATCAAAGGTGAGCTTCACAGCTTCTATGGAATCTTTTTAACCTGTCTGGCTACTCGGTGCCTTCTTTGATTCTGACTTTAACTTCAATAATAAAAAGACAAAGGTTCAAACTAAGCAGTATAGAATTTTCACATTGTGTTAAAAAGCCTAAATCGTTCCAATTAACCACAGATAGAGAAACCACTTTCTTTGCCTTTTTTTCTTTGATATTTTGACATTTCCCACGAGCTTATTCTCCATCTTGGGAAAATATATATCGCTTCATCCCAGGAATGATCAGGCCAGCTTTGGATTCCTTCTGAGTTTGTCGAAGGTGCTGAGCAGGTGCTTTCAGGCATGCCCTTAGCCTGCCCTGGGGTCTTCTCCCACTTGGCACTGCCTGTTACACTCCCAGAGGAAGAGTCTGAAGGATGGGAATAACGACCTCTAATTGATCTCTTGTCACAGTTTCATTTTACATGAACATGGGTAATCTAATTATCCTAACCTTTTGGCTGTAGGCTTAATTACATTAATAATAATGCATATAAAACAAAAACACTTTTCTATTAAAATAAAGGACAGCTTACTGCTGGACTCGCTTCAAGCTACCCTCTAGAACGCTGTCAAAACATGATTTGTTTTTTAAATATTCTCATAATTATTTTATTATAAAGCTGGACTACTGAACACCTGGCTGCTGGAACCACATGTGAGGTTATTATCAATTGTCATTATCCACTGTATCAAAGCATCATGCCAAAATAGGCAATATACAGTGGGCATGAAAAAGAATGAACTATTTCCAATATAAAATTAAAAGCAGACAAATCCTGATTTAAAAAGGGAAGATTTCCAGCGACATCAAGTTCCACTAATAGGGTGTTTCTGCAGATCACTAAAGCTTTGATAGATAAAAACTTAAATGAGTTCTTTTTAAAAGGGATTCGAAGACTTTGATCCCTTTATTTTAAAACTGTGATCACATCAGCCTCAAACCTCTTACTGTTCTGGGAATCAAAGCGATACCTTAGGTCCATTGTGTCAGTCTTTAAAGCTGCAATCCATCAATTTAAAAGCTCAAAACCAACATCCGAGAGATAACACAAATTCATATGTGTACTTGCATTACTGTTCCACAGATATTCACTTGGGCACACAGATTAGGCAGTGACATTCACACATCAAAAGAGCTTCATGATCAGTAGCACAAGTAACTAACTTAGTAAAGTTAAGCTTCATTTACTCTCCATGAAGCGACACATCAGGACATTTTCATCAGACTGATATAACACAACACATTCTTGTGAATATGCTGGTTTGCACATAGATATTAGGACTATATACATTTACTGAGGCGCATTCACACAATTCAGCTGTGCACATTCTCATAATACACACTGTTATGGAGTAGAAATAGACCCCAGGCAGTCCAGAGGGGGAGCCAGTAATGAGAGAGGGAGCAGGGGGACACAAGTTTGGAGTGTGTGAAGCAAGTAAAGTTGGTTCTTACTTCTGAGGCTGCAAAGCCCACATGGGGAAAGATGCTGTGTCATGAACAGCAGAGCTCTGAAGGAAATGTCAAATCACTGGTGTTTGAAGCTGGGGACGTATGCATAGCTATGAGTGCAAATGACTGCATGTGCTTGTGTGCACGTCTGATAGAGAGACTCCAGATCTGCATGCCCAACTTTGTGTGTGCGCGTGTGTGTGTGTGTGTGTGTGTGTGTGTGCATGGATTGAGCTTACAGCTACATACTTAAGCGTGTAAGTGGCTGATCTGAGGGCATGGTTTAATCAAAGGCACTTTGATCACTTCATGGGAACTCGGACGGACACACGCACGCACTGCATGTACACATGTACACGTGCACGAAAGCAACGGAATAATGGAAAAGCAATAACACTGGGGGGCTCGTGTAATGGTAGCTAAATTTAATCCCATGACAGCTCCCCACTCAAGTGGAGGAAAATCAATCAATGCAAATCAAGGCTCAAATTGCCACAGTCAAATGTTCAATGACTGGCAGGCCCGACGCGAGAATTTCCATGAGGCCAGTAAAGTCTGCTTCTGTCCCATTCTGTCTGCTTTTGCTTCCTAGAGATAAGCACGTTAGTTCCTACTCCCAGCGTTCATTTCCCGTGGCTTCAAAAGTATCTGGTCAACAATATTTTTTACAAAACCTTACAAATTTTCCTTTTTGATATTATTTTACTATAAAACTTCTTCCAATATGGCTTCTTTGATTTCCTTTGTAATGATAGTCAGTGTTTTTGGGGTGTTGTTTTCTTTTTCTTCTCAGTCTGCAGGTGATTTCCACAAAGGTAGGTGAAATGTTGGCCTTGACACCTCTTTACTCAACAACACTTTTTCATTCCTGTTTATGTCCTGCTGTGTTTGTATGGCCACCAAATGCATCTCAGGTTTTATCGCTCTTCCCACCTGTCCTCTCGTTTTCCTTCTGACTCTGAGAAAGACAAAACGAAAACGCCTTTGGATCATTTCCTGCACACAGCCAAAGTTTTTTGCTCAAATATCTTTGGCTCCATTTATGTAAATACCGGGCTGTATTTGATTTCTTAAGCACACCTTCATCTCTTTCATCTCCGTTCTAATTTTATGGTACCCTCACTGACAATTTCTGTAATTATCTTTTGCCTCTGGAAGTGATGGCATTTTATACTGGTGGATTCCAGCAGAAAAAGTGAACTGTGATTTATCACATGATAGAGAAGATGACAATAATCAAGCAAAGGTCTCGGTGTCTTGTAATACGAAAGCCACATCAATATTCCAAGGGGGAGGTGGGTAATAAAAGAATTCAATATCCCCCTGTAACTTAACTCTAATGTCTGTGATGTGTCCTATCAGTGACTCAGACTTCCTGTTTACTTCTAGATTCAGCTGACAACAGAGAGTTCAGCATAGAGTAAGTGAAGTGAGAGTGAAAGGGAAGCAGGAATGTGTGGTAGTGGCGGTTCAGCGTGGTTTTATAGTGCTGGGAACAGTCAGCATCACAAGACAAGCACAGCAGCTTTCATCTGGAAAAGTGAATGCAACTGTGTGAGCACAGCGGGATGGGGATCTAGGAATATGTCCACGGGGGGGGGGGGGGAAGTCATATGCCTTGTGCACTCACACACACAAAACACACATGAACATAAATATATGCACATTCCTTCAAATTCTTAAGTGATGTATTTTTCATAAACCTGTCCATTCTTCATTCATTCAGCCGTGATGAATATTCAATGAGAAGATAAAAGAGAGGGGGGGGTTGCCCTGCTACACCACCTCAATGATGTAATTCCCTGACACAATCACAATACTGGCCCAATGAACACCACGTACTGGCACGATAACTGTGCCGATATGTGCACTTTCTGTCAGTGTGCTTTGCTTTCTCCTTCACTTTGACTTGCATTTGGATGTGTGCCTTCAGATTTAGTGCACCGCCGAGTGCCAAAACAAGAGCATTTGCATTGTCGGGCGTGTGTTTGCCTCAATCTGCAAAATCAACTTCTGAGAGGGTTTCAAGAAAGGCACTCAAAGCAATTTAAATAATTTGTCTAAATGAACAATGTACAGGGCTGACAGGTCATTTAAGGACTTGCTGATACTCAGTGATTCATGCATGTGACTGGAGTAAAGACTTCTCACACCCTGCATCAAAGCACTTTTACTTTTACTTATAATCCTATAAACAAGCACTTTGTGTAAGCGTAAGGGCGTAAGGTGTTTTTATATGCTTGTATGTTTTTCCCCTACTTTCTGTATGGATATATACTGTTATTTATTTATTTTTAAAGGTATTTAAAGTATGTGTCTTCTTTTAAAGACACACCAATATTTTCTGTGCGTATCTGCATGTTTGTGGTTTCGTTCTTATCAAGTTTAACTGGTTATTTGTTTGTTTTAATTATTATTTTATTGAATTGCATTTCCTCATGTGGGTTTCACTTATTGGTTTTAGAATTTATTCAACAGTGCTGTGCAGAAGTCTCAAAGCACCCCTAATTTCTTCATATTTTGCTGGGGAAATGCTAAAAAGGCACACTGCAACATGCAGCTACACATGGAAATATATTATTTAAGGCAAAAACAGTTTGTACAACTCTAACAAGCTTGAAAGTCACCAACATTATTCTTCAACCCAGCCTGAACTCTCCTAGGAAAACTTTGTATTTTGTTATACTGCAAGGTCTTTACCTTACAACACCTTAAGGTGAATTGGCATAAATAAAACTGCATTGAGTTGAATTTAATTTCTTTAAGCAATCTTCAGACTTTTTGAAGGACATTTAAAGCTCTGCTTTTCTCTGTCAAGATGATCCCGCACTGTTTCGATAATGTTGAGTTCTGGCAAGGCCGATCCATGAGTGAGTGTGTGCTTTCCTAGCCAGGTATGCTTTTCCTGCACGGACAGTCTGTTTGGGATCATTGTCATGCTGAAAAATTAAGCAGTTTTCTGCGTTCACAGTTCCATCCATTTTGACAAGATCGCTAACACACACCGCTGCCTGAAATGCAGCTTCAACAACTGGATTTTTGTACAGTATTGTACACTATTGTTGTTGTTTTTAGTTAGTTTTAGGGGTGATTCGTGCTTTAACTATTTTATGAATCCACTTGTCTGTCTGTTGATTTAGTTTTTAGTTTTTGTGCTGCAGTCTCTGTAGTGGTGTTTGCCATGTGGATTGTCCCTCCACCTGGAGTGAAATGTGCTATATAAATAAAGTTTTGCTTGTTGCTAAGAGATTAATAGAGAGCCATGAATTTATATCCAAACTCATGTCGGCCTACGTGCCTGATACAAATTTTAAAGTAAATATAGGGACTTCTTAATTACTTGTAGCATTGGTTGGAAAATAAGAGAATGACGCTAATATAGAGGACTTTCTTTTCTTCTTTGCTTTTGATAAACTTCCTTGTTAATTCTATAGATTTAATCTGACAATGACAATGAAATCAGGCTTATTAAACAGGATAAATGGTGGGTATGTATCCATGCTATATGTAAAGAATTACGTGGCTATGGTCACCCTAAACTCAAATCAATACTGGCACAGGTTTGATCTGTACTTCCTGACTGTATAATTTAAAGCTCTAGTATATCGTTGCTTACACTGAAGATACCTTGAGTCCACATTAATCTCACTGGGACCAGAGATGGGCAGTAACGTGAGAGTGAGTGTAAATACAAAAAACGATTTTATTTTATATGTTGGAATATGCAGAAAAGAGGTTTAAATGTTAAACAAATTTATTCCAGTCAGAGAATGTTGCATATAATTTAATGTTTGCTTGATGCATAAAGTTAAAAGATTAAAACTAATAAAACAAGTTTTAAAAAGAGACTTTTCCATTTGATTACATTTTATATGATGGATTATGCAGAAAAAGTAGAATTGGGCTGAAAGATCATTACCTATTTAGGGGCTAAATCATGTTTTAAAAAGTAAGTAACTAATTACTTTTGAAAATAAGAAATCAGTAAAGTAACAGGATTACTTTTTTCGGGAAGTAATCAGTAATTATTTACTGATTACTTTTTTCAAGTAACTTGACCAACACTGACTGGAACACTGAAATTCTCAGAGTAATCTGAGAAGATCCCAAAGTTGGTGACTTTTGTCTTTATCCTGTCTCTCGGACACTTCACAAACACCCTCTCTGACTAAATTAGCAAGTCCACAATTACACACTTACAAAACACTTTGTGTCCTCTTTGTATTCATGCACTTTAATGTGTCAATAAAATCTGAAAAGGCTACTAAACATTGTAGCTGCTAACCTGTTCCTCTGCTGCTTCTCCTAACCACTGTAGATACAGAAGTGTTGAGCTTCCCAAAATGGAAAGAAACACCGGAGCTAACAAGAGAATTTTTTTCTGAGTATGCCATAGAGGCAGGGGAGAACATAACAAGAACACACATAACAAGAACACACAAAAAAGTGTTACAAAGAGAGAACAAGACAAAGTGAAAAACAGGAGGCAGCTCATTTGTGTCCATGTGGGATGTTAAGAAGGCTTCGCATAAAAAACTAATGAAATGTGTCACTACACTCACTGTATATAAGACGGAGCACAATAGCACAGCGTGGAGTACCAAGGGCACAATGCGTGTATCAGTGTATGCTGCTGTTTCCTCCCTCATTGATTTTCCAGTGCGGGTTTAACAAAAGTATTGATTACAAATTGAGACTTACTGTGCCTCTGTACTGCTTATCACTACAGGTCAAGAGGGCTTTCTGTCAATTAAATTATGATAAAAGCCAATAGAAAAAGGACCGTTTTCTTTGATTTACACACCTGCTTTGTCTTAACCTCATTCAGGCAGTAGGAATCTCACAGTGCACCATGTATACTGGAAACGAGTAACTAGAAATGAGTCAGCTAACAGGAAAAGTAATAGAGAATATGCTGCTTCTTGCAATACAAGCACATTTTTTCAGGCTAATAAAGTCAAAGAAATTTTTGAGCTAACTCTCAAAAGAGAAGAGAAAGTCAACACTTTCATCCCTGAATGCTGTATTTGCTTATAGTACTTATAATACTTAATATACTACAGTACTCTAGGCTTGGGCTTTTAGGTACTGTTAGCATTTCAATTAGGTACTTGGTGGTATAGTGTTTCACAACATTTGAATTAATAATATTAAATTCATGGTTAACAAACATTTTTTCCAAAGTACATCCACTCACTTCCCACCATTTACAACCAAGAGCATGTTAGCCTTAGATTCAAAACTGGAAATATGTGCTGACAGCTAGCCTAGCTCTTTCCAAAGGTAAACCTGTGGTCATTGCAGGAGCACCTTTACATTCACCATACAGATATGAGAGGGGAATCAGTCTTCTCCCAAAACTCTTTACTGACAAGCGCCCAAGACCACGGTTGGAAGGTACAAATCTATGTCGACTTAAATACTAATTCAATTACATTTCGGCACCAGTATACATGCTGCACATCTACGCAGCTCAGAGGTTGAGTAACCACAGAGTATTTGCATGGCTTTTTGCCCACATAGTGTGGATGAATGGATCCAATGTCCTGCTGTAAGACTCTCCGCTCTCCCTGCAATCCAAGTAGGTAATTGAGGGCTAATTGAGCGTATCGTCAGGGAAGAAAAACAACATAAGCAAATGAAAACACAAAACAACATCAGAGGCCTGTTCAACATTCAACAGATTTCACACCTGTCAGCAAACAACTGTCAGTGTCCATCATGAGACTGCCTCTGTCTCCCCGGCCAAAGCCGATATGACAGCCTTAGTTTAGACTGCCAGATTCTGTCTCTCTGCTCTCCTCGTCAAGCTCCCGTATTCATTATTTCCTGTATGTCTTTCTTTCATCACTTTTTATTTCTCCTTCTTTGTATTCTCCTGCTTATGATTGCCTTGTTTCATTTCCACTTCCTCAAATTCCCCTCTGTTATCTGATTCTTTCAGCCTCACTTGGTCATATTCTTCTTTTTTTTTTAAACTCGTCTGTCTCTTTTGTTTTCTCTTCTCATTTCTGTATGCACGTCACCACGGTGGTGGCTGAAGTAACACAACAGAACAAGTGAAAGAGAAAAAAGGGGGTCACAATGAATAGTAATTCACTGGAGGAGGAGGAAAAAGAAAGTGCTTATTTCTACCTCTGTTTCCTTGTATCAATCCTATTGCCCAGCTGGATTACATATAATATATGCACACCCACAGAGCTGCTCTGAGACAAAAAAGGCTGAGGAGACAGACAGAGAAAGAGACATATGGAAAGAGAGGTACAGGGGAGGTGGGAGAAAAAGGGGGACAAGAAGAGACAGACGAGTCAGGGTTCAGTCCTCTTGTAGTTACTCTGAAGTTATTCTGTGTGAGAGCACAATTCTGCCGCATTACTTATTTTGTCTTTCTCGTCTGCCTACCCCACTCACACATACTCGCAAAACTCCTCTTATCAACATTAAAGTACAATGCCAATTGCCATGGGAATACACCAGTGGGATTTCACTCACTCTTTATAGAGGCACCCAAGATTGACCTGCCAAGCAAAAATTATAGCCCACTGATATGGGAGGCGACACAACATGGAGAATTAGATCCATGACCAAAACCAGTTTGACTGAGATAACGCACTAGTAAAACATCAAGGGACTACCATTCCAGCACGAGGCAATTTTTCTCCCAGAAGAAAATCAAACTGCATACTGATGGAAGGGTTTGTATACATATCTTAGTGGTTCAGACACTTATATTAATAATCTGTCTCACTGACAAATATGGTCTTTGATCTGCTTCAGACAAAAAATGGGCGTAAAAAAAGGAAAAAGCAGAGCCGAAAGTCTCATCAATCTTATTGCACAACAGTGAGGTGTTCAAAGGGCTTCATTGTGTTTCTTTCACGAGAAATCCATGAGATGGAGAGAGACTACTTGAGGCTGAGTCGGAATTTTGACCTCTGTCACACACTGAGTCTCACGCTGTTGTTTGCGGTAAAGATGTCCCACCGGTGTGATAAAAGTTTGAAATAAACATTTAACTCATCTTTCATCAGCTTTAATCAAAGCTTAGTCATTTCATTCCTTCAGTATACATTATTCCGATATTAACCATGATAAACCCATGTTCCAGTGAACACTGGTTTCCCTCAGGATGGGAGCGCTGTCATATTTCCTGAGTATCATCATTGATGTGTTTAATGTGTATCTCTGGCTGTGTTGCTTTAATTAAGAGCTGATGCCAATAACAGTGTTAATGACTAAACATAACTGGCTGACAGCACTGATTGGTCTCAGAAACCTCTCTCCTGTCTTCCTACATAAAATGGTCCCTGAACACAACATTAACTGATATATAGCCTTGTTATTGTTGGAGCTCAATAGGAAAATAAAATTTGTATTATAATGACCTTGATAACATAACCACCTACATTTAGGGGCTTCAAGTACCACGTGTGGCTTGAAAGCACTATTGCATACAATGGAGGCAATAGCAGCTGTCAGAAACTGCAGGGGCAGACTGATAAATCTCTTATGCAAACTCTTAACCTAGTTGTTGTAGTTTCAACATTTATCAAGATGATATGTGCTAGAAAATAATTTAAAACCCTTCTCCTCACATACAAAGCCCTTAACAATCATACTGTAAAGACCTCATAGGTCGTTATTATCCCAATCGCTCTCAGAGTGAAGTACTCACTTGTGGTAGTAGACGAAGAATGGGAAGCTATCCCGCTTCTCTTCTGTGTGAATTAAAAGTTTAGTTTCACTCCACTTTTTGTCTTTACTCATCCATAGTTTATGTTATTTCCTCTCTGTCCTCACACTCCCAGAACTTTTCTTCAGATATGACTTCACCACATATAGATTGTAGTAGCTCCCCAACCTGCTGTGTTGTGCGTTGTTAGGCTGAAGTTGGTGCTACAGAGCTGCACATGAATTTTTCAGCCTTGATAGTCCCCAGAAGTTACTGCATTCTAGCAACACCATGCTATTTGTACTCAGTAAATGACATTTAAACCCATGTTTTAGCCCTATCGCTTTTTAAAGTTCACATGAAATTGTAGGAACAATCATTTTAAAGGTCTTTATTTACCCTCCAGAAAGAAAAAAATCCCTAAATGTTTAGCAAACTGGCATTTTCCATGTGATCTGTTTAAAATGTTTATGTAAATGCCTTACCTAGCCTATGTTGCCATCAAAGAAAACCTGACAAGTTTACGTCGATAAATGATATTTAATGTCTACAGTGGCCTGGAGAGGTCGAGCACATGAAGCACATAGAAACAAGCACACTTGCAGAGAGAAACACACAAAATCTTTGAAGCTACGGAAGAGCCGACTTGCAGTGAAACCGCTGTCGACATAATGAGAATGGAAAGCCCGGTTGAGAGCCCTCTATCCAACTGTCTGGTAGAAATGATAATAATGAAACAGTATTTGGGTCATGAGGAAGACTGAGACAGAGTAAGGGTGAAGAGGGCAGATTTACTTTATGAAGACTATTCTTCAAGGTTTGACAGCTGCAATCAACTTCAGAATTCGAGTATGTGTTGTTCAAAATATTTCCTTATTTTCCCAAAACACCGCCAGCCATCTTTTCACCACAGCGTTTCTCAGTATGCATGAGTAAAAACCCTCCACATAAGTGAGGCGATTCTTTGAGAAGATCTTTCAATGAGTTAACCTGTCTGGACGTGCACATGCACAGTATGTGTGTGTTCGTTTGTGTCTTTGTACCACCTTCCACCCACAGGCTTACAGTCAATCCCACTTTGGCAGAGTAATGGCCCAGACCTGATTGAAGTTGCCCTTCATTAGCAGGAGAACAATGTTAAAGCGGGGATACTTTGGATGAAAGTATTACGCTGTAATTCAGAGGGGCCGAGTTCTTTATCAAGTCATATATGTGAAGGAAAAGGTCTAATGGTTCCAATTGCTGGAAAATTACAGCTGTGATTCACACATCAAAAAGACTTTGATATTCCCCCGGCCTTCCTGCCTTAATGTGTCGAACTCTCTTTAGATCAAGTGTTAGGATAAGGTACATCTCTGAAACAACTTTCCAACCCTAATTTCAGCCCTTTGACAAACTCTGATCTCTCTCATCCTGACCTCTGTGAAAACACAGAAGTTTGTTTTACTGGATGCGGGAATTTCTCAATACCCCGTAAAGGGCACATAGGGTTGCTAAGCTTGTACCAGTGCAATTTTACACTAGATAATGTTCTCTTGAGCTATTTTCTCTTTGTGCACGCAGTTCTATCAAGGCGGCCCAGCAACAAGCTTCAAACTTCATTTTAAAGCATCAAAATGTTCACTAGAAACAAGTTCAGGCAACGAGATGCTAAAGGTATTCTTTTGTTTTATTAAGTAAAGGGCAAAGTAAAAACTCCGCTGTGGCAAGCCACTAATGGGTTTTATACTACAGCCCACCATGCTTTCTCCTTGTACAAGGACACACATGCACGTTAAAAAACCTTCGGCAAGTTTCTTTGAGTCCAAAAACTGCGAAGAGAACATATCAGGAGAAATTTTGCAACTATTTAAGAGCTGTATGGAGAAATCACTGTTTCTTTCAAACTACAGTGCAGAGGAACTAGCACAAATACAATTGTTATCTCCGGAGCAACAGGAGATGGAAAAGTATTTTAAAGCAATACTGACCTCCGGCTGCATTCTAAGATCCCCTGTCAGGAAATAAAATTATGAAACATTACAAACACTCAAAAAAAAAAAAGGATCTTACTAATAGATGAGAACTGAGAAAATGCTTCTTTTCTCTTCCAACAAGATTTCAGAGTTTAAACTGTGCCAATTAGGCATGGTCTTTCTTCCCATGCTCAAGCACCTTTAAGTCCAGCGGGTGCTCATAAAGGCCTTGCCCCCGCTGTGTATGTGCTGCTGCAAAAACCTTGGGTTACAGGATGCAAGGTATGATGCAAGCCCCCTGCAAATGGATACTTGGAATCCAGTCTGGTTAAGAAGGTGCAGTGCAGTTACACAGTGTGTATGTGTGTGTGTGTGTTTTTCCATGCCTACCTGTGTGTGTGGGTGGGTGGGTGAGTGGGTGCATGTGTAAGTGTGTTGTAGAAAGCAAGGGGGATCAGAGGGGCAGGGAGACCAGAACACAGAGGAAGATTGATGAAAGCGAGTGCAAGAGATTCTCAGCGCAAGACAAAGAGACGGAAACAAACAGCGAGAAACGAGTGCGTTAGCAGGGAAACTGCAGGGTTAAAGTAGGAAACGGAGTCAAGCCAGTGCTGCTTTCGGCATGACATTCTTCAGCAGCATGTCTGGATTTACCCTCAAAAGGCTTTCTTCTAAACCCAAAACTTACCTTCCTTCCACCTTTATCTCCATAATCTCTCAACCTCCAGGCCTTTCCCTCTGTCTCTTTTGCAGTCTCTCCATCTGCATCTGTTTATCCCCCTCACTGTCTACATCTTAATGTCTCTCTCTTTCATCTTCGGTGTGTCTTTCTCAAGCTCTCTGTTTCAATCCTCACATCTGTTCCTTTCCCTAAACCAATTAAGTACTGTCTGCAATTACCCCTTTCACTTTGCATCTCCTGGTCTCAATAAGCTTTGTGCATGTGTTAGATGTGCCACTTGGGGAGGGGGGTGGCACACATATACACATATATATGTATATATATATATATATATATATATATATATATATATATATGTGTATATATATATATATATATATATATATATATATATATATATATATATATATATATATATATATATATATATATATACACACACATATATATATTTACTTTGTTGTTTTCTTTTGCACTCTGGAAACTCTCACAATCATTACCCTTTGCAGAAAGGTACATCCGCACAATTAAAGTAGGGAATATGCGATGAGCTTGTACACAGAGCGGGACAGTTTCTGAAGAAGCCAGAGGAGCAACTCTTTGATATTTCAAAGATTTATTTTTTAGCCCTTTCTCAGTACATTTAAATGAGCAGCAGCCTTCTCACTGAATACACTTATTAAACATGGCTCAAGTTTTAACAATGCTCCAAATACCCTTTGCCTTAAGCATCTAACAAAGAGTTGCTTGTTGAGTATACGAACCCTCTCTGCAGTGTGTTGCAGGTGCTTTAAACCATTTAAATTAATTCAGCTAGTTTGGCGTCCTCCTGCGTCACACATCAAACTTTACAGAAAACTTTAGAAAAGCTAAACCAGAAATTGTCTGGGATGTTGATCATTGCTGCATATGCAATGCAGGCAGATGCGCTGTGCATTTTAATTGTGCACCACTGTAAATGCTTTTGTGCCAACATTGAGCTGCTTTCAAATGCTGCACCACCACTCTGAGCCCCTTTGGGAAGGATGGGGAAATGCGGAAAACTGTGGAGAGAGGAAGTAAAATGAATGAAGATGGAGAGGTGGTGTGAGAATGTAATTATGAGAGAAAAGTGTCACAGAGGCGGGATAAGAGAGGGGCTGAATGAGCCTTTAGTGAACAACCAGGGAGCTCTCCATGGTAATGAACTCAGAAATGACTAATGCAGCAGGGACTGGAGCTGTCTGTGGTAAAACATGTGACAGTTGCACTGTACTGGCTCAAATAACAAAGATGCGGTAACAGTTACAGTAGCTTTGTTGCAGGCGGTTTAGCAGCAAGCTCACAGTACAGCTCGCAGCAGCAGTGGTAGTTATGCAAATGGTCGCTGTTACAAAAAAATGGAAATGGCACTGGCTGTAACAGGACCAATAGTGGGGGCAGTGCTGAAAAACTGCTGCACTTTTTTCTTTGCTTAAAAAGACTTAGACTCACTGGAATCACTGCTAAACATGTTTATTTTGTCAAATCTGTGAGTTTAAACTGGACAGCAGGAGCAACTATAAGCAACCATAGCACAGCTTCTGCAGAAAAAAAGAAATCCAGCTGGATAATATGATATGATCTTTATCAGCAAACATTGCTTCCATATCACTGAAACTCTCTGCTCAAACATAAGTAACTCTATACTAGTTTAGCTCTAGAGCAATACCAGTCTACCTATCTACACTGATGCCTTTAAAATTGGGATTCACCTTTGGACAAAACATTGTATTTAACACTGTTCATCAAGGTATTGAAGTGCTATTAATGAAATCTGAGTAAGACTGTTTTACAGAACATTCAAAAATATGCAACTCTGGTTATCTGGAAGCATTTCCCATTAAATTTTGATCCAGTGACTACATTATTGTGTGCCAGTACTGTATATATTCTACATGCTCTATAATGTCTTTATAAAAGATCTCTGTGCATGACCGTTGTGGTCAATGTAGGTAAATGTTCTACTTTAAAAGAGCTATGTTGACTGAGGACTGTGTCCTATATCTGGGAAAGCTTCCCTTCTTCTCTGCCGCTCCTGTTGAGTTTCCTTTTCATTATACCCTGTCTCTTGTCAGCCTTTTTTCTGACCTCTGCTTTCTCCCCCTTCCTCATATCCTTCTAACTTTCCGGCCTGTTTATCTCTCACTGCTTGTATTTTTAGCCTTTGATCATTTTTCATGTTCACTCACTCTCAAGCAGAGCATATTGTTGAAAAATGATGAAGTCTAGACAGTAGTAATGAGATCCCTGTGACTCATTTCATCTAAACAGGGCACCCCATGAGATCCCCTCCACCTGCATGTGTCTGTGTGTCTATAAAGAGACGTTTGAATCCTGGTGTGTCTGCAAAGGTGTGCAAGAATGTGTCAGTGTGAAGACGATGCACATGCATATTTGCACAGGTTGGTGCATAAGTGTGTATACGTATGTGTTGCAGAGAGCATGTTAGTTTAACAGAAGAGGTGGTAAGCAGCTAGTCCCTTGGAGAGCTTAGAAGGGTATCCATGCATTAAATTAAAACTGCCCTTTTTCACTTCCAACTGTCCATCATGGTGGATGGATTTAGAAAATCCAAACCATTTAAAGAACACGGGGGAAAACGGACACACCCGCATGCATTTTTATATACACTTCAGGTATCGAAGACCCCGTCACTCACCTTTCACACACACGAACACAATCCCAATTTCTCTCACATCATTAGGCGCAGCGATTTGTCAATAACCAATCTCAACACCATGTAATTAGTCCCTATAGATTCTTTATTGAACACAATCAGGCAATAACTCAAAAACCGACATCAGCAATAAAGTCATATTTGCTGATCAAACGTAGGGTGATGTAAACAGCTATAGACAGTAGAGCTTTTCTCAAAAATGGTAGGCACCAAAGAGTTTGAAGCAGATTTGCTAAGCAATCATTTAAAGTAGCGTTGCATTCTCCTGGGGGAAATCTGGAAGGAGGGGTCCTTGGAAATCTCTTACTCTCTCTGGAAACTGATTTATTTAGGCAGAATGCCCATTGCCAAAGTCTTAACAAAACAATATACAACACGTCAGTGTGAATGTTTTTGTTGAAGATAAAACTGATTTCTGTTTGTTGTTTTGTTTTTTTAGATCAGTCGGACACGTGATCTTTATGTTTTTAGTCAAATCATGGTGTTGATTAAGGCCCTGATTTAAAATCTTATAGTTTTTTGCTCAGATGATTCACATCCTCCTACGGTGTAATTCATCACATGATAACAAACATCCCATCGAAGCTCTGCAGTTGAGAGTACCAAATGAAGTTACACAAAGTGCTTCGCAGTTTGCATAAAAGCTGCATGTTTAAAATGAGTATATGTGTTCCAGCATACAAACACGTATACCACAATACAGTTTTACTTTCAATGCAACATACAAACATTAGATGTAAACAATGGCCAAAATGAAAGCTTAAGGAAAAGATAACCTGTAAATATGAGTTTTCAGCAGTTTAAAAAAAAAAATAAATAAATAAAAACGTTGTTAACCTTACAAGAATGTTAACACAAAATGTTTTAAAGTTGATTTTGAACTTGTCACGGCCAGGGGATCAGCAGGCCGCTGACTAGTAGCGCTTTCTCTTGCTCTCTCTCTTGCTCTCTCTCTCGCTCTCTCGCCAGGGCGGAACTCATGGTGGGTTCACGCCCTCGGCCCACGCCCCTCTGAAGAGGAAACACCTGGGCCTCATCAGTGCAGCCAGCATTTAAGCCAGGGAGTGGCTTCTACTCATCGCTAGATCGTTGTGTGGGACTCGCGTCAGTGCAGCCCAGCTCTGAGCAAGTTCTCTTTTGCTTCCCTGCGCAAAACCTCTAATGTGTGTTTCCTTCTGTACGTAGATCCCCTGGACCCGACCCTGCATTCCCCGAGTGGATTCCTGTTTTTTTGTGAGTGTTTGGAGAGAGACTGGTCACGATAGGAGAGAGTCAGAAGAGGGACAAGTGTCTTTTCCCTACCTGGATTTCCCCGGAGCCTTTTCCCTGTCACCGCTTTGTATACAGCACTACCCCTGCACTATTTGTATATACACCTGATGGAACTGTAATAAATACCAACTGTGCTTCTGAGTCCTGCGTGTGAGTCCTCAAGCGAACCGTGACAGAACTGCTGCGTCAGATTGTCAACCTATCACCCTGTGGTAGCTGTGGTAGTAGGTAAGGATAAGGAGAAGAGAATGGATGGATGGATGGATGGATGGATGGATGGATGGATTTTGAATTTCACTGAATTTCACTAATGGAGGGAAGTAAGAACTGGGCTGATGTGCCACTGCAAATTAATTATGATGGCCTTTAATACTCTCTTATAAACAGGAGTCTTTAATACAAAAATCATACTGTGTACCACTGAACAACTTGATGTACAGGAATTCAAACACAAAATACACAAAAACAGTGGCAGTTTTCTGACAGTCTAATCTTCTCCAACTGTTGCAGCTCAATAAGTGTTCCTGCATTGCTAAATTGAGGACATGCCTGTAGATAGAGACCGGCTCACACTTGTGCCCCAGCTCATCAATTTTGCATTAGGCTTCAGCCATGCTGCATGAGCTGGGCTGCAAAAAAAGAAAGAACAACTGAAACAAACACCAAAGCACAAAACACACCAGCAGTAATGATGTAACTTTTGACACACTTTGCTGTGGAGAAAGTTGACAAGGGCAAGCAGAACTTCTGCTTGAGAACTGGCAAATATTTCAGATACTTAAAAGTCAGAGATCAAAGTTCACTCAGGGGTTTCTACTAGATGTAAAATAGATACAGGTTGTGCTGTACAAAAACAACACAGGCTCTCACTGAAATATTTCTGCTTTCCCAACAGCACTCGAAGGCAAAATGACAGGAAATGACAGACAAGGAAGTTTTAAACTGTATATAATGTTGAATGGAGGGGTGATACTGGGATGTCAGAGAGTGAATGTTAACAAGAAATATAATAGCATTCACAAAATGCACTAAATTGTCACGGACCCGGCTCTGGAGGACTCGGGGGTCCGTGACCAGTTTTGACTGTTGTTATTGTTGTTAGTATTATTATTATTTGGTGATGTGTGCTTTCTCCACAATGCTGTGTTAGTCTGTGTCCCACTCGTATGTATAGGCAGGGTGTGGGTGTATACGTGTGTATGTCTGCGGGTGTGGCTGGAGGATGGAGCACAGCCACCTGCAGGCCTGATAGGTGTGGCCCTGCGAAGGACTGGCCACACCTGAAGTTCCTGCCACACCTGTTGGTGATCAGGGCTCGTCGGGGGAGCTACTTAGGAGAGTGTTGGAGCTCCTACCGGCGCGGGATCATTGAGTTATCGTACCAAGTTAGTGTGTCAGCATATGTCTGTGTTGTTCGTATATGCCCGCCGAGGGTTAGTGTTGACGGCTGCCTCTATGGTTTCCCTGCAGGAGGAAGAGTGGTCCAGAAAGGCAGCACGCACGGGGTGTGCGGAAACACAACAGCGGGGAGCACGAGCACGAGCACAGACGTCGGAGGGAAGCACGCACACAGGGTTCAAGGGAGCAACGGGGAGTTATTGTGTTTACAGTTTTTCACTGTGAATAAAGAGCACTGTTTGCATCGCAGAGTCTGCGTTTTGGGTCCTCCTTTCCCCACATCCCCACGGTCTGCCAGCCAGACCGTGACACTAAATGGTGTTTTAAATCTGCCTGCACATTTCAGACCTGTGCCTTTGTTGTGTTCTTTGTCATTTACTTTTTCCATTACTGTCCCCCTCCGCACAGTAATGCTATATTGTATTTCTTTTATCTGCATTCAGCCACTGGTTTCTTAACCAGAAGACATATTATATATTTCTTCTTTGCACTTTACAAGTTGTATGCACCATCATTCTGTGTCAGTAAAGCTTGCCATAGATAGAAGAAGATGATGACAGCTCTGATGTCTCCTGTGAATACTAAGTCTGAGCTGCAAATCATCATACCTTAGCTTCAGGCACTACAAATTAATCTCGCAATGCCCCTCATCATGATAATAGTGAAAATAAATTACTCTCCCACCAAAACGTCACCAAGAATAAAAATTGACAGCTGTGAGACTTAAATATCAAAACTCCCTGCAGCTGTTTACCTCAGTCTAAAGGATTGGATTGTGATGACCCGAACATCCAAAGGGTCACGATGCTTTTGTGAGGTGCACAAGACAGAGAACGATTCATTTGATCAACACGTGTTAGATCTTTGCTCTGTATTTTAAAGCAATATGATTTTTTTCCTTGGGGGGGGGGTTACGACGCTTAAATGAATATTCACAAACGAAAATCTTCCAAGCATCTTTCCAATTCTCACTACTTTCCTGGATCCGTGCTCATTCCCACCACCTATCTATGCTAAAGAGTTCTTTCTAAGGAGGAAATTTCAAATCTATGTATGCTTGCTATTCAATTACTTTATTGCCTCTTTTATAATGAGGCACAGTTCTAGAAAAGATAGCTTGAGAGAAAGGGTGCAAATGCAGTTTCCCTTGAGGGCACCGCTTTAATTGTATATTGGCCTGTGCTCTAAAAGATTTAGATAGGATCCATGGCTCGTTTCGCCTGCATATCTCTAAACTGCAAAGAAGTAAGGCTTTCTGTACCTTCTGCACTCTCCAAAGACGACATTTTAACCCCACCAAATTTTGTCTCTGAGATCAAAGTCACACTTTCAGCAACAAAACATAGCTGTGTAGCTCCTGCCTATATTGTGCTTTAGTGCAATTGCAATAGAGGCAGCCGCTCTCCTCCCTCTCAAGCACCGGTAGTGGCTCAATTATGGTGTGACCACAATAGCCCGTGAATACCAATTTAAGGGGAGATCGGGGATACAGGGAGGAGATTGGGAGGGGGGTGAGCAGTTGGAGAAGGGTGGGTCAGAAATATCGCTAGCCGTCAAAATCAAGAGCGACAGAAGCTTGGCCTGGTTTCCCCTCTTCTGTGCTGCTGTAATTCACCTTGCATCACCTCTATCTCATCCTACACTACGCTGCACTTCAATCTGCCACTATGACTCGCGCTCATCTTCCACCTTTCTCTCTTCTTTCGATATCTTTCTCAACTTCCCCTCCTCCCCGCCACCCCCTTCTCCAACCCAAACCTCTCATTAGTGATTCATATGTAAATGATGCTTAAAATAATTATCTGACCTAGTGCCATCGGGTGGGATGAGGATGCAATCTGTGCCGGCACATTCTGAGATGCGTGCCCAGTGTGTGTAGGTTTGCGTCTGAGTCCGTACACGCTTATATGTGATCTAATCTCAATTCTCAGCAAAGGCGATGGTTTGTGTTGTGTATTTTCTCTGTTTATGCACGTGGACCCTCTGCATCTCACTCGCACATACACACACACAGAGTTGGTTTGCTCCACTTTCCCATCCTTCCTCCCCCATCAGCCTTCTCTGTGTCTCTCTATCCCTCTATCTGTAGGAGGGATGAGGTGACCATCTGTTGTTCAGTGAAGGCTTGAAAGGGATTGATGGGAAGAGAGAAAGTAAGAGTGGGGGAGAGCACGCAGTGCTGTGATTTTGTAATTGCAGTCAAAGCAGAAGTGAACTGAGGGGAATTGAGATGAGATATGGAGGCTGATAGTGTCACTGCAGTTGAAGGTAGAGAGGGATTAACAGGGATTGAAAGAAAGACAGAAAAAGAAAAAAACAAGGGAGGAAAAGGTGCTATGATATTGTCATTGCAGTAAGGCAGACAGTGGCAGCCCCTTAGTCTTTGATTTATGTCTCCTTCACAGTGTGTTTGTGTCGGTGGGTGTGTGTGTGACGTGTGATTTATTGTTCGTTAACACTGAGGAATTAAACCTTGTATCCCACTGAGCTCTCCACATCAATTACCATCCCACGAATGGCCAGGCTTCGCCTCAGTTCACCTTTAATGAGCATAGGTGGAAACTGACACGCTTGCACACGCACACACACACCCACATAGACATGACATGAAGTGATACATATACTTGTACACAAAAAGACATCTTTACTCAGATGAGCAGTAAGTATAGAAGTGCAAAGGTGTGAGCTCAAAGTTGCTACATAACTTAGGCAGTAATTGGACTGTACAATCAGGTTGTGCGAGTTGTCTGCCTTTGCATTGTATTTCGTAACAGGAGAAACCCATGAGCACTTCTTGACCTCCAGGTGAACTTCACACACTCTCTCCCACTCCAAATAAACTGGATTAAATTAACTAGTTATCAAATATCACCCACTAAGGCGCTGATTTCAAATACAGAGGGTTAAGGGTTTATCTGAGAGCCAATTAAATAAACATAACAAGGTAATGTAATGAACTGTTATTAGCAAAATGCTATTATCTCATTTACTTTAATTATGACGCTACAGGTTTCAGAAAATTTCCTGACCATATGCAAAAATTATCCAGATCACAAATCAAGATTGATATAATTTGTGTTTTGATGCCATGTTAATTAGATTTGATGTCAGAGCAGTTTGTTTGTGATTGAAGTAAATAGTGGAGGGGTGGAAAAAGATAGATAATAAAAGTGTTTTTAAAAAAAAGAAGAAGATAAAGTCCAAACCTAAATAAAAGATGGCATGGTACAATCTGAGACAGATATTTTATGTTTGAAAGTTGCACTGCAATAAATGAGATGACATGATTGCCTTTCCTGTAAAAGAAAAAAGAAAAAGAAAAAAAGCCAGATGTGTTTGTCCTTCACCCTCGGTGCAAAAAGTAGTACTTTTCTTCAGTGGCTGCCACTGAGAAAAAAAAACATATTTACTCAGCATTCAGGCAACATACAAGTACTACACAGAGGGAGGTAAAGTGAAAGTGCTCATTTAAGAGGACACAGTGGTGAGAAAGAATAAAAGCATTATCTTCCATTTAACACGACACCTGTGTTGATGTGTTTAGTAAGACACAATATTTAGTTCATTTTAGAGAAAATGAAGGATTTTCAGCCCTTATGTTGGAGCAACAGGGTACTTTGCATAAATTTCAATCTAAATTTGTTTTGTTCCATTATTACTTTTATTATTACTCTTTTCTTATAGTTACATTAAACTCTAAGGATTTGTTTGTGTTAAAAAAAAGGTGGTTTCATACTCGCGGATACAGAAATGGGGCACTACTGAGCCTTTTGTTGAAATGATTGGCTGCCACTTTGTACTTCTAACCTCTTTTTCTCTTCAGGTGTACACATGCTGTATTACACAACAGCTGCATCCTAGATAAGTGGATGGGGCAATAGGACAGTAGGGATGTAGGTGACTAAGCTTGGGAAATTTCACCTAACACACTAAAGAAAGAAAGAAAAAAAGATAGACAGACAGACAGACAGACAGACAGATAGATAGATAGATAGATAGATAGATAGATAGATAGATAGATAGATAGATAGATAGATAGATAGATAGATAGATAGATAGATAGATAGATAGATAGATAGATAGATAGATAGATAGATCGTACTAGTGCAGACAGGAAGGCAACTGTAACTCAGATAACCACACATTTCAACAAAGGCATGTTGTCTGGTCTGACGAGTCTCCATTTCTGCTGTGACGTTTGGACATTAGGGTCAGAATTTACTCCTGACCATTTCAAAATTTGTTCAGTGTACTCAAATGGCCTGTACAGCCACAAGAGCTGTAGAGGCTGTTCAACAGGGCATCTTTGAGATTTGATGGAATGGTACATTTGATCAAGGCTATGATGTTACATTATCAACATCACCCCAGATCTCTTAAGAATGTTTTCAGTGCCTTGTATCTATGTTGTGAAGAGTTAAGGCAGTTCTGAAGGCATATGGGGGCCCAACCCTGTATTAGCAAGCTGTACAAAGTTGCTGGTGAGTGTAACTGATGATAATAATATAACATTATTGAAAGAAAAACTGAGGCGTGAAGTGAAAGAAAGATGAGAATAATTCTGCTTAGTAAGAAAGTACTTTTCATCTCCTTAGGCTCATTATCATTATCACTCTTCTTCTCATTTTCTGCCTCTCCATCTTTCTCTGTTAGTTTCCCAGCTCTTCCGAGACAACTAATTATATGTATCACTTTTCAGTGTAAGTTGTTGAAAAACAGTGCATCTGTGCAAGTGTAAGAAGCTCAGCAGGACTTCTGCTCATTTTTGTTCACAAATGCACACAACACACACACACACACACACACACACACACACACACACACACACACACACACACACACACACACACACACACAGATACGAATGCACACGGATGCATTTAAATTTTCCTCAACAAAGGAACACAAAAGCAAGACAAACAAATACACTTTTGAAGTGTTTATAAGGCGACAGTGACAGTGAACACCTGAGAGAAGAGCCAAAAAACAAAATTTTAAAAACCCCCACATAGAAACCAGTATAGTGAAAAATAAAAGAACGTAAGGACTGAATTTATGGCCAAATGAGTCACAGCCATGACAGCCCATAAAATTTGAATGAAATGGTGTAAAAGTGGGATTTATAATGATACAATCAGGAGAAATAATAAATCAGAATTTTTGCCTGTTCAATTGTGGTGGGAATGAGGTCTGAAATTGCCAGAGCTAGGATGAAACACAAGGGTATAATAATTCAATATAGGAATCCATTCGATTTGTGCATTATGGTAGTGGTGTTGCTAGGTTTGCTCTCTGTGTTTATTTGTTTGTGTATGCGACTTTTCTACTTTTACCTTTGCAGGGATCAATTTGAGAAAATTAGGGCATTTATTAGTCCTGCCTTCTTCAAAAAGTCACAAAGTTCATTTTTCACCTGGGAAATAGTGTCAAATGCACATCTTTGTTTCTTTAATCTTTATTCTCGCAACGTACATTAATTAACTGCCATGTATGTTTCTGTCATTACTATTCACAGACTCTTTGATATCTTAGATGGGAATCATTTCTCTTTTGGATCTTTTTCTGTGTAGTACATGCTGTTGGAGCCTAACCTGCTAGAAACCTGCTTTCTAAGCTCTTACCCACCCCCACAATAACTGCTGTGTGTCCCTGAGAACAGCTTCGAACAAGCTGTGGGGAAAACAGTCCAGCTATGTGCGACAAAGTTTACTTTAAGTTTCATAAGACTGACCACAGACTTCATTGAGAGCTATGCAATATTTCAATTATTTCTTTCATTATCAAGACTACTGAGCATTTATTGAAGAAAAACGTCCTGAATGCCACAGGGGGGAAAAAGCATCAATAAGCTGGAATTTAATGTCACCAAGACGACATAGTCATAAATTATCAAGTCAGGTGCTTATGGTGATAATGATAGAAGTGAATGTGCATTATCTTACAATGAGACAAGCAACAAACGTTGTAATTATTGTCAGGGTTGGAATGACTCAGCTCAATTTGACAGCATGATTAAAGATACATTGGGCCATTAATCATGAGCTGGTTCAGCTGGACTGGAGAAGTTGTTTGTGTGTTTGGCATGACAGTGCCAGCATGAAGCCAGGCAAACTAATGAAGTAGGCAAGACAAACCCTCAGGGTAACATTGTCTTATTCTACTGTGGCCTGGAGCTGAAAACTTCTGAGCAGAGACAGCAAAACAGAGCACACACAAACAATTACAGGGTCAAATAATGCATTACCTTCAGATGAACAACTCGGATGTCGAGTCTGTGACAACAAATCACAACTGTATATTCACAGTGAGAGTGTTCTGCAAAAGAATATTTGACCTAAAAAAATAGTTCAATAGTTGTATGCACAAAAATACATAGCCTATATTCTCTATTTTTGTTCCCAACTATCAACTACTATGCGGTAAAATTCAGGGACTACACACAAACTTGGCTAAGGTGCCAATTAATGGCACAGACTGCACAGAGGTGTGTACTGACAGACCACTGCATGTGGAGACCGTCATGCCAACCGAAACCACACAGAGACAAATGAAAGATTACTGGATGTGCTCTGCAATATGTTTCAGTCAGTCAAATCAATCAGTGTATAAGGCTTGTGAAGACTTCCTTTGTCTCCTGACTGTACACATGGATTTTAAGGTTTATCGAAAAGGATCTTTGCTGAGAATTTACATGTGATTTTTTTTATCTAACTGTACGTTAAAAGTGATTAGCGCTAGTATTTCTTCGCATGTATCCATGAACAAGTTTAAGCAGAAATTATTTTGCATATGAGACATGCTGTATTTTAGCCAGGGGCAGACTTACTACTGCATGCCCCGCAGAATCCACACATAAGTCACAACTCTGTCAGTCAGACAAGTTCAGTTCTTTTCTACTCTGTTTCAATAAAATCACAGTATTATAGTGGAGCAGGAAAATGTGGGGTTTGGCTGTAAACACTTAAAGTGAAGACTGAGTAAAGAGCAACAGGACAGAGTCAAAGTGTTGACACTGTACACACAGCTTTGAGCCATCCAGCTGTGTCAATTACACATTCATTCTGATAACACTTCCCCATCTCATTCCAAATAAATAAACACTCCTAGTCCCAGTTATCACACAGATTCAAAAAAATACATGCTGTTAAGTGTTAAATTTAGCACCATTTACAGTAAACTGCCTGCCACAAACCTTAGTAACTGGGTAGAGTCAGTATTTGATGGCACAGACAAGATTGACTGTCAGATTGACTCTGACTTACAACATGTTGGCAGTCTGTCTTTTCACAAATTATATGGATATTAACTGTAAGCCTTTGCCAATTCGTTTGACAGTGATTCCAGTCAGTCCAAGTTAGACTCAGACACCAGGTGACCTGTGCAGTTGTCACCAAATGTGATCAAATGTGATGGAGAGTGCTGTCTGCTCAACTGGCTGACCAGACAACAAAACCACTCCCCAACCACTATCATCTGTTCACACAAGGACCTCATTTTAAAGTGACTGAGGCCTTATGTAAAATCTGGTTTACAGATTTTCTAACAAAGTTAGAATATTAAACAGACTATTTCGACAAGGTTATTGCATTCTGCCCTGTATATGTTCACCAGAGCCTTTCCTAGTTCCACCTTTCTAATATTGCTGTAATTCTTTTAAGCACATATTCAACGAGGTAGTGGAAAAATCCATATTGAGATATCATCATTCATTCGTAGCAAATTAGCGCTACCGTAATATTTCTGCTGTCTCGGCGAATGTTATTTTCTTCCATTTCAATCAGAACTGCCAAGCGGTGCTAAAAAAAAAGAAAAAAAGAAAAAAGAGCCTAACAAAAAGGATAGCGTTTCAGCTGTATTGTGATGTTAACACTAATTAAACCGGCTCTTGAATTAAATTCAAATTCAAATTCAAATTTTATTTGTCACGTACACAGTCATACACAGTACGATATGTAGTGAAATGCTTGGACAACTGCTCGTGACCTAAAGAAAACAAAAAAGGAAAGGCTATGAATAAGATAGGAAATAAATATGAAAAATTAAAAAGGGTAAATTTAACTAGGAAGGAATAAAATATAAATTAAGGTTAAAAATGAAATAACTGTACAACACAAATTAGAATGAAGGGTAAATTTAACTGGGAAGAATAAGATAAAATATATAAATTAAAGTTGAAAATAAAATAACTGTACAACAAAATACACAATACACAATATAGAACTATATAAGAATGTATGAAGAAATCTAAATATAAATAAATATATACACAATAACAGCAGCTGTACAAGTATTAACTGGAAATGAAGAATATAGTGACCAGTGTTGTGCAAAAACAATGTCCAGAAAGTCCAGTGTGTGTGTAAGAACTGTATGTGTGGGTCAGTACTGTGTGGTGGTGTGATTGAGAGACCGTATCGCCTGCGGGAAGAAGCTCCTCCTCAGTCTCTCTGTGTTGGTCTTCAGGGAGCGGAATCGCTTTCCTGACCTCAACAGAGAGAACAGTCTGTTGTTGGGATGGCTGAGGTCCTTCACGATCTTCCTGGCCTTAGTCCAGCACCGCCTGCTGTAGATTGAGTGCAGGTCAGGGAGCTCGGAGCGGATGGTGCGCTCAGCTGACCGCACAACCCTCTGTAGAGCTCGTCTGTCCTGCATGGTGCTGTTCCCGAACCAGGTTAAGATGTTTCCCGCCAGGATGCTCTCTATGGTGCACGAGTAAAAGTTCCTGAGCACCTTGGAGGGCAGTTGGAAGTCTCTCAAGCGTCTGAGGTGGTAGAGACGCTGTCGGGCCTTTTTCACCACGGTGTTGATGTGACAGGACCATGACAGGTCCTGCGTGATGTGAACTCCGAGGTATTTGAAGCTGTCCACTCTCTCCACTGGGCACTCGTTGATGACGGGGGTCTGGTAGTTCCTCTCCTGCTTAGTGCTGAAGTCCACTATCAGCTCCTTTGTCTTACTGACGTTTAGAAGGAGGTTGTTCCTCTGGCACCAGTTCTCCAGATTCCTAATCTCCTTCACGTAGGCCGTCTCGTTGTTATCAGAGATCAGGCCCACCACGACGGTGTCGTCAGCAAACTTGATGATGGTGGTGGAGCTGGTAGTGGCCACACAGTCATATGTGTACAAAGAGTACAGCAGGGGGCTCAGAACACACCCCTGGGGGGCTCCAGTGCTGAGAGTGGTGGAGGCTGAGACATGTCCGCCCATCCTTACTGCCTGTGGTCTGCCAGTTAGGAAGTTGGAGATCCACTGACACATAGATGAGCTGAGTCCCAGATGCTCCAGCTTGGTGGTGAGTGTGGAGGGAATTATGGTATTAAATGCAGAGCTGTAGTCTATGAAGAGCATTTTAACATAATTCCCCCTTCTAGTGTCCAAGTGAGTGAGTGATGTATGGAGGAGATGAGAGATGGCATCGTCTGTGGAACGATTTGGACGGTAAGCGAACTGTAGTGGGTCCAGTGTGTCTGGTAGTGAAGAAATGATGAAGTCTCTGACCAGGCGTTCAAAGCACTTCATCACTACTGAGGTGAGGGCTACAGGGCGATAGTCATTGAGAGAAGCAGGGTGGGGTTTCTTCGGGACAGGAACAATGATGGACTCTTTGAAGCATGTGGGGATCACCGACTGAGATAAAGAGATGTTGAATATCTCAGTGAACACAGGAGCTAGCTGGTATGCGCAGTCTCTTAGGATACGACCTGGGATGCCGTCTGGTCCTGCTGCTTTCCTGGTGTTCACTCTCTTGAAGGCTCTCCTTACTTCATGCTCGGAGATGACGAGCACGTTTCCGGTGCTGGCAGTATCTTCCTGTCTGCAGCCGTTAGCGCCGCTAACACTAGCATTTTATTTTATCCACCCACGGCTTCTGGTTGGGAAACGTTGTGATAGTCTTTGTCTCCACGGTATCATCCGCTAGTTTCCCGATGAATCCCACAACCGCTTCCGTAAACACGTTGACGTCATCGTCGGAGCTGTTTCTGAACATGCCCCAGTCTGCGTCATCGAGTGCGTCCTGTAACGCGGCCACCGATTGATCCGTCCAGCGCGCGACCTTCCTCTGAACCGGAACTTCCTGTTTCAGCCTTTGTTTGTATTTTGGCATGAGGAAGATGGCGGCGTGATCAGATTTGCCAAACGGGGGGCGGGATTGTGCCTTGTAGCTGTCCTTGACCGTAGTGTAGCAGTAGTGTAGCAGAATCTAAATGCATTAACCTGCCTCTACAGAATTTAGATGTCAGTTATAAAAATATATAAAAGCTTTGGTACTTAAAGACCATTTAAATTCCATTTAAGATGTTTACTGAAATTTTGAATTTCAATATTAGTCCCATCTTTATGTCGAAACGGAATCTAATTGGTGACATTTGAGAAAAGGTCTTTCATTACTCATTGGTGACAGTCATTTTGTGTAGCAGCACGTATGATTGTGTTTATGTGTGCAATAACGAGTGAGCAAACGAGTGAATGAGAGCGCATGAGCTAATCTGTTTATCTATTCATTCACCCCTCTGAAGGTTATTTATAATTGCTTGTTCTAGAGTTCTGTGGCTTCTATAGGTATGTTTTTTCATAAAAACATTATAAATGAAGACAGTAACAGCAGTACATGGATTATACTGCAGCTAAAATATTCCCAAATAGATTCACATTCACATTCAAATTACCAGGCTTAGACACAATCACATATGAGGTGGACACTCTCTTCTTCACCTTGACTTTTCACTGAGAGCTTGCACTACCTGTATCAACATATCTGACATTGCTAGACGTCATCACCTTTCAGGGATCACAAGATAAGGTTCACCATGTAGAAGTTCTCTTAACAATAATCAATCTAAGTGAGATGGGAATCATGTTGATAAATGATGCTTATCAGATGGCTGGAGAAAGGGAAAACGTGGGGTAAATCAAAAAAGCAAGAAGCAAAGCAGGAAAGGCGTCAGAAAAGAAGAATATTTGCAATCAAATAATGAGATGAAAAAATCGTGCAAAAAAAAATGTTTTTGAAAAACATTTTGGCACACACTGCAAGTGTGGAGCAGATTCTAGCATAGCACTCTGTGGGAGGGCATCTCAGCGGGCCCCAGTAGGAAGTCTAAAGTCATCAAGAAGGCCTAGGCAAGTGTGAGATGAGCAAACAGAATGAGTAAAAGGACAAGCTTATTATTAGACAACACATGACAGGGAAACTGAAGAAGCAAATTAAGTTGTAGGAGGAGTAAGAGGCTGGACTTGAGTAGACAGCATAAATGTAGAATTGGCTCAGTTTCAACACGGAGCTCCAGTGAGCCTAAATTATAATGAATGAACAGAGAGTTGAAAATATTCCAAACAAAAATGGGAAGAAAAAGGTGAGACAGATCAGAAACCAGGGATAAGAGTGATGTCTTTTTTCAGCAGATAATTGCCAGTGGAAAGTGGGCTATGTGGACTAACAGGTTATGGAGAAAGAAGAGAATTAGAGTGAAAGCTACCTGAACTACACACACTGAGACACACACTAACAAATCTCAATCCCTAAGATGCTGCAGATTTTGTTTCCTAGATTTCCTCAACAGGTCTGTTTGACTCTGCATTTTGATCACTGTTATAGCCTGTTGGCATAACTGTAAAATGCTGCACTGAGCCAAATTGGGAAATGTTAATTTGCTTTTATTGTATCACAGAGTCTCTTTCTCTTATTCATATTAAAAATACCAAACTGTGTCCCCTATTGTAGCTATTTTTGTGGGGGGGTTGAGATTGTTCTTCAATTTGTCAAAACTTTCAAAACACTTAAATTTAATTGCCTTGAAAAGGGATCTGTCTCTAATGCACTGTGGTATTATTCCTGAACACTGATAAACTCCCAGTGCCCCAAACCCAATCAGAATAAAGAGGGGAAGCAATGGCAGCAGAGCAACTTGGTCACACTGCAGGCTTTCTGCATCTTGGTTTGGTATCAAGAACAAATTGTTTGCAGACTGCAGTATCACCATATAGGCCAACAAGTCTAGAGCAACACAATAGTAAGTACAAGAACAGCATGTGAGTCCACACAGAGACAGTTCAGGAGGGCGGCCACGTGGAAGGCAGCAGTGACCACTGAGCCGACCGTGCGGACGGCGACGGCGGCGACGTGGACACAGTTCGGGGGGCCGACCGTGCGGACGGCGACGGTCCGGGGGCCGACCGTGCGGAAGGCGACGGCGGCCACTCAGGCGAAGAGGGTCTGTGGGCCGCCCACGATGGCGATGGCGCCCGGCCAGTGGCCTAGCCAGCGGTCTAGAAAATGGCCGTTTAGCTCCAGACGAGGACGAAGGCTCTGAGGCCGGCGCCAGACGAGGACGAAGGCTCTGAGGCCGGCGCCAGACCGGGCGGAGCAGAAGGCGATGCAGAGGCCGGGCCGGGCGTGGGTGCAGCTGAGGCAGAGGCCTGACTAGGCGAAGCTGAAGCCTCTGGCTGGAGACAGGCCGGGCCAGCGGGTGCGGAAACCCCTGGCTGAGAAGCAGGAGAGCTCACAGCTGGCTCTGGGTGCTGTGGCTGCAGGTCCGGGAACCGAACAGGATGGTGGACAGGCGACTGGGGAACAGGAGGCGACTGAGCTACAGGAGGTGACTGGAGGACAGGAGGCGACTGAGCTACAGGAGGTGACTGGAGGACAGGAGGCGACTGAGCTACAGGAGGTGACTGGAGGACAGGAGGGGACTGAGCTACAGGAGGTGACTGGAGGACAGGAGGGGACTGAGCTACAGGAGGTGACTGGAGGACAGGAGGGGACTGAGCTACAGGAGGTGACTGGAGGACAGGAGGGGACTGAGCTACAGGAGGTGACTGGAGGACAGGAGGGGACTGAGCTACAGGAGGTGACTGGAGGACAGGAGGGGACTGAGCTACAGGAGGTGAGTGAACTGACTGGAGGGCAGCAGGAGACTGGACTAGAGGTGAGTGAACTGACTGGAGGGAAAGCTGAACAGCAGGTGAGGGACCTGACTGGACTGGAAGCTGAACAGCAGGTGAGTGAACTGATTGGACTAAGGAGACTGATGGATAAACAGAGGCCGGTGAGGCTAATGGCTGAGCTAAAGAGTGAGCTAGTGAAGGGGACAACAGTGCAGCCTGGGCTAATAAAGCTGGGGCCTGAGCAGGGGACACCTCAGCTAGCCTAACCAGTGATAGTGCGAGGGCATGAAAAGCTGGATCAGGAGGTGAATGAAGAGGTGAAGTGACAGGTGGACCGGTTAGCTCTTCCAAGCCTCCAGGGGGGTCAAGCTGGGTTCTGGTTGCCCTCAATCTGGGCGCTGGGACGGGCACAGAAGGTGGCTGGACACCAGTCACCCCCACCTGAGAAACAGAAGCAGGTGTGGAGGCAGACCGGGTCACAGCTGCCCTCCTCCTGGGGGCTGGCACTGGTGTGGGCGTAGGCTGGGCCCCCATGCTGGTGGGAAATGGCTGAATAATGGGTGTGGAAATAACGACTGGGTGAGTGATACTGACAGGTTTATTGGGGAGTGTTCTGGTCTTCCTGCCACCGCTATTTACAGTCTTTAACTGAGCTGTCTTTGGGGAAACAGAGCAGAAAAAGTCTACCCAGTCCACATTGTCGTCCAAGAGGGACGTTCCCCATGAATCGGAGAGGCGTCTATTATTTATCTTATGTGAAGAGTCAACTGAGGAAGGTGGCAAACAGTCACTGGGACTCACCGCCGGGAGTGGCTGGAAATAGTCCATGTTACGGTGGCGTGTGTGCCGCTTTCTCCGGGTAGAGGAAGCGGGCGGGGTAAACAGATGAGCCTCTGGCACGGGAGCCTCCATTGAGCCGAGGTGGCAGGCGGAGCCGCTGTGCCATGGCGAGGTTGAAGGTCCGGTGAGTAGAACGGCTGGCGGGCGAGCGAGGAGCGGAGCAGCGGGAGAGCGAGCGGCCGAAGCTTGGCCTGTGACGCCCACTCTCCGCGGCGAATGCTCCGCTGCAGGTGAGGCAGCAGGTGGAGGACCGCGGCGTCTCCGAGGCCCGCCCAGAGCCAGACGAGTCCCCTCGAAGACGTGCTCCCTCTCTGAGAAGAGCCGCTGTTTCCACCTGAGCTTCTCCGCCCAAATGGAGAGCGCTGCGTCCTGCCGCTCGAAGAGGTCCGAGTCCGCTGGGTCCACATCGTGTTTTCGTGGCACGGGTCGTGTCATTCTGTCAGGATGAGGTCGTGGACGAAAGAAGGAGGACCCAAACGCTGGACTCACAGGTAGGTGAAGATTGGTGTTTTATTGTCAACGGAGTGAACAAACAGAACAGAAGTAGGAAACGGCTGGCCGGCTGGACGACTGACTGAATGGATGAATGAATGAAAGACTGACTGACAACTGACCGGCTGACCTGACGGAACTGAACAGAGGACAACCTAACAGTGGCGAGAACAACATCACAATAACATCAATGACACGACATTGGACTGGTTGAACTGAGGGACATAAATACACAGGCTGAGTGATGAGAGATTAGAACCTGGTGAGTACACAGCTGAACATAATGACCTAATGATAAACGGGAAGAGGACGGAACATAATGCACATGGACCAAGGCTAACACAATAAAACAGGAGGTGAAGCAGACAGAATATAAACAGTGAACATGAACTAAGAATACTGGGTCAAAGACCCAGAAACCCTGACAGATCCAGTATTTACATGACTATGAAATAAGTAAGCAAGACTTTTTTGTATTTTTTGTGGCTATTCAACTGGGAATTATGTTTTTTTTCCTTTTATAGCTTGAAGTTAATCCATCTTTCAAAGACAGCATTTATCTAAAAAAAAAAGCCACATTAGCAAAACTGCAAACACCAAACAGCCTTTGGTCTTGTGATAAAAGCTGCTAACCACCTTTGACCCGCCTCATAAAAACTGTCAATCCCATGAGGTTTGTAATGAGAGTGAAGTTAAATGCTTGGAGAAAATGAGGAAAAAAATTCAAAGAAAGAAAAAAAATACATTGAGATAGGAAACTATCAGGCCGTGAGGTCTGATATGGCAAGAAAGGCTTCTGGTGAGAATGACACACCTCAACAGATCATTTTGTTGGGATGCTGTCTGCTTATTAACTGCATAAAAGAATGATCGTCCATGTTTGTTGTTGGTTACAAGAGACAGACATAGTGCCCTGATAAAATCTATTGGAGATTTACATTTTTTAAAGATAGTAGAAGTCCTGCTCCCAGTTGAACCAGTCATTCCATAAATGCTATCCTTGCAGTTTTTATACCACGTGACCCTTAAAAATAATTAATTACTTTCTCTCCCTATTCAACTGCAGAGAGGCATTAAAGAGATAACTGGACATACTTTTACAAAATATTTTGGTTACTGCTTGCAACAACCATTTTCATTTAATTTAATACTTTCTATGACCTGTATGAACCTAAAGGTTTTCATATTCATAGCCTCTGTAAATTTATGTATTCATTTTTTTCTACAGAGATATGTTTTCATTTGATAGAACATTTCTAAAAAAATATTTTTTTCTGTTCAGATGTTCAAGCCAATTTGAAACAATATTTTAAAAGTGGCTTCATGGTGTACTGGTTTACACATTCACCCAACAAGTAAAAGATCCCCATTCATTCCCAGAAGGAGAAACAAACCCCTTTGGGAGTATGTCGAGAAGGGCATCTGTTGTAAGAAATCAGCTAAATCACACATGTGGAGATACCTGCTGCGGCAGTCACTTGTGAATAAGGGAACAGCTGAAAGTAGCTAAAAAATATATTTTAAAGTAAAACATTTTTTGGGGGATCTCTGGATTTTATTAATAAATTGTGAATATCACAGTCCATGGGAATATTCATATTCAAAGATCAATGTCACTGGCAAATTACCTGCGAAGAGAATTATTATCTCATTAGACTGGAATGATATGGGAATGGGAAATCTTGGGTTCAGTCATTCACAGGGAAAAGACTTTGACAAGTGCCGCTCATCTAATGTTTTTGCATGGAAACATGTTCCCTGATGGCATTGCCTTCCCTTCGTAGTTCCAAGTGGAGTTCCACTTGTAAGAACTACTCAAGAATAACTCAACAGTGACAACCATGAACTCCAAACTTCAGAAATCCCAATATCCCAGTATAATAGCAAAGGAATGCATTGGAACAAGCCCCAAGCCTCCACCATATAAGACACCACAGTGATCCTGCATCCATGCCCAGAGCTGGGCCACAGATGTTTAATGTAGGCCAATAAGTTTATATCCACACAGCCATCGCAAGCCACAAACACACAGCCACATGAATTATCACTGTGATATAGAGCTGGGCGATATGAGATTTTTTCATATCACGATATGTTTTTTTCATTTCAGGCGATAACGATATCTATCACGATATAAGCCAAATAACTATATTTGTAAGATTTAAATGTGCCGTTGCTCACAAGTAAAATGTGAAATAATCAGCAGCTTGTTTTGATTTAAATATTTATTTCTCATAATAAGTTCAACAGGGTAGATGTACTTAAGGAACATGAGACTTTTTCAGATAAATAAAGGCAAATATTGCAAACTACACAAAAGGCAGCCGCTAAAGCGTTTAAGTTTCAAAATAGAACAAACAAAACAGACTAAATTGTCAATTCCACTTAGAAACAAAATATTAATTCTAAAAATAAATCTTAGTTTGTTTTACAGAAGAACAGACAAAACTGGCTAACTTTTGTCAATATCAAATAAACTGAGAACTAAAAGGAAATTCTCAATCTCTCCTTGTTGTATAGCTTAGCTTTTCAAACAGTTTTAACAGTTACTTTAGTCTGACAAAAGCCGAATGACGAATTAGCGCTTCCAGTCAGAGACTGAGGCTACGTCCACACGTACACGGGCATTTTTGAAAACGGAGATTTTCCGTTTTCGTTTTAAAAAAGAATCCCGTCCACACATAAAGGCAGAAATGAAGGAAAACGCTGCTATGAACATGCCAAAGCAGCAGGTGGCGCTAGATTCCTAACCGTGCAGAAATGTTGGCCAATCAGAAGTCTAGAAGCCTCGGTGGGAAAAAGTAAACAAAGCTGGGGCATAGAAGCAGAACCGAGTCGTATGTGTGGAGGGACAGTAACTGTGTGTATATGTAAGCATTTAAACACTGCAGAGAGTAGAATTAACAGTAACAGTATTGTAGAAATTCATTTCACCGAAACAATAACGTGGCGCACAGTGTGACGCATGCACCAGTTTATTGTATTTCCAGACTTGTTTTCGGCACAATTTACAGTGCACGCTACTCTGTTTTTTGTCAGACTTGAAATAGCCGAAATACCTTCACACTACGGAACTTCTATGGCTCTTCCGTTCGACAATCTCTCCGGCGTTGGAACCATCATCTGTTTTCTCTTCGGTCATGCTCGGTTGATTTTTCTAGTCGGCACACTCATTTCCTCCATTACGCGCTGGCTCCATTACCCGCTGGCTGCTTCCCAAACAAACACACGTGCGGCTTGGCACTTGTGCTGTACGTAACAAGTCACACGACGTGACGCTGCGGCTGTGATTGGTTCGGCTCTGCGCTACTGAATTTGGCTGACTTTTTTTTTTTTTTTTTAAGATGACAAGAGCGGCGAGGTCTATCGCGATAGCTTAATTTCTCTATCGAGTAAAAGTTATATCGCGATACATATCGTTATCGTTCTATCGCCCAGCTCTACTGTGATATAAATATTCTTCTTTAGGGACCGGGTGGTTTTTGATGTGTTTCTGTGTATGTATCCCTGCTTTTGCCAAAGTCCATATTTTGCCAAAAGTTCAATTAAGCCTGCAATCAGTAAACATTTGGAAGCAGAGAGAGGGGAAAGTAGAATATTGTTTGTCCCTGTTAGGCAAATCAAAGCCAAAGCAGGATTAGTCTCTCTGGTAGACATTATTTCTTATACAGCATACTGAGCCAAACAGAACTATGAGTTATGACAGACAGACAAACTGAGAGATGCAACAAGTGCAACCCTAAGTGGTAGAAAATTACAGATGATAACACTGAGCTAAGCTGAAACAATATGTTTGTTTCCTTCAGGGACAGGCATCCAGCTGGGAGGGAGGGCGAGGGTGTGGTCATGTGCGCTTTTTGCGAGGAATAATATTCATCATTACAAATTTGTCAATTGCCTCATTGTTATATGAGTTAGAAAAATGACACTGTTGAAAAACTGCTGACAGGTGTGCTATATTAGATTGAAACCGAGTGGGTAGTTTGCCTTGGCTTTCAGAGAATGAACAGATTCGCCGTGAAACGAGGCCTCTGTAGACCAGGCTTGTTCAGCCACATCTCAAGGATGCTCGATCAAATTGGGATCTGGGGAGTTTGGAGGACAAAGCCTTGGACCTTTTGTTGTTTTTTTCAGGCCACCTCCGAGTAGTTTTTGTGACAGGGTGCATTCTGTTGGGTGGATCCACAGTGCCTGGTATTTACATTCACAATCTTACTGTTTGGTCTACATCTGGCCATCGACAAAAAGTAATTTCTTGCCCCCAAAATAGAGACACTCAGATGCAGGACAAGGACTTCAATTGCCCCTCTACACTGAGCATCTGTACCTCTGTCTTAATCTTTAAAGTAGCTCTACATTCTCCCAACAGAAGCGCAGGTCTCACTTGTTTTTTATTCAGTCAACCATCCAGCACTTACGCTGCTTTCTCTCTCTTTCCATTTTTTCTTTTCCCTCACCACTTTATTCCCACAATATAAACTGATGTGCCATTGTACCTCTAAACAAAGCATTGCCTCTGTCTGGTCTATTCCTCACCCTCCCACTCCCACAAAGCATGTACTGTGGTAATTCTTCCCCGCTGACTCAACAATCAGAGCTTAAATTGGACTACTGATGATAGCTATTCACTAAATTTCAATGTACTTCTCTGTGCTCACACTGAGACACACCAGGCACTATGCAGTGGACCCTTAACAGATTTGACTTCTTTATAGTTATTAAAAACTCTGCTCTTTCAATAAAAAATTCATTTCATCTTGCCGCTACCACTTCTACTTTCACTAGTTCCTCAGTGAGTAGTGGTTTATGAGAAACTAAAGTACATTATATAAAGTACAGCATATGATAAATGAGAAAATACACTGATTGGTAATTAAAGTCAAAGCAAAAGGCACACATCAATAATAATATGGAATAATATGGAAAAATGTTTGTTCATCGACTACATCAAATTGACATTGGTCACTTATATACACCTGTAAATTTAACACAAACCACAACATCTGAATTAAGAGTTTTAGACTTGGTGGCGATGGTGAGAACGTCCACAGGAAATGACAAATAGAATCTATTTTATTTAAACCTCTGACATCAGGAGTCTGGTGTTCTCTTAGGCCTTTGTATTATGAGTGTCAAACTGGGAATTTCTAAGAATTTTTTTAAGGAATTTCTTGGGGAGAGGGCTTTGGATGCCTATCAGATTGGCAATGTTTTTTTTTGTTTTGCTTAGATTTTTTTTTAACTAAACAATTTCACTGCATAAAAGAAAACCTCTGTGACAACTAGTGTAAACATCAAACCAGCAATTTGTTACCCCAGAAAATTCAGGCTAAGAGAACATTGTGAAATGCAACAGTAATTCTCTAGGTACCCAAAAATGTCATAATAGAATTTGCAGGTAACTGCTGAAAGTGTTGCTGCTAAAGCGTAAGCTTTCAATCAGAAGGCTGTAATATTGACCTGCATGCCAGGGAAAAAAGCCTTTGTTGTCCAAAAAGATCAACAAACTACAGATTTCCAGTGAGTTGTCTTGCTACTGTGACAATAGACTGTTTGGTGCAAACCAAGGACAGCTTTTGAGTAATACTCTTTGGGATGTCCTTTTCCACAGCTGTAAATAAGAGCCCTGTCAACCTGGCTCAGGAGGTAAATTGGGTTTGATTGTTACTGTTACTGTTAGTAAACAATGAGGCTGAATGTGGCTTGTAATGTAAAGCGTTTTGAGTGGACAGTAATAGTTGAACAGTATTATTTGAAAGTATGTCCATTTGGCTGTTGTTAGTGTATTTAATAGCACAGAACTGACAGAAACCTTCCAACAGCAAAGTAATTTCTGTAATTTGAGTGGTGATTCACCTCCCAAAGGATATGCATCATCCCGCATTGCATTGCAAAAGAAAGCCAAGGTATCAAAATGAATATATACACAATGTCCTCAGCAGCGCCTTCTTTGGTGATCCTAGGGGTGCACGTGTCATTATGCAGTGAAAACATTTTGACAAGTTGTTCCACCCTTCACAGAAAGAAATGCAGAAAAGAGAAAATGAAACCTCAAGTTACTGAACAGCTGGCAAATCTCTCAAATTTCGGACTCAAGTGTGTTCATTCATCTTTTTCTCCTTTACTCTTCCCTTCCCTCTGCTTTCTCATTTTCAACCTCAGGCCAGAGCGTTCAGCAAAGCTGATAAAAACAATGCAGTTCAGTCAAAGAGTTTCAAACATTTTATTCAGTTTTCCATCTATTTCTTTCATCCCTTTAAAACTCTGCAGTATGCTTTATGTAGTTATGTATAACACACCTACACATGCCAAGAGTATGTGTTGTCATCACGCCAGTGTAAAACACTTGCTCAAATTAGCATTTAACTCAGCAGCTGCTCTTTCAGATGCTGACATTTGTATGAACACAAATACACACACACACACACACACACACACACACACACACACACACACACACACACAGTTGCTGGAGCAAATAATTAGTAAGAACAAAGAAAAATGTAAAAAAAAAAAAAAACATTAGAGGGAAGAAGGAGTAGAAGAAAAGGCGATGGAGGGGATAGACGCTGGGGAATATGAGACGAAAACTGTAGCAAACAAAGACAAACATGTTGAAGTATCACAAAATGAAGACTTGCAAAGGTTACAGAAGGACACTACACCAGAGACAATAATCCAGCTGCTGCTCGAGTCAAAAAAACAGATTTTTCTTGGATGTGTTCATGAGTCAGTGTTTCGGTTGCCATACCTAGCAGTTGAGTGGAACTGGAATATTCATATATCTCACACTGACTGACAACACAGGACTATTAAAATGACAGCTGCGCTGGACCTTAATCTACGATAAACAGAAAAATATTTTCTTCGTCCAGCTTTGCAACACTTTTGTTTCCCCATCTTTACAGCTTTCCCCCTCACTCTTGGTTGTTCATTTTTATGTTGTGGGCTTATTTTACTTCCTCTTCTCTTTCTTTCTCACACGCATACACACACAAACATGCACGCGCACGTGCACACAAAATTTGCCAATACTTAGTGCACCACATACGAGCTGAGTCAGCAGGTCTCTATTTGAATGGCTTTCTGATTTCTGCGAGAGTGGCAATCATCCCTTGTGAATCCAGCCTGTGTGTGTGTGTGTACTGACTCAGATGGGTTTGTGTGCAAGTGGTTGGAGATAAAGCTATGAGTCATACTAAATAAGATCCTCGGAAATCACAGTCTTTTCTTTTCCTTGTTGCAGAGTTTTGAAGCACAAAAGAACTCTGGACAAGCTCAACCCAGAGGAGAAGCGGAGGTGGGGGAAACGAGTACCTTAAATAGGGGATCATATTGAAGAAAACAGTTGTTACCCCATTCAGGCACTTTTAAAGAAAGGTATTTTCAGCTCCCTATTTAAAGGAAAAACAGAGTGAAGGTGATAGTGTCAGTTTGATAAATTGCCTGATAGCATTTCAGCAACTGTAAGCTTCATCTCAGCTATGGATACAGTAAGTCTTTGGAAATATGTGAAGCTGTCACTCACAAGCTGTGAAGCTGTTGTATGTTGAACTAGAGCCTTTATTTTATTGTTGAGGGATGAAAAATGGCTGACGGAAGAGGGCTGATTACAGACACACTGACAAAAAAGAAACAAAAAACAAATACTATTACTAAACAGTTGGTTGACTTACTTGAGATTGCTATGTATGAAAGGAAGCCTTGTTTTTTAAGACCTGTGTGTCCTTAGCAGCTTTCATGTCATGCACAAACATGCATATGGACACGTGGAAGGTCGTGTCAACAACAAAGCTCATCAAATAAAGCTTGATAAAGCAGGTGGTTTGTCATGTAAATGCATTTACAGAAGCAGATGAAAAATTGTATGAGAAAGCAACACACTTAAAAAAAATGCATGGAAACATAATATACTCAGTCAGATTGTTTATATACACAAAGTGCAGGCAATGCAAGGAAAACCAAGAAGACAGAGCTGTAAAGAGTAAAAAGGAGGGATAAATGTAGAGGAAGAATACAGACTGAAGAGCAAGAGGACATATCAGGTCCCTGTTGTAGTTCTTGTTGACAAAGCTTTGCTCTCCTGAGCCAAGATCTATATCATCCATAAATACCTCCAGCTTACGGGGACTTTTCTGAGAGGTATTTCTTTCATATATATAGTTTTCCTGCTCAGTCCTGCACTTTCTTTCTGCTGCTGATTTTATTTCACTTCTATCTCGCATTCTATTATTGACTGACTACAGGTGATGCTGAAAATTGGAAAGAATCTTAACAAAGGACAGTAGAGGGAAAGCTAACTGCAATACGGCAAGGTGGGTGACTTCAAAATAAAACAGAAAGTAGGTTCATCACCCCCCCCCCCCCCCCCCCAACCCCAACCCCATCCCCAAACCATGTTGTTTTGTCAGTGTCATTGTAGAGTGTGATTACATAAGACTGGAGTCTGATTGTAGTCAATGCAGCTTAGCTCCCTATAGGCCAGGTTCTACCTAGCAGAGTGCTATTACATCAATCTTGACCTGTTTCTTTGGCAGTTCATGGACTATTTTTTCTCTTTTTATTCATTTCTATTTTTTTCCACAAGAAAATTGGACATAAATACTGTAAATTAAAAAGAGCACCAGCATCAAAGTTCATCCTACTACCTACAGATATTTTGTCACATGCCTTGGATTTCTGCTGTCATTATTACTAGAGTAAACCCCCCTGCCTATGTGTGGCTGTAGTGTTCCTCTCTTTGCTTCCACCCATTCACCTTTCATTATCCTTTGAACTACGGCCATTTGGTTGATTATAAGAGACTGTTTTTTTTGTCTGTTTTGCTCTTCATAGCCTATCACTCAACAACCCACCGACATCCACATACTTAACAGAATGTGGGTTGGGAAAACAAATCAATAATGCTATCGATTCAATAAATACATTTTCAAAACAACTCTGCATGTCTGTGTGCTAGCTAATAATATTTCATTTAATATTTAATGCAATCGCTTCAACTAAATGTGCTCACATAAACCAGCTTCTGAGCACACACAGAGAAATGCCTGTAAGTTTATTTAGTGACAACAATAAAGTACTTGATGCAAAGTAAACTGGCCCACTTCAAAGCAAATCTCAGTGCTTACAGATGAAGATCAGAGTCAAGACCTAATCTTGCTCCAAGGCACCACTGTTAATACACTGACATGATACCACAAACATCTCTCCCTGCCTCCTTCTCTCATGAAGACTCTCATGCTCCACTTATCCAGGGATGGACAAGCGGCGCCACAGCAGCAAAACCAATCAAGCCTAGATTAATAGACTACGAGATATGAGGTTAAAAATAATGATCTGCATAGATTATTTCAGCGGTTGAATCTGCTTCTTGTTATTTGAGCTGTATTATCCACCCGTCCAGTGACAGATGTTGCAATCTACTTGCACAGTAAAAGTATTCCTAAATGCAAGTTCCGAAATGCAAAAGCTGCAGTATCCAAAAATCATCAGAGAATCACTGTTGTGGAAAAATGCACAAACACAAGAAACATTTTTCATATCTTGTAAGCAGACATTTAAAACTCTTAACACAGTCAGTACATTACAATACAATCTAAATACAGGTGAAATACATTTTTCAACATGTATTACACCCATCATTTTTTTTTAAATTCAAATCCATTTAGTATATTTCTATGGAAAACATCCCCTGGCTATAGCATAACAGCCTTAAGCATTTTTTCAGGTGTTTTGTGCAATTTTTCACCAGCATCTGACATCAGCTTGCTGAGCTTTGTTGATCGCTCTTCTGTGTGAAATTCATTCTAGCATCAAGATGTTTCTGCGGTTTTTTTCCCAGTTTTCATATAATATTTTTATTGAGCGATAAAGCACCTCCAAAGACTTTTTGAAATCCATGGAAAAACAACACATAGTCAGTTCAAAGTAGTCCAAGTTCAACCTTGCAGGTTTGTTTGGTGCAGATTCAGTTCTTCACAAAAATGGTCAGTTCTACATTATAATCTACACATGTGGACAACTTTTCACTGATTCACAGCTAAACTTTAATGACACCTGGTTTTTTTATGTATTATTATGAGCACTGACTATCCAGAAGTTACTGCCACTGATCATAGGTTATGGCATATACAGAAAAAATGAGATTAAAAATCCCTTTTAGTTCAATTCTAACCTTTTTATCATTTTGTTCCTTACATTTTTTGTATATTCTTTTCCTAATTCTCCACTTCTTTTACATTCAGCCCATTTCCAAACAGCACATTTTCCTTTTTGGAGGTGAGAACCTTTTGGCCTTTTGCTCACTACCCTCTGAGGTTCAAATCTGCTAGTCTAGACAGTTGAAATTTGAACTTTGAGCTGTAGCACTGTGCAGCATGGGCTGGGCAAAGGTCAGGTGGGTCATTTCAACATCCGCCTTGACCAATTAACATTCAGTTGGCAAGCAGATAATGGCCACGCAACTGGGAAATCTGCATTCTGCTGTTTAATGTGCTTCTGTTATAGCTAAACACAATTATCACCAATTTTTTACTAATTTTGAGATTGCATTTACTCAACAGGATTCCTCCTAGTCTTTAGAAACATCATGCATTTATTGAACATAGAATAAAATAACTTCTCCTTCAAAAGTGTATTTCCTTGCACATTTTATATAATTTATTGGGGGAAAAACTATGAAAAAGAAATAAAAGTGAACTGAACTAAGCATGCCACAGCCTGGTATGAGTGGTTTTGAGCTTTTAGAGAGGGGGAAATGCTAGAGGAACGACTTGGAATGAATTTCGAGAGTGAGAAAAAACAAGCACATCATTGCAAATTTGGATTTATCAAATTAATTGTGATACCTCAATGCAGTTTTATTCATTTCCAACCAAACAGGTGCAAGCTCTGTGCTCATTTTTGTATATGCAACTGTGTGGATATATACAGGCAAGTGTGTATGTGTGGGTGGTTGTGATTCATGTATTTGCTTGACTGTTAAAGCCCATCATACCCTGAAGGTACAGTATAGACTGCTCTATCGATCTTCACTTCACTCTGTCTGACTGCTGGGCTCACCTGTACTCGGATACCGACACCAAGAGAGTGACAGAAAGGACACCGGGAAGATGAAAGTGGAACAAGGATATTTATTGACACCAGCATCTCTGATAAAGAGAGAGTGGAAGAAAACCCAATACACTTGTTTACTGTACAAGTGTATTGGGTTAGTTTTCGTAAAAATAGCATCTTGTTAAATCTTACATTTGGATTAGAGAAGGGGAGAGAGAGAAATTGACTGAGTGGCCTTGTGCTTGTTGTCATACTACAAAAAATAAATAAACACGCACTTAAGAAAAAGGTAATGATCATAACATTATGTTTGTCACGGCACTGACTAAATTAACTTCAGACATCTGGGTAGTGAGGCGAAACAGGAGGCTACCAATTACAACACACAGTTGGATAGCAAAAGGGGCACCTGTGTCCTCAACAGGGCTTGGTGGCTATGTGTGTCTCTGTATTTCCAAATAAGAGCAAACTGGGGGGGTTTCTGCTTTTGTTGTGACTGAGAGCAGGTCAGTGAGATAAAAAAAAAAAGAAGTTCCAGATTTAAAGACTGCAGAAATAAATATTAAATAAAACAACACAAGCCCAGGCTGTACATCATCTGAAACATAATAACCCCAGATTGTTATTGACCAGCAGGATTCAATTCCTGTAATAGATCCAACAACATAAGACACATCGGCACGAGTGCAAGAGGGAGCGAATACTGCTGACTCAGGTTATGTGGCTTCACAGTGGGAAAGGGGTGGGGGGGTAGAGACAGCAAGTTGGAGAAAGAGCAGAAACATAGTGGTGCTGCAATAACTAAGCCAAAGGAGTGGCAATAAAGGGAGGAAAACAGCGCAGAGAGTCTGTAATGGAAACAGAATGACAGAAAAAAGAGAAATTAAGGCAAATCAGCACATAAACTGCATGAAAAACAACACCTTCAGCCCCATGAACATATGACTGATTCTCGGCAGTTACCATCTGTTTTCAGCACGAAAGTCACATGTTCCTTAGTGACAGAAATTGTCCAAAAATGAACTCTAAATTCAAGGGAGCGTCGGAGGACAGTGCAGGTGTGAGTGACTCTAATTAGAATGTGAAGAGAAGTAGCTCACTCTCTGAAAGAAACCACCAAGAAAAACCACTCGTGATTGGTTAGTAGATCTGTAATTAAACCACAGGCTTGGGTAACTATATCATTACACATCTCCAGAGAATAATTGTAGGCCGAGAGCAACTAACTGCAATCATCCTTCAACGTTCTGTCATGAACAGGTTTGCCACGAAGAGCTTGGTGTTTTATCTGGTTTTTACAGGATTAAAACCACAAACTATTATTAACATTTTTATAACCCCAGCTCAACTCGCCTGTGGAGTCTTTCTTTCTTTCTTTAAGTAATGTGGGTGATACATGTAAACAAACATCAGAATAACATAAAATCAGCTCATGTTAAACTTAAAAAATTCTAAAGTAGGTCACTTGGTAAGTAAGGAAAACAGAAGCATTACAACATACATATATCCTACTGGCAATAAACAAATATAGATATACAATATGCATACACAAGTTCAAAAGGGTTTCATTAGGAAGTGAGTAGATCTGATTATTTTTGCTCTACATTAACTGCAAAACTACAGTTAAGAGCAGATCATAGTGTCCGTCTGTAAAGTGCTCAAAAGGGGTGGCTTTAAAACCTTTAAAAAAAAGGTTATTTTAAGAAAATGGACAAGTTTACACACTCTATGTGAGTGTGTCTTTGCAGCGGCAGGCATTTTCTGGCATCCCTTCTATTGCTAATGGTAAAGATCAATGGTAATCAGTGCTGACATAATGGGGGACTAGGCCCTCCATCATTATGACATTAGATGAAAAAGCTGTCTTGGGACATTCAGTAGAATGTAAATAGCAGCAATGTCACAATGGGACAAAAGCAACAGCAGCTCTTTTCCTATATTACAGATATTCTACAGCTACCCTTCAGCTGTAAATCTCAATTTCAAATGATTTGCTATTGTTATTAATGATATGTAAATGATGGAATAATGAGGGGGAAAATTAAGACAATAACGATGCGCTAATGTTTTCCTCATATATTGTATAATTTATGTATGTATGTATGTATGCATGCATGTATGTATGTAAAGTATTAATTGAGAAAGAAAAATTTTTTTTTGCTCTCCCTGTCAGTTTAATTGCTAATACATGCTGCCAAAGATCAAAGAGTAGCTTAAACATGTGCATATATATTTTTTGGGGGAAATAATCCTTTACTTTGAAGACTTCAGAGACTAGACAGCACAAATACAAACCACACGTAAGACAGTCACTTGCAAAACACCAAAGCTATTGCTCAAACAACATTTATGTTGCATCAGGGTGTTCAAGGGTGAGAGAGCTAAAATATCAGAAATATTACAAGCCCAGAGCATGACAATCTTCTCGCGCAGTTTGTTCAGCAACTCGGGATAACAGGCTGTGTCTTCACTGTCAGTCTGTTCTGATGAACCACCCAGTGTATCAGCTGCTTCTTCTCTTTACCTACTAGTCGCATTCAAACATTAACACGATTTGCGAGCTAGTTCAGGCAAACTCAAGCTGCACTGTGTCTCACACATATTAACATACTTCACTTTCCTGTCAAATACCAGATGCACTTTCCCAATATTGTCTATTTAAGCTGCAGAATTTATCATCGCTCCCTCTGGCATGTCAGTGTTCCTGTCTACACTTTGTAACCTCTCAACCACCCCATTTTCCACCTTTTGGCTCCAGAGAGATCTTTACTTGTCATTTATTTATATGTGTAACATAATCCATCGGGAGATGAGCTCAGAGCATAGACCCCAAACTCTATCTGTAAACTGCTTCTTCGTGAAGTCAGCAATGGAACCTAAAATATCTTCTAAAAACTTAATTCAAGGACGTTTAACTTGATGATAACATAAAGCTGTTATATTCTATTCTATATATTCTATATATATATATATATATATATATATATATATATATATATATATATATTCTATTCTATTCTACGCTAGATTCGACACAGCGAACACCATGAGACCGGACAGTGTGCGCACCGCGGATGACGTCAGTGCGCACACTGTGTCTGAGGAGGATGTGCGGAAGTGCTTCAGGAAGGTGAACGCACGCAAAGCTACTGGTCCGAACGGGATTCCCGGCCGCGCCCTCAAGTCATGCGCGGCTCAGCTGGCTGGAGTGTTCACGCACATCTTCAACCTTTCCCTCTCTCTGTCTGTAGTCCCAGCCTGCTTCAAAATGGCCACCGTCGTCCCTGTACCCAAATCCTCCACCACCTCCTCATTGAACGACTGGCGACCTGTAGCCCTGACCCCCATCGTAAGCAAATGCTTCGAGAAGCTGGTCAGGGACTTCATCTGCTCTGCACTACCCGACTCACTGGACCCTCTACAGTTTGCATACCGCCACAACAGGTCCACTGATGATGCCATAGCCCTGACACTACACACTGCCCTGTCACACCTGGAGAAGAGAGACACGTATGTGAGAATGCTGTTTGTAGATTACAGCTCAGCATTCAATACCATCGTTCCCTCGAAGCTGGACAGGAAACTGCAGGATCTAGGACTGAGCAGCTCCCTCTGCAGCTGGATCCTTAGCTTCCTGTCTGACAGACGCCAGGTGGTCAGACTGGGCAGCATCACCTCATCCCCCATCACACTGAACACTGGTGCTCCACAGGGGTGTGTACTGAGCCCTCTCCTGTACTCACTCTACACCTACGACTGCACAGCCACTAACAACTCCAACATCATTGTGAAGTTTGCGGACGACACTACAGTGGTGGGTCTTATCACCAACAGTGATGAGACAGCTTACAGGGAGGAGGTCAGCGCCCTGACCCACTGGTGTCAAGACAACCATCTCACCCTCAACGTCGCAAAGACAAAGGAGTTGATAGTGGACTTCCGGAGGTGCAGAGAAGTACACACCCCCATCACCATCAACGGCGCTGCTGTGGAGAGAGTGAGCAGCTTCCGGTTCCTTGGTGTACATCTGGCTGAGGATTTTACGTGGTCAGTACACACAAACAAAACAGTGAAGAAGGCGCAGCAGCGCCTCTTCTTTCTCAGGAGACTGAAAAGATTCGGCATGAGCCCCCGCATCCTCAGGACCTTCTATCGCTGTGCCATTGAGAGCATCCTCACTGGATGCATCACCACCTGGTACGGCAACAGCACCGCCTACAACTGCAAAGCTCTCCAGCGAGTAGTGCGGTGCTCTGAACGGATAATTGGAGGTGAGCTTCCCTCCCTCCAAGACATCTACAGGAAGCGCTGCCTGAGGAAAGCGGGGAGGATCATCAAGGACTCCAGTCACCCCAGCCATAAACTGTTCAGACTGCTTCCATCAGGAAGGAGGTTCTGCAGCATCCGGTCCCGTACCAGCAGACTGAGAGACAGCTTTTTCCATCAGGCCATCAGACTGCTGAACACGTCATAGACACCTCAGCTTCACTACTGGAACTTCAACATTATGCACTCCATACTGTACAGTAATGCTACTGTTTTGCACATGTCTCAACTCTGTATATTTTTATATATTTTATTTATTGTTTACTCTATTTAATTTGTAAAATATGTGTACACACACACACACACACACACACACACACACACACACACACACACACGTAGAAAAATATTTAGTATACACATCCAGAAATGCATATACTATTATATATTGTACATATATTTATTAGTTTCAGATGTAGCCATTCTTGTATTTTGCTTGTTTACATTATTGTATTTTGCACAACTCTGTTGCTTGTGAAGCTCGCACACAAGAATTTCACTCACATGTGCTGTACCAATGTACCTGCACATGTGATGTGACAATAAAAGTGACTTGATTTGATTTGATTCTTGTTCCATCACTCATCATGAGAAGTGGTTTAGTAAATAATGGAGTAATTGCTGTCACTGACGAAACCTCTTTAGTGCAAGACTTACTGCTCGTTTTCTGTTCCCAATCTGTCAATGACTTTGTCGACCGGTAGCTTTCTTTTCATACAGAAAAAGTACTAACCCCCCCCAAAAAAAATGTGTCACTAAAAACTATGTGATTGGTTGTGGGAGCAGTAACAGTAAATTGAGGAAGAAGGTCATTGTTCTAGCCTAATGGACAATGGAGAAGTTACATGAATTTTCCAGCTAGTTGCTAGCCCATACTGACAATTTTTGTACTCTGCACATTCAATGATGCAAAGCATGCCTGGCTAGTAGTTGGGTTGGATCACATTCACATCACAAACTAACCCCTCTGGAACCGGATCGAGACCATCTCCTGTAAAGGTTTTCCATGCACTTGTTTTGGACTGCACCCGAGTGCGAGCAAGAGTTAGATTTATATTTATTGGCCTAAACACAGTGGGTGTAAAAACATCCTTTGAAACATATGGGTCAGAGGGCGAAAGTTGTTCTGCTGTACACTTTATTTCATGAGGACAAATACAGCTCTTTACAACGCTAAAGTCTAGTATCCATCTATACACATCTATCCTCACCCAAACCCGCAGACACCTTTTTTCTTTTTTTGTGGGAGATATTACACTTTTTCATGCTAATTTTATGTTGCACTACACATCCTCCACACTTCTTCTCCTCTGACTCATTGCATCTCCATCCTTCCATCCCTCTTATTTGGCTCCTTCAGTCTGTGCCCCAGAGGGCTGCAGGAGATGTTTTTGTCCTTCGTCTGACATATTGTAGTCCAGTGATTTATATCTCTGCACCTCTGCCTCTTTCTTTCTCTCTGCTTCTCTGTGTCTTTCTGTCCCATTCACTTCTACCTCCTTGTAGCTCTTGCTCATTGTCCATTTCTTTCTTGTGTACCTCTGCACACACAAACACGCACACACATACACACAAAGAAGTAGCTCCAAGCCTAGTCAAGCCAAGTGTAGAGGAGAGGTCTCTAATCCTGTCCCAACGAGAGTGGGCCTGCTGGGGGATTAGAGAAGGGATGTGGGTGGTGTAAAAGATGGAGGTTATTGAAGGGGGCAGCTAGACAGAGGGTGTGAGAATGAGTAACAGCCCCTTTAAAAGACCATATTATTCATACTTAGAAGTTCATAACTTGAATTTGGTGATTTTCCTATAGTATTTGTTGCTAAAGAACCTTTTTTTTATTGTCAGTCTAAAATATGTTGTGTTAGTTCCCCCACCACTTGAAAAGCCTGGTCATTTGTCAGCAGAACCTGCATGTTCAACCCAGAATCAGTCCAAAAAAAGGTTTTTGCTATGCTATTGTGTTATTACAGCATACAGTACCATACAGTACAATGCTTTAAGGTGCTGGCATTAGTATTTCTGAAGTAAGTTATCATTGATTATTTATTCTCACCTGAGCTGCATGAAACAAGGAATTCCACGGAGTTCACAAGTATGACTCCCTCTGGCTAAGACTTCATGCTTTGCAAATTTGCAGATCTTTAAATGCACAAAAAAGTTATATAAATCATTTAATTGAAGGGAAAAGCCTGCAAAGGCATTATGTAGGCACTTTGACATGGATACAGTTTGAAACTTTAGGTAGTGGGCAGTTTGAAAGACTTAATGCAAAACACCCAAACTGAATTCTCAAGCTTCATTTCTATCTGGGTAGAATGTGAGTCATGCACTCCTTACTTGGCTTTTGTTATGAAGGCCACCATGTAAGGAATGCAAATTTCTCTGCTGCTTAAATGTTTAATGTTGGAATTTACTGGCTTCCAAACTCACATAAGAGACACATCAAGAGTGAGACAGAAAGCAAGTGCATTCTTTAAATTTAACAGAACTGTGCAAACGTCTTGAGGCACCTGTAATTTCTTTACTTTTTTCAAGCAAAATGGGAAATATTTGCAGCGATTGAAATTATTATGAATGAATTATTGAAATGTGCAAATATACATGGAAATACAGTATTTAAGGACAATTCTGAATTCTAACAAGCTTGAAAGTCAATATTTGGTAATAACCACCTTTATTCTTTAAGACAGCCTGAACTATTTGAGGCAATCTTTCTTTTAATTGTTTTAAGTAGTTTTCTAGTGGAATAGTTCTCCAGGCTTCTTGAAGGGCATTCAAAGCTCTCTGTGAAGTTTTTTGTCAAGATGATCCCAAACAACTTCAACACTGTTGAGATCTGGGCTCTGGAGAGGCCAATCCATGACTGATAGAGATCTAATGTGTGTTTTTATTTTATCTCAGTATGCTTTTTACTGCACTGGCAGTTTGTTTGGGATCATTTTCATGCTGAAAAATGTAGCTGCTGCCAATTAGACACTTTCCAGATGGTGGTGCGTGTTTTATCAAAATCTGACTGTACTTTTCTGTCTTCATAACCTCTCTCCTGACCTCCTCTGTACATATCAACAACAATTTCAACCAAAAATTTCGAACTTGGCTTAATCACTCCATGGGACATGTTGCCACCAATTTCCACTCCAGTTCTTGTGTGTGTGTATATTTATATATGTCTTTCTCCCTGTTTCTCTTTCTTAAGAATGACTTCTTGACAGCCAGCCTTCCACTGAGCTCATTTTTGATGAGGCTTCAGCCATATGTATGTCTCAGGCCCTGTCTCGTGTCTTTACTGATTTTTTTCCTGTTTCTTAACCCTTTAAGGCCTACCATAAAACCAAGTCCGCCAGAGCTTACTTTATATTTTTATATGCTGTAGTGCCATTTTTGGGAGCATTTCAAGTTGCTATACATCAATACAACTGTTATAGCCCATATTTTAATAATATGTATGCCTTAAGTCCATAATAACTACATTAATTGCAAAAAAGTGCAATAAACTACAAAAAAATTGAAAATCGTTTTTGTTTTTTTTACATATATTTCTACTTGGAGAAATTTAAGAGGCTTATCCCTCAAAACTTTAAATACAAAAAAGTTGCAAAACATAGTTTACAACAACAGGAAATTTATTTTGAGTGTCTTCATAGTTTTATTTTTGAGATACACCATTTTTTATATACTGCAGGAAAAACGAAAAACAATCCTATGATGCAACAAAATAAACTATCTCCAGCAGTGCAATTCGAGTTCTAAGCATCCCAGCAACTATTCAGAAAAGCATAAAGTCAAACATGACTTATAAAAACACCGGTATAGGCTCTTAAGGCCTACAAGTAAAAAACTACATTTTCCGCAAAAAATGACACTTCCGGTTTCGGGCAGGAAATGGTGGACATGCGATCGTTCGCGCTGAAGTCTGTTTCAATGTGGGAAGTGTTACGAACAGCTGATCAGATCGGCAAAACGTGTTTCTGGAATATTATGTTTTTGTTCCTGCAAGGGCTTTTTATGCAATTTTTGCAAAGCTTTATGTGGAAGGAAACCGTGACTTAGGACAAGCTGATGGCATAAGATGTAAGTACAACTCCTCTGGTTTCATATGCAAAAAAAATTATTGCGCTAGCTTATGCGGTTGCAGTGCTACTGGGATTTAAAAATAGTTACGCAAAAAAGAGCGTGCCCGCTCCGACCGGCTTCAAAGGGTTAAAGACGTAACCTTCAGATGTTGATCATGCTACAGATTTGCGAAGGCTTATAAACAATGATTTACATAGCAGTCATCTCATATTAATGGGAAAAATGTGTAAAAACATTTATTTAGACTAATCTCCTGTATTTATGCCCAATTATACTGTTAAACAAAAGGGTTTTTGCTAACATTGTAAGTGAAAACTATGGAAGCACCTGGGTTTGAATGTGGTTACCACAGACAATTACACAAGTCTGGACTAGAGATGGCACGATACCACTTTTTTATGTCCGATACCGATACCGATATCATAAATTTGGATATCTGCCGATACCGATATGAATCCGATATAGTGTTTTTTAATCAACAAAACTGTTTTTTAAATATCTTGCTGCATTTTGTATAAGTTCATACTCAAGTTTAAAACAACAACTACACTAAAGCTATTCTGTTATACCTGTATGCAAAAAAAAATATTTCATAGTTCAGCAATACTGATCAATCTAATAAACTTAAACCTACACCATCCTCCCTATTTTGGTATTTTAAAGAGTACTTAGCGTAAATATTAAGCAACCTAACTAATAGGGTTCCAACTCCCAGCAACAACATAAATAAATAAAAAATAGAGAACCACCCCTCACGCGCCACCTCATGATGCTTAATCGACGTAATCAACCTTAATTTGATGCAGTGTGAAAAAAAATGCACAGAAATCAATTATTTTTCAAGAAATATTAAATAGATTCAACATCTTTCTTCAACAAAATTGCAGACTGCACAGATGGTACCTTCCCAAAGGAAAAAGTACTATAGCTTACTAGGGTATATATATTAGACTTAATAGTCACTATATACAGTAATTGACTTCTATTCATTTTACATCAAATTAAAACTTTGTGTGTCAGATAATTATTTATTAAAAGCTCGACATTTTAAATGAGAATAAGAAAGAAAAGTATGTCTTTGTGCCCCCTTTTCCCTGTTAATGCCCTATCGGCCCCCCTGGCTAAACTTTGCTAGATCCGCCCCTGCACAGTTACCAGCCGTCAGCTACGTAGAAAAAGATCCTGGAGTAGAAAGTAATATTAAATAAATTCTAACAACAGCTGATCAAGCTTAAACGTGCTGCTGTTGTTCAGCCGCTGGTTTCCTCTTTCTGGTGCAAAGTGGGCCAAAAACAAAGACGGACTCGCGACAGAAAAGCCGATCAGCTGATCATTAAGCAGTTTCACGATTGAAGTAGCAGCCGGAGAGCGAGACACAGTCGCTTGTTAAGCTTAACGCAGGAATGCTTTACAAACATTCAGAGATGGACTTACACACTTGCTTTACTTCTCTCGGGGATAACTTTGTCGGAGATGAAATGCCGGGTTGCTAGCGAAGCTCCAAATGCTATCCAGACCACCGACAGGTCCCGCATGCCACAGCCGCTCTATCACGTGATGCATACTGCTCCGACGTGCTAACGTTCTGAGGTGAGTTATGGCGTGTTGCAAGTTTTGTGAGGTGCTTTCGTGATATTTAATGGATCGGATTACATTTTTTATTTTTCTCCGATATCCGATCCAGTCATTTAGGTCAGTATCGGACCGATACCGATACGTAATATCGGATCGGTCCATCTCTAGTCTGGACTAACCTTTCTTTTATCCAGTGCTTTCTATCCCAATTTTCTCTTGCCCTGCCAGTTCTGAGGTACAGGATATGACCTGTGTATAATGGACACTTGTCCTCATTACCAAATGACTTTCAAACATTATTTGGATGAAAACGTGTGTGTATGAGTGTGTTTGCTTACAAAAAGGCAATCATGCAAGACTGATCCCACTTTTCCCCACAGTGCCGCAGGTTCCCAGCACAGTAGAACAAGCCAGGTAGTTTTTAAAAGTCCTGTCACCTTGTGGTGAAGGTGTTGCAACAAACATCAAAAGTATGAATTACACCATATAACGCGTTTTCACGTACAGTGTGCAAAAACATTTATAACCTTTTGTTCTATAAATTAATCTATTTGTAATGTGGCCACAAAAATTAAACAAAGTGGGGGGTTTTTCAGCTTTTTCCCTTTCGTCTGCCTGTTGGCATGTCTCGGTCACCAGCACTGCTTTTTGACAGCAAACAGCATATGTGCCAGTCTTTCCTTTGATACGGAACATTAGGATTGGTTTCACCGCATCGCCAAACACACAAATGTCTGAACAGCATTCAAAAGAAGGCCACTGTCAGATGCCTGCTGTTTTGCATACATGACTGTTATGCAGATACCATGCACACAAACATATGTTCAGTGGCACGCACATACACATCAATCATGTGTGACTACAAAATAAAACTGAAAACCAGAGGTGGGGACTTTTGTGATTTTTGACAGAATTTACATATATGCTGACATACACTGCAACATGAGAATGAATTCCCCAAAGCAGTTTCATGTGATTGAGATACCACACACAATTATGAATCCCAGTGACAACAGTCAGCCTCATTTAAAAAAGGTTCTCATCCACAGATTTTATGCCGAGGGCAAAATCAGAGCTAAAGTGGCGACTTATGAAAAATGTATAACAAAAATGATTTTTATGAGGCGCAGAAATAAATAAACACCAGATACCCATTGCTCATGAAATCTTTAACAATATGTTTTTTTATGTTTTTCTCCTCTTCATTAGCAAGGTCATACACTGAAATTAAGAGTAGTGTTGTAGGTCCAATTGTTGTGTTCTTTTTCCATTTTGATAAAATAATGATAACTGCTGAAATCGAAGCAAAATCTAATTTAAATGAGCCTCATTTAAAAATATATATATATATACTATTATTTCTTGTTTTGCAATTCCCAAGAAACAAGACAATTAGACAGTTAAATGTGTGTTTCTTGAAAATACAGAAGTAATCTCATCATTAAACTGTCTTTGCATGCTGTGATTGATGAATTATTGAAATATGCCCTAATTAAAGTGCAATGACTAGAATGCAAGTTGTCTAACACAAGTTGCTTTTGAGTCTGTGTGTGTTTCACTTTAGCCTGACTTGTACTTTCAGCCACATTACAGACAAACATTGGGTAGGATGATGCCTCACTCCCGATTAACCTTTTAACACACTAGCACTGTATTTCTCAAATAAAAAAACAAAAAACAAATGTTGACTCATTAATATTGATTTTAACAGCTTAGCCCTATGTATCCATTTTAATATTAGGGCTACAAATGCTGTGTGGGGGAGGGGGATGACAGCTGGGTCTGCACACATGTGTGAGTGTGGGTCTGTGTGCGAGTATGTCAAAGAGGACTTAAAACCAAGCTGCAGATGATGGACTTAATCCGGTTGTTCAGTAGGTCATGCTGAGGAAAGCTACTCTCCTACACTAGCTACATCTATCTATCTATCTATCTATCTATCTATCTATCTATCTATCTATCTATCTATCTATCTATCTATCTATCTATCTATCCATCCATCCATCCATCCATCCATCCATCCATCCATGACAAAAGTAATAGTTATGATTTTGGAGAAAAAACAATTACAGGACTATGTGAAAAAAGAGAAATAAATGAACAGCAGAGTTGGGAAATGAAGAAAGATTGAGAAAGAGAGACAAAAAGGAGGTAAGAGCAGTAGCGGTGTGCTCTGTTTCTGACCCATGTTACATGAGCCTCCAGACAACACTAGAAACCTGTTAACAACAAGAGTCCATTTAGCTTGGAGTGACTACAGTAAAGGTTCTGAGCTGGACTCTGCACCACCCTGTCCATTAGATACAAAGGGATGTTCACACAGAATGGAGAGGGGTGCACAAGTGCACACATACACAAGAAAATACACAACCACACACGCACTCGCATATGCAGACAAATAAACAAAGATGGCTTAGGCAAAATGCATTCACAGAAAAAAAAGAGGAACACAACGAATACGCACTCTTTTCTCAGGGGTCATAAATGTTCACCCTTACATCCATTTAGCCTTCTTCGGCTGCCGAGCTCCAACTGCAAAGTTCACGAGGAGTGAGTGCAAAATGGAGAGACATGCAGAAGTGTCCTCGGAGGATATCAGCTGTAAGGCCAAGAAACAACACTGGGGAGGACACAAGAGCAAAATGAGGGCAAGAGACTTGATGGAAAGAGCACGAGGTGAGACGAGAAAAAAATTTAAGTTTCTAAAAAAAGAATAAAATCGGAGAAGAACTTGGGATTTACTACATGCCAGTTCAGAAATTGTCCTTTTGTGTACTTCCCCTACTTTCAATTTTGTTCTTCCATTTTAAGGTCAGAGCTGTCATTACATGTTGCTAACCATCATTAAAATCATCATAATTATCACTTTTATAACAGTGAGACTTAATTACTACTATTTAATTTGCATTGATTGACCACAGTGATAATTCAAATCTCCAGTCTTGCACATATTGGACAGCCAACTGAACCATAGCCAACCGCTAAACAGCAGTTGTACAAAATTCGACTTATTATCAGACCCTTTAGAAAACATTAACTCAATTCCCTTCACCCGACCTACTGTAGTCCAGCCTGAACTCAAACTTTCTCATGGTCATCATCATCATCATCATCATCAACTTTATTTATAAAGCACTTTAAAACAACCACAGCTGACACAAAGTGCTGTACATTGGAACTGTAAAATAAAATTACATGAGATATAAATAAAAACAAATAAAAGAAGAGTGAAATCATTAATTAAATAACTACTGCATTAAAAAAGAAACTAAGTCTCACTGAGGTTAAAAGCCAAGGAATAAAAGTGGGTTTTAAGACGTGATTTAAAAGTGGACAGTGAAGGGGCCTCTCTAACATGCATGGGCAAATTATTCCATAATTTTGGAGCCACAATAGAGAAGGCCCTGTCCCCTCTGAGCTTCCTCCTGGATCTCGGTACCTCCAGGAGCAGCTGGTCAGCTGACCTGAGAGACCGACAGGGTATGTGGGGATGAAGAAGCTCAGAGAGGTAAGGCGGGGCAAGACTGTGTAGGCATTTAAAAACAAACATAAGAATTTTAAAATTAACTCTAAAAGACACAGGCAGCCAGTGCAGAGAGGCCAGCACGGGGGTTATATGCTCTCTTTTTCGAGTTCCTGTTAGGAGTCGTGCAGCCGCATTTTGAACCAGCTGCAGACGTGAGAGCAATGACCGACTGACCCCCACATAAAGTGAGTTACAGTAATCCAGGCGGGAAGAAATAAAAGCATGGATCACTGTTTCAAGGTGCTGCCTCGAAAGAAAAGATTTTAGTCTTGCCAGTCGCCTTAAATGATAAAAACTGGACTTCACCACTGCTCTGATTTGGTTGTCCAATTTAAAATCACTGTCCAACTTAAAACCAAGGTCAGTAACAACAGATTTAAAATAGACTTCCAGGGATCCTAAAACAACAGAGGAGGACTCACAGGGACCACTGGGTCCAAACACCAACACTTCTGTTTTCTTTTTATTAAAATTTAAAAAGTTTCGAGCCAACCAAGCTTTAATGTCATCTAGACATGTGAAGAGAGGTTTTATGGAGATGGCATCCTTGCGTTTTAGTGTCAAATAAATTTGGCAGTCATCGGCATAACAGTGAAATGAGATCCCATGCCTTCTAAGGATAGAACCCAGAGGCAGTAGATGCAGAGAAAAGAGCAGTGGCCCTAAAATTGAGCCCTGTGGGACACCACATGACAGAGGAGCAGAAGACGATTCGTAACCGAGAAGGCTGACAGAGAAAGTTCTATCTGACAAATAAGACCTAAACCAATTGAGTGCAGTGCCACCAATACCCACTACATCATGTAATCGAGAAATTAAAATATTGTGGTCTACTGTGTCAAAGGCAGCAGTTAGGTCAAGCAAGACAAGAACAACATGGTTACCAGAATCACATGCCAGAAGGATGTCATTAAAAACCCTTAGTAATGCAGATTCTGTGCTGTGAAGGGTTTTAAAACCTGATTGAAAAACCTCAAAGATTCCATTTTCATCTAGAAAATCTTTCAGTTGACTAAAAACAATTTTCTCTAAAACCTTGGAGACTAAAGGCAGCTTGGAAATAGGCCTATAGTTCGCTAAAACTGTGTGATCAAGGCCAGGTTTCTTAAGCAGTGGCTGTACTACTGCATGTTTGAAATTTGCAGGAACCACACCAGAAGACAGACTGCTGTTAATAATGTCAAGGACATACTGTTGTATACTAGGAAAAATTTCATTAAAGAATTGTGGAGGGACAGGTCGGCCTTGACAAGCTCATTCTGGGGACTTTTTGCAGGGAACTTTGCAAAACTGCATATAGAAAGCAAAATGTTGCTGTTATTGCTTATCTAGAAATATTAGTTTACGGATAGAATGTAATAAAATAAAAAGCTTAAATATGCTATTGAGCTTTTTAGAAGCGTCATTGGCTTAATTCTGTTGAAGGTATGTAGGTACCCAAATGATAACTGAAATTATTTATCTTGAATAACCCTGGTGTGAAAGGTAGAGAAGGTCACTGATTAAATGGTATTTTCTTCCAAGCTGATTTGCAGGAATGCATACCACCCTGTAAAATTATGTGATTTAAATCTCAATATAGGAATTTATACAAGGAAATTATAATAAGCTGGCAGGGGAGGGGGTGGGTGGGAGGAGTTGGATGAACTTTACGGTTCTTTTTCTTGGTCATTACATGGATGTCAGTAGTCGTGCCACACCATCCTTATTGTTCTTTAGCAGAGGGCTAAAGAGCAATCAGAATAATGAAAAACAAGAACAAAAATGTCATTTTCTTCTCAGTTACAGAGTTCTCCAAAAGAAATGGAGTGACTAACAAGAAGCGGCGTTGCTAATAACAGGGTGAGCATTCAAAGGAGACACAAACCACAAAGGCTTCTAGCAATAACTCTGCATTTGCTTTCAATTTGTCAGAAGCAGAAGAAAATAATTGCTCATACTCAAAGCCTATACACACATCTTACACACAGATATAGGAGGCTGCACGGGTAGACAGTATTTTCCAGCTGTGCTGCTCGCTAAGAATGTGCTGATTGTGAAATTCAAGGTTCATACCACTGTTACATCCTCAGTATTACAACCTACAGTTTGCTAGCTACCCATGCCTTTCTCCTGCAAATGCATCTCACCCGGATGCTATAATTTGCTGAGAGGCTTGGTCACCTCCTTTAGAATGAGTGCCGGATTGATTTTGTGGAGAACCAAGTTAATGGAGAGCTGAGGATAACCACCATCCGCCTCTGTAGTGAACATTTTTGCACCATAAACTTAAAAAAAAAAAACTTCCACTGAAGAGAGCTGGAATTCACATATAATCTGCTGCTACTGGTGAAGAGTGCCGAGCCGACTATCTCCCTTCCCAGACGTCACCCACTTCATCCGCCAACATCTGCTGTACCACTGTGGGCAGTGGGAGGCCATTAACTCAGAGCACACATTTACTTTCACTTTATACAGACTTCAGTCTTTTCAGGTCTTCTGTAATCTGTTGTTGCACATATAGGTCAGGGCAAAACCGATGTGACGCCACAGATCCAGTAGATCACTGCCATAAATGTCATCTTATTTTCTGATAACATGATATCCATTTCCAGCTATGTATAAATATATATGTAACATTTATTTGGGAATTTATATGAATATCTTAATGAGAAGGAAAACATGTGAAATGTGTATTCTAAGAAATAGAGCAGACAGGCAAAGCAAAAAAGACTGCTAAAGGAAAAGCGGGAGATCAAATAAGAAATGCAGGCAAATAGAGAGGAAGATACAGAGGCTACAACTAAGTGATGAGACAGATGAGGCAGCCAATGAGTGACAGAATGCCAAAGAGAGCAAAGTAGACAGAGACAGAGAAAAGAAAGGTTTGCCTTAATGCTATTCCAAACTTCAATCAACATTCGCCCGGCTCTGCTCTCGCCCAGTCATCTTAGCAACACACTCACACATACCCACACAGACACACACGTACAAGTATCTTTCTGCCCATCAACCTTGGCCTGACAGTCTCAGTGCCATGGCAACGGTTCATACAGGATTAAACAGAGCACTCAGATGAAAAAAAGAACAAAGAATTTAGGAAAATTATTAATGCATTATTTTCTATATAGCCTATGACATGCATGAAAATGCAATAAAAAAAAATGTTTGGCAGTCGGGTAAAGTGGTCACTCACAAAGAGTGTGTGTTTACAAAGAGTGCGTTTAGATGTACAATGACCACTACTGAAGGAACAAGGGGAAGAGGAACAGACAGACATGAAGAGAAAGTGATAAAGCCTGGTTTTAGACAGCCCTTTATGTGTTCACAGACACAGACACCCTTTGAAGTCGTGAGGAGATTTTGGGCTTACATTTCTCACAACAGCGGCTGGATAAAGAATGAAATGATTAAAGTCGATTAAAGTTATACACACAGACATCACGGGATACTGAAAATCAAGGAAACACGATAACGTCAAAGTTGGACTATGAGTGGGAAAAAAAGAAGATGAAGAAATAAGATGGACTGCACACACATGTTCCAACAAAAGCTTATCTTCCATCATATTTTAATAATGCAGTTAGATATTTTCAAAGTCATAAGAGAAACCACTGGAAACCATAGCTTAGAAATCATTAATGCTAGTTGTTTTTATTATATTTGTTTACTTTTGCATTTTGAAGTGTTTTAAGGGCTCCTAACACTTTTTGAAGCTGACTATATCCTCTCTGAGGTGTGGATCGTTCCCTCTGAAACCACAACAGAGTTTGGAAACTATTTAGTGATCCTGCAAATTATACAGGTTCTAGTTGGTCCAGCTTGTTTAGCATCGGGAGTGGCTCTGGGACTCCGCAAAGTATAGTGATGAGCCAGCTGGAAGCATCATGTGTTTTCACTGTCACTGCCAATCCATCCATTTAAATACTGCATTTCATTTTTTTTTCAGACAGCACAAACAAAAACAGAAAAACTTACACTGTAGAAATAACCAAGGTCATCTTGCCACAATATCTAAAGGCTTTCTGTTTAGCCTGGAAAAAGTGAAGGACACCTACATCCCTTAAGTGAACTCCAGTCACTCCGGTGGGTTCATGGTGTTTAAATCCAGCACTGATAAAATTGGTGGTCTGACTTATAAGTAACTGTCTTGCACTGCTCTGTTGCATTGTTGTATGCATGCCAAGAAGCATTTGGTGTTCAGAGACAGAAAGACCAACATAATTTATAAAATAGCTTAAATGTAATTATGACAACAACAAAGTTGGCTTGATAAAACAACAAGTAGCCAAGTTATAGACAGTACTGACACCGCTTTTAGTAGAAATTCTGTCCAAGGTCCAAATTCACAGGGACCAACCAGCATTAATCACTATTACAAATAATCACCAATGGAAAATTCACACTGCTCATGTCACTCTGCTCTGCTAGCTAAATTAACGAATATTAAGCTAAGTTTTGTTATTCAGGATTCCTTCACCCACAGTTCAGCTACACTGTGTTTACACACCTCTCTGCATTGAATTATTACTTATTATTCATCGCTGGCTCTATTCCACAGTATGTCCTATGCCTTATCATCCTGCCCTAACCCTAACCAGCCGCAGCAGATTGCAACCCCTCCTTGAGCCTGGTTCTGCTAGAGGTTTCTTCCTGTTAAAAGAGAGTTTTTCCTTCCCACTGTTGCCAAAAAGCTTGTTCATATGGGGTCATATATGGGGTTCTCTCCGGTCTTACAATACAAAGCACCTCGAGGTGACTGTTGTTGTAATTTGGCGCTGTATAAATAAAACTGGATTGGACTGAACTGAACTAGCACCATTTAGCTATCGGCTCCACTCATACCATTTGCAACAGGAATTAGTGGAGTCAGCTGGAGGAGTCCCCTTTAGGGAGGAAAGGTTTCTCCTGCTGTCAGCTTTATTGTCAACTTGATGCCTGGTGAAAAGTGACGTCTTTGCCTGTCTTACATTGCTCATATCCAGTACTGGGTGAAAGCAACTATTTGCTTTGAGCCATTACATTTGGTAATGGCAAGTAATTAAGTAATTTGGCAAGCTAGCTAACAAACCATTAGATCTGGTGTGAATCCAGCTGTTATATAAATAAAGCAGCCAAATACATCACAGAAAGAGAGAAATCACACAAAACATTTGCAGTAGTCATATTCTGTTTGCAGAAATGAAGAGTAGCTCCAAATCCAAGAGAAAAAAAAGATTTATTTGGATTTTGCAATAACACAAACCTAGTCAGATCTAGTTGTTTACATCCTATAATACATATTTTTCCATGAAATAATACCTCAACTGTTGCTCAAGGGAATTCTGTATAACACAAGGCAAGCACTCATTAGAATAAGCCTTATATCTTCAAACAAACAAAAAAAAAACCAGAATAAAGCACAATGACTATATTTTAATAAACATGTAGAACCCTGAGAAGATGCCAGGGCAATCATGAGCATACTAACTTTCCAAAGGAATTAAAGGAATACCTAAATACCAAGCTTCCTTTTTAATTTTTTATTTTTTTTTAACTCTCACATTTTACTAATCAGCTGAGCCTTTTGCACATTAATATCTTTATAGCGATCATAAAATAGCAAAGATGCTAATGACTAATCAGAATCAGAATCAGAATCAGAATACTTTATTGATCCCTGGGGGAAATTATTTTTTGTTACAGTGCTCCATTTTAAACCAACATTAAGACAAGACAGACAATACACTAACTAAGAATAGTACAATATATACATATATATACATACATACATACATAAGTCACTCATAAATAAATAGTTGGAAAAGAAACATGCTTATCATGGAGGATCAGTAGCTAAGCAGCTTCAGCTGACTGGCTCACTACATGGTTTGTCCATTTCATCCTTTGGCTCATGGAAACTAAAGTCATACCAGGGCCTCCAAAGCACACAAATTCTCTCCCTTTTTGCTTCTGCTCTATGCTTCATTATTTCCAAGCCTTTCAGGCATGAACGTGGCTCACAGCAACCTCAGGCTTTATTTAAATATAATCGATCGACTCTTGATTACACCGCTGAAGATTTCGTCCACGCATGACAGCGTCACACCCTCAATTTATTCTAACAAGCAACACCATGTGAATACAACCCGAAACACTTAGGTTGGTTGCCTAAAAACAAATAAATGCCTAATTGCAAGGTGCAAACCACACACATGTGTACAAAGGATGAAAAGGGAAGACACGCAAATACATAAAGTGCTTAAAAGCGTTGCAAAAACAGACCCATGTGTTCCTTTAAATTCTAGCATTTTTAACTGAACCACAAAAAATGAATCTACTGGACTAAGCATGTTGCTCTCTAACCATGCAATTCAATTTTAGGCGTGCAGCGGGACTTAACATGGAAAACATCAAGCAAAGAAAGCTAATACTGTTAACACGTTCCCAGAACCAGATAACCACATTTGCCATTATATAGTCTCTATATTTTATATCAGCCTCTCTGTTTCAGCAAGGATCTGTCCCCTCTCTCTGCAATATTTCTTTTGTCACTTTCTCTTTCTGACAGATTCTTGCTCTCAATCTGTCTCCGAGTCTTGCTCTTTTTCCACTTTAACCTATATTATTATCAGCTGCTTCAGTCTCTATACAGCACTGCATTTATAATACTATCAAGGGTTAAAAAAACAAAACATGAGAGCTTGAAAGCATAAAAATAAACTACTTGGTATTAGGTACTGTCCTTTATGTGTGTGGCGAGCTATTACTGATTTTCTAGTATGTCTCCAGTCCAGATGAAGATTTCTTTTTTCTTTTTTAAAAAATTTTAATATCTGTTCCAGTCTGTCTGTGGGAGGGTGTTTTGTGGTGTGCGCTTGTGAAAGATCACAAGTGACTGTTTTTTTTATGTTTTTTTTATTCTTGTGACTCTGGCAGGTATAAAAAGAGAATAGAATACAAAAAAGGGAAGGCTGAAAGAAGATGAATAGAGATGAGAAATCAAGGAGAAATTACAGAAAAGAGAGATGCATGTGCTGAGAGAGGCTGCACTGAGCAGCAGTGAGTGGGCTGCTTCACAAAAGAAAAGTTTGAAGAGGGATTAAAGAAGAAAATGTCACAGAAAATCTGAGGAATGTGAAGGTTTTCGACTCAAAAACAAGGCCAGGCAACAAAATAGTGGTTAAAGTAATGGTGGCAGAGACATAGATACCTTCAAAATCCCCCCATCCTGAGCTGGAATGCCTTTGAGACTGTCATGTGACTTCATGGACACTGTTTATAAAGTATTACGAATCAATGACAAGAAAAGTGAACACCATTCACCCTTCATGAAAAGGTTTTACCTGCAACCACTTGCCTGGTGTTAATGGACCTGGTTGACTTGTCTTTCAGCTAGTTTATAAAACACAACGCACCCTCCAAGAAACCCAAACACAATGCCTTAACCATGCAATAAAAAAATCTTGCATAATGAGTGGGAAAGCTCTTGAGGACTTTAAAACCTCCACCATCCCTTCATGTTATCCCATTCGTTCAGCACAGCAGTTTGCAGCAGTTTTTTTTTAATCTACCCTGTCCCATTCTCACAGCATCAATATTTGCAACCACATAAAATTTTGTTCACAGCTCTCACAGGTGTGGGGAGAGAGGCTCTGGGCATACTTGGCTCTGAACAAAACATAATTTTGAACAGTAAAAAAAGAAATTAGATGGTGTAGTTGTTATGACCCCACCTCTGGAACCATATCTACAAACTCACCAAGGATTGATTCTCTGCCTGTGTGACTCCTTGACTCGTTGGCAGTATTTTCTCAATGAAGGAATGATACCAAAGAATGTGAACCACCCATACTGAGGAGAATCATGAGGGTGTGTTTTGTGAAGGATTTTTTTTTACTTACGTGACATAAAAACAAGAAGCAAAAAGATTTCATTGTTGACTCTGTAGAGGTACTTGGATTTTAGTGGATTTGTCTGGCAGGCCATTCTTTCAGGGTTGTAAGAGGAGCGCTCTTTTGTTGAGAGGGAGACCTACTGCTGTTATGCTGTACTTGAAATGGTAGTCGTTTAAACAACTTGAACAAAAACAGTGTGTTTATGTGTGTGCTTGTGTGCTGCAATGCGTTTGGCATGAGTCACTGCTTTGATAGTGTTACCTTATTAATCATACTTCTGTGCAGGTTGTTTGGTAGCATCTTACATTTGAGATATTTGAGTGCATACTAATACAATGACTGAGCAATGCTTTGTAAATTATAGTCAAACAAACTATGCAACGGCAAATTAAATTACATGTAATATATTACATATATTATAGTTTGAAATGCTACATAAAAAATCTACATATATATGATTATTTTAAGTATTTTATGCTAAAGAAGAAAACAAAAGATTTGTACCCTGATGCAAAATGCTTTTTTAAGAATGTCAAGTCTTCTTAATCGGGAAAACAAACTATTGACATTCATGTTCATAGTGTCAGTGTGGTGTTAACACCACATTCATTACAGGGCTAATACTAATACAGAGTCACCCATACTTGTTCACAATCACACCAACAGTCAGTTTAGGATGTGGGAAAGAACTGCCACACCTGGAAAACGTGGTAAATACTGTGAAAGGGTCTATTTTAACCCAAATCTCTTCCAAGTCTTCTAGTTGTAAGTCTTGTGTTTTGATCTGTGCCATCACCTCACTCAGTTTTGATTTGCTCACACTTTAAAGTGGGTTGATCTTATTGTGAATTTTAAACCAATAATGTTGTTTCTGCAAATGTTCATACTGTATGTATTGCTTTGGGAATAAGTAGAAATCAACCACTTTTTTCATTTGGGTATGAAGATGTGTTTGTAAAAGAGGAAAAACTATGCTTTGAATTTCAAAAACCTACTGTGTATAACAAAATACCAATAAAGTATTAATTTTTAATGCATGTACAATGACAATAAAAAAGTGGTGCAATGCAGTTATCTCTGCAGTTACCTTCACTGGAATAGTGGTCTCATTATTAGTGGAAAAAGTACTTTAATCATCTTTACCTACCACTAAAATATTAAAACAGCAATGACACAATAAACCTTCATTTAAAGGTTTGTGCTCATGTACAAAAAACAAAACAAAAAGCCCTCGTTATTGGGATCAGTACGGTGGCCCTGAGAGGCCAAACGGACTGCAACTTAAGAAAACACCAGCAATAAATAATAATAATAATAAAAAATGCTGAAAAAAGCACACAAAACACAACAGAAATAGGAAAAAACAAATTTCCAAAAGCACATGGGAAGTGTTTCTGGGGAGACAATAACCCAACGGACCAGTTGCAGGAACCAAAATATGCTAGGTAAGTGTATTTTAATATCATGATTCATATATTACTGATGCCGGATTTTTAGACTAATAGTTAGGTTAACACACTTACCTCTCACCTTTTCTTTCCTCACAAAACAGATAGATCCTCCACTTCTTGTAAGTGTATCCCAGCGCAATTCTTAGCATATTTTGGTTCCTGCAACTGGTCCGTCAGGTTATTGTCTCCCCAGAAACACTTCCCTCGTGCTTTTGGAAATCTGTTTTTTTCCTATTTCTGCTTTCATTTTTCCTATTTCCGTTGTGTTTTGTGTGCTTTTGCAGTGTTTTTTCTTATTGCTGGTGTTTTCTTAAGTTGCAGTCCGTTTGGCCTCTCAGGGCCACTGTAGATCAGTGATAAGTGTAGGCTAAATTACTGAGACAAGTGGTTTTGGTAATATGATGTATAAAGCTCATTACCTACACTTTAGAAAGTTTAGTCCTTTTCAGTCAGGTCATGGATAACTGAACTATATGCTCAGCTGTAATTCTCAAACCCAAGTAAGAACTGAATCATCACAAGATTCATAAAATTATGACATATAATATAACAGAGTAAACATATGAATATATGTCTGTAAAAGTCTCCCTTTCCATTTCATTAAAGAATAAAATAAATACAAAAACATGTACCTTAAGATTGCATTTGTATTTGGAAAACATCCCATTAAAACCGTATTACAAAGCGCTTTGGGGTCCTTAGGGACTAGTAAAGCGCTATATAAATACAGGCCATTTACCATTTTACCATTTTACAAGGAACTGTTTGTGACGATTGAGTGAAATGGGATTTTTCTGCACAGTGAAAAACACCAACGCAAGAGAAAATGTTAAATTTAACCTTTTCAATGTGTAATTAAATCACATAATTACTTTCATGGTAATGTGATTTGTTACACTGTTGAATGGCTGGACTATGCTTACTGTGACATTTCTAACACTTAGCAATCTGGACGGTCATTTCATGTGGTTCATGTTTCTTTGTGTGATTTTTGCTAGAGCACCAAAGGCCCTATTTGTATATTTATTCTTTAACAAATGTCAGCACTGCAATTGTAGCAAATGTTGCCACTGTGTTAAATAAGCAGTCTGGCTGAATGGCTGTGCAGATAACCATGTTCTGAAAACACAAGGTGTATTTTACTGGGTTATGAAGAGCAAAATTTTGTGATTAGATGCAGGGGTGTCGAGTGCGCAGACCATTACAGATCATTTGGCAGCTGCTCAAGGTAATTATTCTTGGTGCTCAAAAGCACAAAGCATATTGTTACTTGTTACCAGGGGTGAACTTCAAACTATTTTCATGGCCACAGTATGTTTTGGTCTAATGTTATTATATCATGCTGAAGAAGAAGAAGAAGAAGAAGAAGAAGAAGAAGAAAGCAATATGAAAAAAACATGGCATATGTTAGATTATGTAATTACACTGGCAAATCATTATGAAGAGAGCCAGAGTCCAAATGTTAATTAATGATAATTGAAAATTGAGAACATGTTGATCCTAAAGGGTAACATTTTATAGATAAACCACTATCTGTCATACGCTGTACAGTTTGCTTTGTGAAAAACCCAAAGGAAATACTTCAAGAAGACAGGACAAGGACAAATGGGTGAAAACTGGAAGAGTGTAGGCTACTAAAAATGCAAAGGAATTGAGAGTGATGCAGGCATGTTTGTTTCCTTGTCTTTTTCTTGGTTTTGTAACTTAGGAGCTTTAAGAGTACTATTAGTATCAACTAATCAGATTATAGTAAACCAATAGTGAACCAGTAATGTGAAAAACTAAGCTGCATTAGCAAGTGCCCTGCTGTTGATGTACTGTACATTAGTCAACTGTAGTTCACATTAGTCGCTATCATCATCGGGGTTAGTACTAAAAATAATATTTAGCAATAATTTGTAGTGATTAAACTATTTAGACTTGATTTATAGATAAAGGAATCTTTAAAGATAACAGAAAAGATGAGTACATCAATGTAAATAGCTGACAACGATGTATGCTGCAACCCAAACAAGATGGGGTCATTGCCGCTCTGTCATTTCTTAAGTTACGTGTTCCTATTGCATTTCTAACAATTCCAACTTGTCAGTAATTAATTTTGTTTTCTTTCAAATTCTCAACTCTAACTGTACCACGTTTGATGCAGGCAAAAAGGCGGGCTTTTCGCTAGTTATAAAAATGCACAAATGTGCAAATGTACAGTTAAATATGAATCAGAGATTGTGGTGAATAATAATTTCACTCATAGCCTGTCAAATTACATATCTCATTGTTCTGAAACAACTTTGCCAATCACAATGATGCTGATTGTTGTCTGATTTCTGCAGAGTATCACAAACTGAATGCCATGGACTTCAAATCTGCAGCCAGAGGCAGATGCTGTATTTTTTTATATAACTGATTTCACTTGTGTGTGTGTGCTTATTTAAATATTAAACACAGTTTTGCCTTTTCCCTTCTTATTTTTAGACCTTTGGTTTTAGCCCAAAGTCTACCTCACTTTGTTTATTGGTCAATACAGGTGATTTTGAGCTAATAGCTCTACTACTAACTCCTACATTTCCCACAATACTTTATGTACTACTCTATATAACAGCAGCTACAAACCGGAAAACTTAAAAAGAGAGAATTCAGTACTGAATTGATGCTTACATTCAGATTTATTCTTTAAAATTAAAATCACCCTCCATAGCTGCGACAGCTACATTGTCCCTTTTGGCTTAAAAATCCACTGACAGTCTGTTCAGTAATTCAGTCTGCCCTCACCTGTCTTTCTGAGGGAGTAAGGGGATTAACACTCTAAATCTCACATGCCTCACAAATAACCCCAGATACACAACAACTATGCAACTATGTGAATACCATTCCTTACACATGCACAGACGCATTAGGATATTTTCACAGTATCACCCATTACCACCCTTTGAAGTGTGCAAGTTGCTAATGGTTTCCCTATTTAGGGAGAGTCTGTGGTCTGTCTGTCCATTAGCTGGCTAACACACTCTGCTGAGTAAACACAACACTTCCAGTGCTCTTGTCCTCTATTCCTCTCTCCCACGCCCACCTTCATTTGTCAGATGAAAGCAGTATGTTCAGGTTTGTTATATATTTCTGTTCATTTCTGCATGTATGAATGCAGAATCACATATCTGTGATTATCTGAACTTGCTGAATAAAGTAGGGGACTGAAAGAGATTAGGTGATAAGACAATTAATTACTTGTGAGTCTCAAAAAAAATCTGAATAGAATTGAAATGGAAATATTTCAAGTCTTTTTAAATTCAGTATCTCAGATTTTTTTGAATATTTTTGAGGTCAATTAAAAAGTGATGTACAGCACAGCAATGTAGACCTTCTGAAAAGTATGTTTTTTATATACTCAGTAAATGGTTGGGGCTCCTTTACTATGAATTGTGCTTGATCAGTGTGTGGCACTGCTGATGAGTCACTGAAGCCCAGGTTGCTTTGATACCAGCCTTAAGCTCGTCTGTATTTTTGGGTCAAGTGTTTCTCATCTTCCTCTTGACAATGCAGTTGGCTGGCCAATCAAGCGCAGTAATAACATGGTCAGCAAACCATTTTGTAGTACTGTTGGCACTGTCGGCTAAGTCCTGCTGGAAAATGAAATCAGCATTTCCAAAAGCAATCACTGAGTGTTTTTCCTCCAGAAAGACTAATCTTTTCAAGCTGTTGCATCTCCCTCTTTATAATCTGAGCTCCTGTACTGATATATTATTGGACATTAATACCAATATATCCCAAATTCATGAATTAACTTTTCTTGACGATAAACTCGAGGCTGCTGTCATTTTTTTTCTACCACATTTTTTGTCGGTTTTCCATTAATGTGCTTTAAAATAGCACTCTCTGAACAGCCAGCCTTTTCAGCACAGACCTTCTGTGGTGCATCCTCCTTGTGGAGGGTGTTGATTATCATCATCTGGACAACTGTTAAGTCAGCAGTAGTTTGATTGTAGTTTGATGAAATGATCTAGACCAAGTTTTACATTTATTTACTGTTACTGTTTGAATAGAAATTTAATTAAACACAAAATCAAGTAATCTAATAATATTAATGAACTAGATTTATAAGTTGCATGTGGTAAGCTATAATCACAAGAGAGGCTGGAAATATTTCATTTTACATGTACTAAGAATATGTTTACGTTTTTGAAAAGAAAAAAATGCCTTTTCAAGATATTCTAATACTTTAAATGCTCCCCATTTCCCTTATACAAAATACAGCAGACAGAGAAATATGACACAATTACTTTACTTTGCAACATGCCTAAAACAATGTCTAAAAACAGGGAGAAGATAGCAATTTTCTTTTCTCCATCAGCTGAACTAGCACTGGAAGAACTGGAGTAGCTCAGGAAACTCTGCCCTCAGAGGAGACAGAGAAGGCAGAGAGGGTGAGTAATAGCAAGTCAAAGTAAAAACAAGAGTGAACTTTGAACAGGTTTTTACTCAATGTAAGGAGTTACAGGACTTGAGAGGGGTCAAAAGTTTAAAAGTTATCTATTGTCACTTTAATGGAAGCCTTTATCGAGAGTGTCGTACAGCATGACAACTCATGCATGGTGCATTTTTTTTTAAAGTCTTTAAAAGACAACTAAAAGCCCAAAAATTGTCAAGACTGAATTTAAAATGGTGATGCTGATACTGTCATTACTTAAATATAAGGAGCGTTAGGAAAGAATGATTGTTTGAAATTACTACTTTTACCTACCTGAGTCAATTCTTGACAAGCTACAATCAGGGGTACATTTCAGAGCGAGTGCAGGTTTTTTTTAATACAGAAAACATGTTCTTTGTTGTAGTTAATTTGTATTAGAAAATGTATTACCAAACTGGAAAACTGACTCAGTGCAAACTCGGTGAACCACTCAAACACAGAACTGTTCATATTCGACATGACACCAAATCGAGGGTGTCAAACATATGGCTGTGTTCAATCCAGCCCACCAGATGGCTTTGCAAAGTGCAGAAATTGCAGAGAGGCTATGATTTATTTATTCATTTTAAATAAATGTATTGCTGTTTCTGCTTTGATGATGTCATCTTTACTACACAGAAGTGGAACTGCATGGAAAGTAAAGGTTCTTCTTCTTGATCCCAACAACACGTGTGACTCGTGACGATTGCTTTATTTATGTATTATTTTAGCTTTTTTGCTTTCTCCAAAGCACTCTACATGTGAAGGTTGCAACTTTGTGGTTTGGCTGTAATTTGAAATTTTCAGTGCACATGCAGTGAAAGGAGACCGGCTGAATTGTGTGAAACTAAAGGCTTGACTGTACAACTACAGACTATACTCACGTCCCATGCAGTCAAAGAATCAGGCCCCACACTGGGCTTTTAGGGCAGCACTTTGCACTGTGTCCTTCGCAGAATGCCAAAGAGCACTCGTCTCTCCTCTGCTCTCACAGTTAATCGATAGCATGCTTTTCTACCTCCTTAGTAAAAAGCAAAGAGGCTGCTGGTGCACAGTGCATGAGCGTATTTATGTGTTCATGAGTGCACGCCCGGATGTGTGACTGTGCATTCTCCTAATAACAAACATTCATAGACAGGCACACATATACCCACTCTGACTAAACCATTCATACTCAAAGATGGACACTAGTAGTAACCGGAATGCTGGCATATTCTATCCATCACCCAAGCTGCTGAAATAGAGGAGCGTGGTGGGGTACTGGCTGAGCAGATAAATCTATAAATCAGATTTGATGCTTTCTGTCTGGCCATTGCTCTCTCTCGCGCATGCACACGTGTGTTTCTTTCTGCAATTTACTAAGTCAGCATCTCTGCTTGTCCCAGACACAGATTAAAAAGCTGAAACTGATCTGTGATCAGTCATGCTGTAATCCCCTCACGTTGGGCATCATCATTTCATCTCTAGACAACTGTCAGAGATGCCAGCAGACTGGATCAACGTTTATGAAGTAATAATATTAAAACTAATTTCCAAATATTTCCATTTGGGCTCACATTAAAAAATGTAACGCTTGCTGTGAATGTCAGTGGTGAGCATTCATTAACCAACAGTTTAATGGGGAATTAATGAAAGTCCAAATTAATCAACTGGGCTGCTAACGGATTGACCTAACTCAATCTGGCCTGCTGGCTTTAATATTATCTTTGTGGCACTCTCAGCAGCTCTAAATTGAGCACATTGTTAATAAACTCACACTGTATATATTAATTAGTAATTTGACCTCTTTTTAAAAAGGTCAGAATTAACCACAACTACTGCTGGAGTGCATTTCAACAAACAGTGTTGTGTGTGTGTCTTTGTGTTTCTATGTGTGCAAGCAGGGCCATCAAAGTAAAAAATTTATGTTACACATCACAATCTGTTCCCAGGAATCTAAACCCTTTCAAGAACTTGGGCAGTTTACTCTTACTTAACAAGCAGAATGTGAATGATGTATTAGTTCAAGTCCAGATATTAAATCCAAGCAACTGGCCCACATTTTATTAAGCTAGTAACTGAAAGGCAAGGACTAATCAAATGCAAGCTATTAGAATCCAATTTAGACAACTGATCTTTTTAAATAGCTTTAGCTGATTGATACAGAGCTGAAACACAAGCTTGAGCAATCCAGAACAAGTGAGTTTCCAAAAGCGCGTCAGTTGTTTTTCCATCTACAAGCTCAGACTCTGACTTTGATTTAATGTCACAAGTCTGGAGTGAACAAAATTTAAGCATTCAGGCAACTGACATACCTTTTAAGCAATGTGCACTCAATAAAACACAATCAGGACAGTCAGATTACCGGACAAGTTGCCTGCAATCAGTTGCTGAAGCCTTGAAGTGCCAATAAAATAAAATAAAAAACTGTACTTGGCAGACAGCAACACTGATCAAAAATCTAATACATTGATGTCCTGTGGCATGAGTTTGGCAACACAGTCACTGTAGATTATGCATACTCACACTAATATCTAGAGCTGAACATGGCAGACAAAAATATGTGGCCCCTTCCTGCGAGCCATCTTTTCCAGAAGGTCCCATTACTTAGTGCCAAATTCTCCTTCAGGTCAGTCATGGCCCATTGAAAGATGCTTTCCCCCTCTCTTATAAAAACTCCTCAGCAATCTTCCCCAGAAATGGGGATTCAGTGCAGAGTAGCACTTGCCTGCATGCAGTAGAGCTGTCAAAGTAAGGTCTGAAATTTCTTATCCAACCTTTTCGAGAGTCTAAAATGATTATACGGTGATTATCATTATTCTGCTACAGAAGAGTTGACAATTGAAGATGTGTCTCTGTGTCTGTGATGTCACTCTGTAAATTCTCCAGCCACCTTTTGAAGAAGCGTACAGCTGCCATTAATTCACACAATGTGTTGCCACGGTATTGGAGCTTGGGATTTAATGCACACAGTTGAGATGTTCTGACTACCAAGAAAGCCCCCAAAATCCCACTATAGCCTGGCTTTACCATTCTTCTATTCTAACAAAAACATCTCTAGGTCTTTTCTGACTGCCAGAAATCTCTTCAGGATCCATCCCTTACTGAGCAGCCTCACATTGTTGTGGAGGAGTAAGTCATCACAAACTGCAGTGAAATGGGAAAAAAAATGTAAGAGCCACTGCCTGAACTTAAAATGCACATACTAATGTCTTATGGTTTAAAAGAAGAAACCAACCAACAAAAACGGGTGCTTTAAAAGTACATTGTTGAGTTTATTTATTTTTGTGTGAGCTTTTACATTTAGAAATACTGTACGCATTAAATTATTATTGTGCAGTGAGTTGTTACATATAAATACCAAAATACGTCTGTAAATAGTTCTGTATGCAGTCATTCATTTAGAGTCAGATATGTCAACAATGTGTCAGAAATGCTCTGGACTGCAACAGACACTTGCTCCTTGCCACCTATAAAAAGCAATTATACAAGATCAACAATCCACCAACCCCTGTAAGGATCGCTGTAAAAAGACAGCGCTGAGGGGCAAATGCGACTCTATATTACTTTTACACTATATATACTACTTTCAATGTTATTTAAATTTTATTATTTACTTTTTTGCTGTTTCATAGCAGTGGTGTTCATGAAGTCACACTGTGGACTGTTTGCGAGACAAATGTGCAGTTGCTGTCTACACCTGCAACCCCCGGGCCTCGGACCGGTACCGGTCCGTGAGTCGTTTGGTACCGGGCCATGAGAGTTGAGGCTCAGGTGTGAAATGTATGGTTTTCAGGGTTTTTATCAGTTTTATCAGACAGATAGTTATAATGTCCACAATATTTAAACTATTCAAATACAAATTTTATTTGTCACATTCACAGCACAACATATAATGAACATGCAGTGAAATTCTTGTGTTCTGAACCACAGACAGGGTGGAGACATAGCCGTGCCACTCCAGGGCTGTTTTTTTTTTGGTTTTTTTTGCATGGGGGGACCCTAGACAGGACATTTACTGGATAAGAGGTGGGAATCAAACTTAGGATACCCGCTCCAGAGGTGTGTAGTCTTTCCACTACACTATCCAGTGGCTCCAATAGTGAAGACAAGGCTCATTTAGTATCTATAATTTAGGAGCTGATATGAATTTCTCTGTCAGTGTAATGTAAATTGGCCCAGCATCACACTACACTCTGCTACCTTTAACATGACAACAATGTCAACAATAAGAAAACTGATAAATCTATAAACCACTTTCTTTGCTTTGAATAATGTGCACTTACAACTGTCTACATTCAACTATTACTATCATATTATGGATCAATAGAAAACTGATCTCAAAATAAAACAAGTTCAAAGTCATTGTATTGTGTACGGAGGTATAACACAACATCAATAGCAATGTAAGAAGAAACCACCATAGACACCCCAATGCCTTTATTCCCTGGCTTTCTCAGCACAAACTTTCTGTCTTTGTGTAGGTTGAACTTGGATTAATCTGGGAAAAAAGACATCTTCAAAGGCTGCCTTCTTTGTGTTCTCTCTGTATGCAAATTTAATCTAAGCTGATTTATTCTTTCAGGTTATGTTTTGATTCTGCAAGAGCACTCTCCTTCTGTAACCTTAATGAATCCTACTGTATTTTGTATTTTTGTAGCTGCAAAACTGAAATGAGTTTGGCATCAAAGAGCTCCAAATTTAGTCTGAAAACAGACTGGGGCACTGCATCCGTGACATGGTCACCCAACAGAGGCTTACTACAGTTGTCGAGTGAATTTAGTTGCTTTGTCAGTGTAATGTTGACCTGATAATCTTGACAACCCAAAGGAGAAATGAAATGTACATGAAGAGGAGGAAGAAAAATGAAGCAGGTCAAAGTGAGAGGCAACCTGAGTAAATAAAAAACAGGCTGACATTTGAAAGTGAGAAATGAGGGAAGAAGAGAAACGAGCACATCTGCAAAGATAGATGGGGAACAAGACAAGGAGAAAAAAAAGGAGAAGAAAGCCACAGAGAGAAAAATATAGATGTGGGCAGGTAAATGAAAGGTATAAGGTTTAAAAAGGAAGCTGTGACCCCTGCCTTAGCTCGCACTGTAACGGCACCTTAACGCAGTGCTAATGGTCCTCATTCACATCTAGCCTCGGCTCTTTTTGTCTTGTAGACACACAACGCAATCTTACGAATCGCAAAAATCCACATTTAGCCTTTAAGTGCACAGATATACACAACGACACAAGTATGCAGTCATCTGAAGTGACTCTTTGCCTTATACACACACACAAAAAGATGGGTTAGAGGCAGAAAAAAAGCAAATACGCACAAACTTATTTCATAAACACGTAGTGTTTTGTGAGAGGTGAGGCACTGTACACCCTGGACAAAATGACAGGCAGCAGGATAGGGACAGAGAGACAAACAACCAGGCCCACTTGTAATTACACCTCCACCGGTTACATATGGATACAAATATACACCCGACAATGTAAGTTAAACCAAACAAACCTGCGCACAATTTTGGAATTCTCAAATGCATCTAGTTGCACACTGAAAATCCATTTCCTCTCTCTCACACACACACACATTCACTCAAGCACTCCCAGGGAACACAATGAACATTTGTCCATTTTACAGCACGGCCCAGAGAATCCAAACATGCAGACACACCGGCACACACAGTCCGATCCCTTTCCTCCCCAGCCTGCTATACCGGAGGCTATGGGGGCCTCCAGTTACATTTCTTTCCTTATTTCTTTCTCTCCCCTTTATTTCAGCAAACAATCACACATGCACCACAGTGAGGAATACACTGACCAAGTTACGCACTGTGTCAGGACATGCACACACATACTGTAGCCATAGCTGGACTGGCCATTGGGCATACCGGGCACCCGGTGAGCCGATGGTGATTTTTTGTTTTTATGGGCTGATGGGTTTTTTTCTTTATTTTTTTCGTAACGGTATAAACATTGAAAGGTGGTGGATTGGCCAGATGCTGGGAGATGTGTAAAAATAACTAAATTGTTTGGTGGTGGCTATGGCGGAGCTTCCACAGATTGAGTAACATTAGTGAGTGGTGGAGGCCAGCAGGTGCAACACGCTGGCAGGTGGATGACAGAAAGGTGAGGCAGGCGGAGGAGAGGCCGAGGCGGCCACCGGTGTTACGGTCCGATTTTCAGGTGAACTGAATTTCAGGTAAGAAGTTATGACCTGCAGTCTATCTGGGTCAGATATAAACCAAGTTTAGGTGAAGTTTATTTTCGTTGTGCTGACTTTTTACAGTCGGTTACAATAACGTGTACTGAAGAAGAAGAAACCAGCGGATGTTGCGTTAAACAACAGCAGCAGGTTTAAGCTTGATAAGCTGTTGTTAGAATGTATTTAATATTACTTTCTAGTATCAGCTGATCTTTGCTGGAGCCACAGCCGTAAAAGCTGCTGGTCATGATATCGGTTTGGTTATCTGGTGAGAGGGAAACATGAAGATGAAACCAGGAGATGTCCTTACTGAATCATGAGAGCTGAACAGGTGATGGAGAAACAGGTTTACCTTTTAGGTGACATGAATGAGTTGAAGGGAAGCTTTGAACTGTTTCTGAGAGACAACTTACACCAGGATCCTTTTCTATGTAGCTGACAGCTGGTAACTGTGCAGGGGCAGGTCTAGCAAAGTTTTGCCAGGGGGGCCAGGTAGGGCATTGACAGGGAAAGGGGGGCACAAAGAAATACTTTTCTTTCTTATTCTCATTTAAATTGTCTGGCTTTTAATAAATAATTATCTGGATCTTACAACCAAAGTTTTTATGTGATGTAAAATGTATAAAAATCCATTATTGTACAATTTTTATTTATTGTACATTACTGTAAAAAAAATTTCAGGGTCCCATCATAATTTCTTCAGAAGTAAGTACTGTATATGATGCCAGTATTTTCCCACATTTTCTAGATACTGTACTAGTACTTTGTGTAAAATGCCATCAAAAAGTCAATTAAGTTTTATTCTTTCTCACCTGTCTTTCTGTCTCCTTTCACTTTTTAAAGGTTGTCATGTTAGAAAAAAATATTTTTGCCCTGCCATGCTGTTTATTGATGTGGCAAATGAATAGTTTATGAAAATATATCTAAATCTGTCATTTATTATTTTTAATATTCAGTAATGATCATGTCTCTTCTTTGTATTTATTTCAGGTTTCCACCATGTGTTGTAGATAGTTCAGGAGGTTAACTCGACCAAGCAGTCTTTGGGTTTCAGCTAAGTACTGTTTAGAATAGCAGAACAGGGAGGATGGTGTAGGTTTAAGTTTATTAGATTGATACATACATATACCAACAAGGCAGTGTACATCACTGTCACAACAGCGTTTGTTTTCATTTAAAGGCTTTATGGCTTTTCCTATAATACCTGGTGGGCCGGTCTCTAGTCAAAATGCCCGGGCCGATTTTTTATCCCAGTCCAGCCCTGACTGTAGCTTCTCTATACTGAAATAGAGATGCGCACACAGGCACACACAGAAAAGCACAGGAGCACAAGGTTATGTATGTGTGAGTTGCCTGGCTGGCTATGTTCCCATTCTGACTGTGAGCTTTTGCTTGGAGTCTAAAGTGAAACAAGGGGGTTGTTTTTTATTTTTTGGTTTTTTTCAATGGAAGTAGCTCAAAGATTAATTCACTTAATCTTGGCCTGTAAATGGGGTATTCAAGCGGCTTAAAAAACAAATTGAATGCAAAGGCTGAGAGTAATAACAGCATTTGTCTTAGCTGCGGCACAGTGCCCTTTTCCACAGTACTCTTCCACATGAGCCAGTGACTGGATATTCAAGGTCCATTATGAAAGGTGTGGACTTGGAAGTGTATTTGCACATGGATGGTGCAAATGCAGACACACAAAGCTACTATCTTATATGCATACAGTCCACATTTTGACTGCACTAATAACCATATGCACTTCACAGGTGAGAAAAAGGTGGAAAGCTAAAGATGTAGTGGCACTCGACGACACTGTAACAGTCGTGTAGATATGTGCGCGTGTACAACTCAGACAGATGAACAGATGTTGCGCTGTGGATTTTAATATATAATCCCCATATTCATTATGTCACCCAGGAGACACATGCAGATCCTAGTGTGCAAGTTTCAGAATATAGGTTAAATGGAAAAAAAGGAAAACAAACGTAAAGCAACAGTTAATAATTCTCCATGAATAAACCATTCAGCCAAACTCTATTTCTTTCTATATTTAAAAAAAAGAATTACAACAACTTTGCACTGCATGAACACTGCCAAACTCTTGAATAATGACCTGGTAATCTATGCTGATTACTTTCAAATAAGCAGTAACTAATTAGTTAGTGTAATTAACCTCAACCCTCATTAAATCACTGTATGCAACATGTAATGTGCTAACTATTACTAAATAATGTATGTGTGATTAATCAGAGGTTTCTGATGCCGTGTAGCTGCAGCTCACTGAAGCTCCATCTGCTGCCTCCCGTTCCTGAGAGATCGATAATTTAAATTTCTAATATCACACTCAAGTAGCAAAAAGAGGAGTTTGTTTTTTTCTTAATTTGTATTTTTTTCACATCGTTTCTAAGTGTGTGTAACCGGCAGCTTATGCAGAACAGTGGTCACACTAAATGGTACAGTAATATTTAAATGACACCGGGACATCCTGCATCTCTGGAGCTTTAATTGTCATGTGACTTTATAACTAGGCTAACCCATTTTAGCATTTTTTTTGTAGTTCACTGTTGCCATCCAATCTTAGATTATTAAAAAGATCACAATAATGATTCTAAAGAATCAATTCCATATTTCAATATGATAATTACCAAATGGCCCTGGGTGGTTCAAATCATCTTTGATTTGAGGAAACGTGAAGCATGAAACTAGTTTCAACATTAAACTAAAACATAAAGTCAATCAGTGAGTAAAGTGCAGCTCTGTTTTAAAATCCCTGAGAGGTCCATGATGCAAGTGGTGAAGCAGTAATATGACTCTTTAATTAAAACCAATTCCATTTGTAAAAACAAAAATGAAACCCAAAAAATATTTTAATAGCTTTAATAGGGCTGGGTGATATGACCTCAAATGAAAAGTAATTGAACATTTTAGCTGGATTTTGATGCATGAATACACACACACAATCACAGATATATAAATATATTTTCTTCTTCTTCTTCTTTTGTTTGATGTTTTTATTTATTAAAGCCAAAACATGAGTCCAAATTACGAACATGGCACTTTTTTTTAAACTTGTTTTGTTAAGCTAAGTCGCTATTTTACTTTACCTCCGTGATGTTTCCATGCCACAGAGTGGAAACACCCAGAGCAGAATCATGTGACACTTGGTAGTATGTGTTAAAGGGGAGAGTATATAATGAGGAATGTCTTAATTTATGCATGACTGGAGCAAGAGGATATCGATTAGAGGCTGCGAATGTTGTTTTAGTTTCATTTTCGATTAAATATTCAGCCCTGATCCTTACTACTATTAGTATAGGTAGATTTTCCATAACCTGTTGGCTAATCTTTTTTTTTTTTTTTGCAGCTTTACAAAGCTTTTTAGCAACTACATAAGTATAACAGGATTTGGTCGATAGCTCCAGCTTGGCCACTTAAATGAAACATGACTAACAGTAAGTGTAAAAAACAGCAGTTAGTGATTAGAGATGGACCGATCCGATATTACGTATCGGTATCGGTCCGATACTGACCTAAATTACTGGATCGGATATCGGAGAAAAATAAAAAATGTAATCCGATCCATTAAATATCACGAAAGCACCTCACAAAATTTGCAACACGCCGTAACTCACCTCAGAACGTTAGCACTCGGAGCAGTATGCATCACGTGATAGAGCGGCTGTGGCATGCGGGACCTGTCGGTGGTCTGGATAGCATTTGGAGCTTCGCTAGCAACCCGGCATTTCATCTCCGACAAAGTTATCCCCGAGAGAAGTAAAGCAAGTGTGTAAGTCCATCTCTGAATGTTTGTAAAGCATTCCTGCGTTAAGCTTAACAAGCGATATATGGAGCGACTGCCTCTTCTGGCTGCTACTTCAGTCATGAAACTGCTTAACGATCAGCTGATTGGCTTTTCTGTCGCGAGTCCGTGTCTCTAGTTTGCTTTTGGCCCACTTTGCACCAGAAAGAGGAAACCAGCGGCTGAACAACAGCAGCACGTTTAAGCTTGATCAGCTGTTGTTAGAATGTATTTAATATTACTTTCTACTCGAGGATCTTTTTCTAGGTAGCTGACGGCTGGTAACTGTGCAGGGGCGGATCTAGCAAAGTTTAGCCAGGGGGGCCGATAGGGCATGAACAGGGAAAAGGGGGCACAAAGACATACTTTTCTTTCTTATTCTCATTTAAAATGTCTAGCTTTTAATAAATAATTATCTGACACCCAAAGTTTTAATTTGATGTAAAATGAATAGAAGTCAATTACTGTATATAGCAACTATTAAGTCTAATATACCCTAGTAAGCTATAGTACTTTTTCCTTTGGGAAGGTACCATCTGTGCAGTCTGCAATTTTGTTGAAGAAAGATGTTGAATCTATTTAATATTTCTTGAAAAATAATTGATTTCTGTGCATTTTTTTTCACACTGCATCAAATTAAGGTTGATTACGTCGATTAAGCATCATGAGGTGGAGCGTGAGGGGTGGTTCCCTATTTTTTATTTATTTATTTTTGTTGTTGCTGGGAGTTGGAACCCTATTAGTTAGGTTGCTTAATATTTACGCTAAGTACTCTTTAAAATACCAGAATAGGGAGGATGGTGTAGGTTTAAGTTTATTAGATTGATCAGTAGAGCTGGGCGATAGAACGATAACGATATGTATCGCGATATAACTTTTACTCGATAGAGAAATTAAGCTATCGCGATAGACCTCGCCGCTCTTGTCCTCAAAAAAAAAAAAAAAAAAAAAAAGGTCAGCCAATCCAAATTAAGTAGCGCCGAGCCGAACCAATCACAGCCGCAGCGTCACGTCGCGTGACTTGTTACGTACAGCACAAGTGCCAAGCGGCACGTGTGTTTGTTTGGGAAGCAGCCAGCGGGTAATGGAGCCAGCGCGTAATGGAGGAAATGAGTGTGCCGACTAGAAAAATCAACCGAGCGTGACCGAAGAGAAAACAGATGATGGTTCCAATGCCGGAGAGATTGTCAAACAGAAGAGCCATAGAAGTTCCGTAGTGTGAAGGTATTTCGGCTATTTCAAGTCTGACAAAAAACAGAGTAGCGTGCACTGTAAATTGTGCCGAAAGCAAGTCTGGAAATACAATAAACTGGTGCATGCGTCACACTGTGCGCCACGTTATTGTTTCGGTGAAATGAATTTCTACAATACTGTTACTGTTAATTCTACTCTCTGCAGTGTTTAAATGCTTACATATACACACAGTTACTGTGTGTATATGGAAAATCTCCGTTTTCAAAAATACCCGTGTACGTGTGGACGTAGCCTCAGTCTCTGACTGGAAGCGCTAATTCGTCATTCGGCTTTTGTCAGACTAAAGTAACTGTTAAAACTGTTTGAAAAGCTAAGCTATACAACAAGGAGAGATTGAGAATTTCCTTTTAGTTCTCAGTTTATTTGATATTGACAAAAGTTAGTCAGTTTTGTCTGTTCTTCTGTAAAACAAACTAAGATTTATTTTTAGAATTAATATTTTGTTTCTAAGTGGAATTGACAATTTAGTCTGTTTCGTTTGTTCTATTTTGAAACTTAAACGCTTTAGCGGCTGCCTTTTGTGTAGTTTGCAATATTTGCCTTTATTTATCTGAAAAAGTCTCATGTTCCTTAAGTACATCTACCCTGTTGAACTTATTATGGGAAATAAATATTTAAATAAAAACAAGCTGCTGATTATTTCACATTTTACTTGTGAGCAACGGCACATTTAAATCTTACAAATATAGTTATTTGGCTTATATCGTGATAGATATCGTTATCGCCTGAAATGAAAAAAACATATCGTGATATGAAAAAATCTCATATCGCCCAGCTCTATTGATCAGTATTGCTGAACTATGAAATATATTTTTTTGCATACAGGTATAACAGAATAGCTTTAGTGTAGTTGTTGTTTTAAACTTGAGTATGAACTTATACAAAATGCCGCAAGATATTTAAAAAACAGTTTTGTTGATTAAAAAAAACACTATATCGGATTCATATCGGTATCGGACATGAAAAAGTGGTATCGTGCCATCTCTACTAGTGATCATGTACGTGTTGTTGAACTAGTGACACCGATAGTCTTCTTACCACTGTGTGCTGTTCAAGAACATATGCAGGGGGTACAACACTACTCTGGCCGGTGTGTCTAAAGCTTTTTCCTGCTACTCACAGGGACGGCTGTTAGTGCTCTTTCTGACACCGTTGTTTTGGCTCTGGTCATATGGGGTCAGTTCAGGTACAGTGCAATGCTTTTAACTGCTTTTTCCTGACACTTTGCTTTGTCTAGAACAAATCAATTATGGCATTTTGCCAGGATTAATCTAGGGCCAAGAGCCTTTCCCTATCTACATATTATCTCCCTCTAAGTGATCCTACTGCATATGAGGCTAAAGCAAACTGGAATTCGAGTCCATATTATGCTTTTTTGGGGAAATATCCAGTCCTTTGTTTAGTTCCCAGCAAAATAAACAAAAAAGAGTATGTGTTGCCAATAAACTAAATCTAATTCAATCCTTCAAATTGATATGGAAAATATTTTAAAATGAACAGACATGAATGCGTGGCTGTTTAAAGATATATCAAATAAGTTCGTGCAGTTTCACTTAGCTTAAGGCTTGCCTTTTCAAACTCAAGTTACCGTTTAGGAGATTGCTACTATACTGTCAGATTTCATGTGATTTATTCTGGTTATATGAAATCTGTCTTTAAGAAGTTACATTTTGGGAATGTTTATGACTTACATAAATTAATTAATAGTTAAAAAATTTAATAATGTGGTCAAAATATCATGCAGAGCTTTTTTTTGTGGACCTGTGTAGGCTAATCCTATGTCACTGTTTGTAGCATGTGTTGCTGCACATGTCATTTTTCTAAAAGTTTTCTGCACTAACAATGGTTCTCAATTGACCAACAGGGCAAAGCACCATTTCTCTAAAACCTAATTGGTAAATCCCACATAATTCATCTATGAGCTGTACACAGGTAATAAAAACTCAGAGATTATACGCATTAGAATCAGTCAGGAGAGACTCCTGTAGCTCCCAATACGTCTTCAACAGTAAAAACATTTGCAATAAAATGTAAAAAAGAAAAAAAAAAGAAAAAAAGAAAATGCTTTAAAAAATCAGTTTAGGATAAACTGCATACTTAGACTACAAATTGGAAAAATAATTTACTGGATTTTCAGTTGCTTAATCGCCATGAGTGACTGAAGATGCTTACTATTTCTTCTATGTTGAGAACATCAGATTAAAAATAAAGTTGCATTCTTAGACCTTTAATTTATCTGCCATTTTTCTGTAAACAGTATTTGTTTTATTAAAAAAAGATAATTTATTTGGGACTTCCTGGTTTATAGATTACATGAAGTCAATGATAAAGTGACTTTTTAATTTGAAAAGAATTAATTCGATAGTGGGCACCACCAAAGGGAATTGGAGTATCACTGTCCTATTCTCTGACTAATGCAACTGCTGCACTTTGATGCTGCTACAGATTACAATAACAATGATCATTTTTAATGGCAAGGTGTCAGAGAAAATCCTTGCTTCCTGACCATCTTTCCTTGAGGTGTCGTTCTTCATCCTTGTCACTTTTCTCATCGTGGTGCTTCGTCTCTTGTCCTTCTCTTTCCTCCCTTTTGCCTTGCCAGTCTAATCTCCAACTCAGAGACTGCTGTCAAATGAGGTGGACAGATTCTGATGGCTTCTAATAAGAACACATTCCACTAGAATAACTTTCTGATTCTGCACATTTACACATGCAGACACATAGAGCTGCAGTGTTACATACAGTGAAGCATGAATGCTCCAATTTGTACCCAGAGAAGCAGAATTACATAATTATCATACTGCACTCTGTATTATGGGTTTCATTTGCAATTAATACATCTGAAGTTAATAATGTTTAATGAACAGTGCGAGTTTGTGTGCCTGAAGAGAGGAGGGGACAATGGTAGTGTGTATATGAGCTGCATGGTGTGTGTGCTTTTGTCCATGTTACGTTACTGACATTGTTAGGGGAATTATGTAGTATGACTTGTCAGTGCATATTTGTATCACTGTGGCCTTGCTCCCATGATGAAACATTGATAGCCTTGCAGTAGCATTCCTTCCAAGAGAGAAATTTCAATTCATCGAGGAAACTGACACACCAGTCTGAGAATAAAGCTGAAGGTAAGAGCAGAAAATGCAGCAGTTCTGGGCCAGTTTTTACTTATACATGTTTGTTAGTCTCATGAACTGTGATATTAATAAGAAAGCCTCTATTTTAGCCCATGAATGCTAATATTTTGACAATACATGTTTGAATATATTGCACAGTGGAATCCAGACCACCTATATTTTCATCTCAACCTTGAAGTAATTAGAAAGTCTGACGCTTTACAAGCACATGAAAACAGAAGAAATTTGGCCATGCAGAAAGAAGAATACATATTTATTATTCTGTAGCAATCAAATTTCAGCAAACTTGTGGCATTTACTACATTATGTGAGCTGTTCAGGTTGTTGTAATGTTAAAACCTTCCTCTACCTACTTTCCCCCACCAGTTTCCTGTTTAACTAAATCTACTTGCAGCTATTGTTCACTTGATATTAAAATGTTTTAACATTTCCAGCAGAGTGTTGCTTACTAAATAGCATTGTGGGAGGGGAAAACAAGGCGTCAGGAATGAGCTACAGTGTCAGAAATAAATTAGTTTCTAAGAAACAAGTTTGCCGTTGTCAAATGATTGCTATGCTTTTTTCAAAAGAGGAATGCATAACACTGAAGAAATAACAAATCTAGATCAGTTGTACCTACAGCAGTGTCAGCCATGCATGCTATGTCTTTCCAGAATAATGCTCATCACAGTAAAATTCTAAACAGTTTGAATAACTCATCGTTATCAATTCATATTGATATTTATAAAATATAATTGTTCAAAGATTCAGAGAGTCTGGAGAAATTTCTGTGTGCAAGGGATGAGACTGAAAATCAATACCTGATGCCCGTTATCTCCAATCTAAAGAGGAGAGGGATCTTATGGTTTGTTATCAGCACTCCGCTCAAAAGGCTGGATCTCTGATGGTATGGGGATGCATTAGTGCCTATGGAGCTGGCACATCTGGGAAGACACTGTCTACACTGAAAGGTAATTAGTGCATCATGAAGCAAATATATGGTAAAGACCCAGACCCAGACTAGAGCAGGGCGATATGACCAAAAATATTTATCACGATATACATTTGAAAATTTGCGATAACGATATAACTGACGATATAATTGACACTAGACAAAATACTTTGCAACTCCACAACTTTATTAGTGCAAAAAAAAACATCAATGTATTTTCACTTAAACAAGCAGCTGTTTTATGTGAATTAAAGTTATATAAAAATTTAACAGTGCAAATGCAAATTCCTTGCTGACAGTTTAACCAAAAGGCATTTCCAGTGGAAATTGTCCGACATATCCTCAGCATAGCTATGCATATTATCCACAAAACTTAAAAAGAGGTTATACACACACAATACGGTAATATTATGTTGAAGCACAGTACGTATCACTCTGCGATGCTCCTGCCTACGATAGCTGTAATGCTCCAACAATCCATCAAGCGGTGCGGGTTCGTAGCTTAGCAAAGTCGTAGTAAAACATTTGACAAATTTTCGAGGGCCGTGTACGACATAAAATCGTTTCGAGGTCAGTAAACACAACCAGAATTCATACATAAGGCACACGGGATTATAAGGGGCACTGTCGATTTTCAGAAAAATCAAAGGATTGATTTTAAGTGTGCCGTATTTTCCAAAAAAACACGGCAATAACGACGGCCCGCTAGCATGTGCTACCAAAAATACTGCTTTGTTCTGTGTCTGACGGACAAGAGCAAAACCAGTTCCACACCACTGAAGTTGCAGCATTTTTACAAACCAATTCTGGTTCATCCGTTTCATTCAACGATTTGCTTTCGCCACCATGCTTTTTCCGACGTGTGCGTATGATAATAAAGGCACTGCGCATGCACGTTTTACCCATATTCTATCGCAATATTTCATTTTTCTATCGTTGCCCAAAATTATCTTGGTATTACCGTGAAGAGTATGATATGGCCCAGCCCTACCCAGGACTGCTGAGCAGCTAGAATTGTATACTATACAAGAATTGAAAAACATCCCTCTCCCAAAATTCCAGCAGCTGGTCTCCTCAGTTCCCAGATGTTTGCAGACTGTTGTTAAAGGTGTGTGTGTGGGGGGGGGGATCCTTAACAGTTGTAAACTTGGCCCTGTCACATCTTTTATGTGATGTGTTGCTCCCATCACATTAAAAATGAGCTAATTAAGTTTTCTTAATTTTCTTAAAATTGTACATTATCTTAGCTTAAATATTTTATATGTTTTCTATGTTCTCTTGTGGATAAAATACAAGTGTGGGAAGTGGGCATGTACATGTAGGAAAAATGATGAGAGAAAGACTGAGGAATTTGGAGTAATGTAGGGGTGAGAGAGATGAATCACTACAGTTACAGGTAGGGTTGAGGCAGTGGAAAAATAGGAGATGACTTGCTTTTTATTTTTGCTAGATTTTGTTGAGGAGGCATAAAGGTAGGTGTAAAGGTAGAGGAAGAGCTACAAAGAGAATTAGAAAAGGAGGATAAGCAATCAAGGAAGTGCAAAGGAGCAAAAAAACAGGTGGAAGGCAGCAATTTAGATGGAGGGGGTAGAGCAGAGAAACAGCAGTGCAATTAACATCCACACCTTATTTCCTAGCTCTGGTTCACTTGTCTCAGTGCATGATTAATCCACAAATGTGGACGCACACACACACATTCCCAAAACACAGGCAGGTGCACACATATAAATATCCAAGGGCCAAACATAGCTACACAGCAAGTGTAGTGCTGCTCTAATCTGAGCCTAACCAGTCTGCTTCCTGCAGCCTTAATCCTATCATTATCACCTCCTAATGGGAGCCATCTCAGACACACAAACACAAAAACAAGACAGAGAATTGGCAAGAAGTTGACCCATGTGGTGGTTAAAGGGTTTGCTTTTATAACCATATTCACTCTATATCCCAGTAGAAGAGAATGGAAATGCAATCATTTATTTGAGTGGAAAAAAGCTAAATTTCTTTTTCCAGTGTCAAATGATTTGTTTGGACCAGAACCTGGAAAAACTGCCAGTGATTCACACTCACACAAGAACACTTCTGTGTGCAAATGTCACCATTTGGCTTTATATTGTTTTTTATATATGTATACTGAAGAACAGGAGACCCTGACTTGTTGCCCTGGAGGTGAAACCAGACTGATGTCTATGTCAAATGGCCTGGCAAGCTTAATGAGATGAGAAAAGGCTAATCTGATTCTATATCAGACAGGCTCTAGGGGCATCCCATTTAACCACCCAGAGTCCCACCAACACACTGACTTAAAGGCACATCCTTTACGTTTTACACACTGGTGCTGTGACTCTTAAAAATTTAATTCTTGTCCTTTACTATGCGAGTAATGAATAGCAGCTTTGCAAAGGAGCGCCAGAGAGTTCAAAGCGAATTAATTAAAATTATAACCTTTAAAGCTAAATAAAACAAGCTCTTCTTGGAATATTTTACAGCCAAGGAAAATATCTGTGCATATAAAATATATTTAAGTATGTTAGCACTGTATATGGACACTGAGCAAATAATCCAGTTGTGAATTTTCTGTGTGAACCAACTTAATCAGAAAAAAATATGGTAAAGAGAAAAATTAAAGTCTGATTGGTTATGAAATGATAATGAAACATTATGGTAGGCAGACCTTGCCTTGACACAGTACATCAACAACAGATTTACATACTGCACAGTGACAGCTCAGTAGAGGATACCACTAAAGTACACCAAGGACAGACATAACCCATTTTTCTTCCACTGCATGTATCTGATGGCTGAGTGTACATCTTATATGTATTTCTGAGTTACTGTATCTATATTTGTGCATGCATGTTCATCTAATTATAACCGTAATTCTAACCCTAACCCAATAAAATGATAGAAAAATGAAACACTTTATTTCATGAGACAGCATGAAGCTTCCCTTTTTGTAAAACTTTGATCTGATTCAAAATGTTTGCACTAAGCGCTGCAAGAGGACGCAATAATAGGGCATGTGTCTGGCCCCAGAGTTAATAAGAAATCAGCCAGCTTCACAGCCAACCAATCACATCCCCCTTCCTCTGAAATAACCTCCCTGTTTGTTTCCCTTCAGGGCTTTAAATCCACACTTAAAATCATTGTTTCCTCTTAACTTTTCACTGGATTGCCTGGTTATATTTACTCCTGTTTCGCTTGTGCTTGCTGCTACCAGACCCCTATCCATCCTTGAGGCATCGCTCTCTCCCTTGGCTGTCAGTGCTTCGGTCCAGATGTTTTTGGAGCTGAATCTTGATCCTCCAGGAGTCTGATCACTACTCCTCTCTCTCTTCCTCTCTCGCTCTCAACTGTTTGTGTCTGTCTCCCTTTTTTGTGGTTTTTGTGTGTCTATGTGTTTGTGCAGTCTGCCCTGCTCCCAGGTTTTCACGGTAGCAAGAAGGCCATTTGGCTCTGTCTTATCTTATTTGGTAACACTTGCCGGATGTCCTCTTGGAGCATATTCTTGTGTTTTTCAGCGTATCACTTTATCATCTCCATTGCATTGGCTTCAGACCACCTTTGCTGTTTTTCAATGTTTTTCTGTTTCTGATCTGTCGAATTCTATGGTGAGTGTACAATTCACAGATTATCATCTATCTTCCTTTAAAGTAAGACCGAGGACTTGTGTGAATGTACCAGCCCGATTAAAAAAGAAAGAAAGAAAAAAAGACTTGATTCAACTTGGATTTGTGAAAACTTAGATGAATTCACAACTAACATGCAAATGAATATAAACCCGCATGAACAGGGGAAAAAATCCTTCCGTCGCTTTTTTGTCTTACACAGAACACACATGCTTAATGTACACTGGAAACACTTACAGACTTGCACATGTTTGCATTATAATATTAAAGGCGCTAGATAAATGGTAAAACACATTCTCACTCACTAATTATAGGAAAATGTAAGAGCTGATACATTTTTAAAGCGATCTGAAATCTAACTTTTAATGAGACACTGTCCTCTCAGATATAGCGAGGCTCCCCCGGTCAGACCCTCCAGGTGACGGGAGTAAGAGGACTCTGGATTTCCACATCTTATCAAGCGTTGCCACAATGACACCTGATCGTTGTGAGGTCGCTCTTATTAACGAAAGCTTTGTGCGCGAGAAACGCACAGGCAAACTCTTCCAACTCTCCAGGTATCCTTTGCCTCCCGTCACGCTCTCTGACACTGCTTCGCGCGCGTACCCCTGCTCAAGCGACTCGCGGTAGCGTCTCTCCGTTGTTGTCTGTCAGATGGGATGATTAATGAGGCGCGTCCACGGGCACATCCATCCAGGACCTGAGAAGCCCTTGCGATCGCGGGGGGAATCAGTTACACTGAACCCTCAGAGTATCGGCTCAGTCACCGTCAGCAAGATCGCAATGCCACTGAACCAAGGCTGGATAATCCAAGTTAAATAAATAAATAAAAATCAGATAAGACCAGTAATAACGCATTCTATATCAAAACTGTCAGACACGCAGTTACTTCAGTATACTATAAAAGTAGAAAAAGAAACAACTGCGGTCGATATGTTCATAAAATATAAACACTGAATTCCTGGAGTATGTCAGTGACAGTGACAATTAGAGTGAAGAACAAATGCAACACCGGGCAATGTTTAAACAAACTCTCAAGACTGAAATTACAGCGTGGATCGAATAGAAGCCTTCATCAAGTGTTCCAAGAATCATCTAAGTTTTCCAATGACCTTAAAAAAAGGCTTAGGCTTTAATATGCTGAGACCAGTGAGCTTGATGGAGAGTCTAATCAGAATGCAAACTGCACACCATAAAAAAACTAAATCAGACCCTACAAGTAGACAAAACCATTCAAATCAATGCACCCTTAGTTGTTGAGAGTTACAGCTTAGCCCTATTAGACCACAACTCTTTTTAAAAGAAAATGGGCATTCAGCAAAATCTCTTTACTTGGATTGTTTTATGCAAACGCAATAGTCTAAAACCAAATGTAATGTTCTTACAGAACATCAAAAAACAGGAAAGCGCTGAAAATAAAAAGGAGGGGGGGAACCGTTTGTTGGAAGTTGAACCGTTTTCCAACTGTTCTTCTCTCGGGTCCACTTTGATGACTGGGACTCCACAATAAACAGCAAACCACTACTGCCAAACTTAAATGCCATTCACTAATTCTGTGACTATCCCTCAATACTCAAGTAATTTCTGGAGTCTCCTAAAAAAACGCAATTAAACATCTCAGCGGTCATAAAAATCCCGTGCGCCAAAAATAAAGGCACCACAGACCCTAAAGCGCTAACACGTTTAGGCTTGAACTCAAAAGTCGACCCCGCTTCAACCTCTGCCTCTCACTGCCTCTGTCTCCCGGCACTACTAACGTAGCCGTAAACCTCTACCTGTGCCGCTTCTCTCCACAGGCAGATCGTTTGTTTCTCACCCATTCCCACTCTCACCCAAACAGCCCTGGAAGACCATTTCAAAAATACTGAAAAGAACAACTTACGGGTTGTTGGTAGAGCTCCGTGCACACCGCTGACATGACAGAAAATCCATAAAACCACCGGCAATAACAACGTCAGTCCCTGGGCAGGACGGTGCCGGCGCATCTTCACGGCTGCTGTGGGCGCAGGAGAGCGGGAGAGGGGAACACACAGCTGAGTGGCTGTAACGCCAGTCGGTCCGTCAGTCTCGCTTCTCAGTTGAGGACTGGCGGATAGGAGCCCGGCTGCACGGAGTTTCTCTCTCTCGCGCGCGCTCTCTCTCTCCCTCTCCCTCTCCCTCTCTCTCTCCCCAATAAAGAGATGATGTAAGGATGGCGCCAAAACACAGACTGGTCTGTGCTAGCAAAGAGAGCGCACTTATCTCTGCAGCTCTCTCACCTCCCTTGTTTAGCGACTACAACAAAACAGCAGCCGAGTTTCCACCGTCCAAAGGACGACACGAATGGGTGCGGATGTAGCGGACAGCAAATCCTTCAGGAGTTCAAGAAGGCATGACAGTGCACATCTCAAATCCCTGAACTGGTTTCTCCTGGCCAGCGCTCTAATGCTCTGTCCGTGGTGCTGAACTTATCTCAGCCTTTCTCTGCCCCCCACTCTGTCTCTCACACACATACACACGCACACACTCTAAATGCCTTTCCGTTTCTAATAGCCAGACAGTGCCCCCCACCTTCTCTAGGTGGTGGTGTCATTACACTTGTGCATTCCTCTTCTATCCACACATGAAAGCCCTAACAAAAAAAAATACTCGGGACCTGCACTCTCTCTGTCTTGATGTCCTCGCAATCCCCCGTTTGCCTGCATTTAGTGCAAACGAGAGAGAGAGAAAACCCATTTAACTTATCTAATGAAGATTAAATATCACATAATACTAAAGTTCTTCTTGTATGCAAATGGTTTTCCCTAACAGACTGGTTTTATTTCAAAAAGTTAAATTAAAAACATCTACATATTGTAACAAAAGGTGCTTTCAGATATTTCAAACCTTATAATCCATTCAAACAAATACATCTTGGAGATTTGCTGGTACAAGTCTTAATAGGACTGCAGAGATACACCAATCAGAACAGACTATAAGTAACTGCTTTAGACAATACATCTTTCTTTCTTTCTTTTTATTTATGTTTTTTGTTTTCTTTTAGCCCACTACTGTGATTATTGTTTTTTTTAGTAGTCATCTTTGTACTAAGAAGAAGAAATCTAGTAAATTTGCTTCAGAGGCAAGTTAAATAACATGTTTTACAATGACAAATTGCAATCCATATCTGTCTGTCACATTTGTCACTTACATGTCTCAGTCATTGTCGTCTGTCCAGAACATAATACATGATTATCATCGCTGCATGGAGCATTTTTCTAAATGAAGAAAATGGTGAATGAAAATGGCAAATTCATCACAGGCAGCTCCATCAGTGGTAATGTTTCACTTACTGCTTCAAATAAGGGATAGATTATGATAGTCAGCGTGCTATAAGGACGCACACAGGCCCATGGGTCAAATGCTTTTGATTGGTTCACCATTAGAAACATACAATGAGGCCTGCTAACAGTGTTTATTAACAAGTTACTTATCATGTAAAACTGAAAACTATACAGACTGATAACCTGTGTGGTACATTATTCTTTTGTTCAAGCAATGGTATCTTTGCATCCTTACAGCAAAAGCAAAATGACTCAACCTAGATATACATTTATTCATTAAAGAATCATGCAATACCTACAATAATCCCAATATTTCAATGGAAACCGTACAAATATTTATTCAAATGTCATAGTTTCATTTTATTTGTAATTTGGGACGTCTGAATAATTATCATGGATGGCATCACATCATCTTGTAAGAACACTATGTGTCTGAGAACTGATGAAACTAATTACAGTAGTTTTAAAGGTAAACTTTAAAAAAAAAGTATACTCGATGGTGAAGAATTTCTGTGGCTTTGCTATATATTATTTTTATTTTGATATTGTGCCAAATGTTTTTATATGCAGACTGCAAGCCGGCCAACTTAGCACTCAGACTCTTGTTGTTGTTTACATTATAACAAAATGCAGCTTTAGCAAACGATGCTCTGTTTCTTTTTGTTTTGTTTTTGGTTTTTTTTATAAAAATCTGCAACAAATTTGAATTAGACATAAATGTATATAATTTCTTAAATTCAGACCTGCTTAATTGGAAATATTTCAATTTATTTTTACATTTTAACTGATTTGCTAAAAATGAATCTTTTGAGTTATATTGCACATAGCAACACTCTTTTTTTGGTAATAGGGTTGAAGAATGAAATGATTAAAAAACAAGTGAGCTACAGTGTGGCTGACACATGCCTTTGAAAGTACATTCTTCCTGCTTTCAGAGGAATTGAGAAGTTAAACAGCAGCCAAGTGATGCTTAATTAATGCACTTAATTAAATGATTATAAGCAAGTGTGAGCGCCTCTATAAAAGCAGAAGTTTAAGCAGTTTGCTGGTCTGGAGCTTCCAGGTGTGCAGCAATCTTTCAAAAAGTGGATGTCCCAACAAACCCACTCAAATCTAAGCTCTACACTCCACATGCTCTGTTGGCACCGGCATGTTGAATATTAAACTTTCATAGCAGTAAAAAATGAAAAAAAGACTGAACAAATAGGGTTTTTTTCATAAGAGCTGCCAGGAGAAACCATCTTCTCTGTAAAAAGAACGTGGAGGCTTAACAACGTTACATCAGAACAAACTAAAAGACTTCTGGAGCAATGTCCCTTGGACAGAAAGAACAGCTTGAAGCTGTTTGGCCATAATGCACACTGCCATGCCTGGCAAAAGCCAAACACACCATGACAGTAGAAACATATCATGCCAACTGTCAGGCAAACTGGTGAAGGATTGAAAATTTGGTCTTTTTTTTGCAGCCACAGCACCAGGGCACGCAGCAGTCATTGGGTTGAACTCCTCTGTATACAAAGTATTCTAGAATTAAATGTAAGGCCATCTGTCTGACAACTAAAGCTTGGCCAAAATGGGTCATGCAATGATCCCGAGCACACAAGCAAATCTACAACAGAATGGCCATGAATGGCCCAGTCAAAGTCCAGACCTCAGTCTGATTTAAAGGTTGTGTCAGGACCTTAAGACACCTCTACATAAACAAATGTGCCCAAAGCAACGCTTTCAGGAAGAGTGGGCCATAACCTTTCCAGAATAATGTGAAAAAGTCACATCCAACGATCCATCCATCCATCCATCTTCATCCGCTTTATCATACCCCGGGTCGCGGGGGCCCAGCCACCTCCTCCAGCTTATCCGGGGGAACACCAAGGAGTTCCCAGGCCAGCCGAGAGATATAATTTCAGGACACCCAGCGTGTCCTGGGTCTGCCCCAGGGCCTCCTCCCAGTGGGACATGCCTGGAACACCAACCCCAGGAGGCATCCTTGTCAGATGCCCGAACCACCTCAGCTGGCTGCTTTCGATGTGGAGCAGCAGCGGCTCTACTCTGAGCCCCTCCCAGATGGCCAAACTTCTCACCCTATCTCTAAGGGAGAGGCCAGCCACCCTTCGGAGGAAGCTCATTTCCACCGCTTGTATCCGCGATCTCGTTCTTTCGGTCACTACCCACAGCTCGTGGCCATAGGTGAGGGTAGGGACATAGATCGACTGGTAAATTGAGAGCTCCGCTTTTACACTCAGCTCCCTCTCCACCACGACGGACCGGTGCAGCGTCCGCATCACTGCAGGCGCCGCACCAATCTGTCTGTCGATCTCCAGCTCCCTTCTCCCATCACTCACGAAGAAGACCCTGAGATACTTGAACTCCTCCACTTGGGGCAGGAACTCATCCCCGACCCGGAGTGGGCGCTCCACCCTTTTCCGGCTGAGAACCATGGCCTCAGATTTGGAGGTCATTCCCGCTGCTTCACACTCGGCTGCGAACCGTTCCAGTGCGAGCTGGAGGCCATCACCCGATGAAGCCAACAGAACCACATCATCCGCAAAAAGCAGAGATGAGATTCTGAGGCCACCAAAGTGAAAGCCCTCCGCCACTTGGCTGCGCCTAGAAATCCTGTCCATAAAAATTATGAACAGAATCGGTGACAAAGGGCAGCCCTGGCGGAGCCCATCACCCACCGGGAACGAGTCCGACTTATTGCCGGCAATGCGAACCAAGCTCTTGCAACGGTTGTATAGGGATCGAATGGCCCGTAGCAATGGGCCAGACACCCCATACTCCCGCAACACCTCCCACAGGACACCCCGAGGGACACGGTCGAATGCCTTCTCCAAGTCCACAAAACACATGTAGACTGGTTGGACCAACTCCCATGCACCCTCAAGTATCCTTGAAAGGATAAAGAGTTGGTCCAGTGTTCTGCGACCAGGACAAAAACCGCATTGTTCCTCCTGTATCCGAGGTTCGACTAGCGGACGAACTCTCCTTTCCAGCACCCTGGCATAGAATTTCCCAGGGAGGCTGAGGAGTGTGATCCCCCTGTAGTTGGAACATACCCTCCGGTCCCCCTTCTTAAAGATGGGGACCACCACCCCAGTCTACCAGTCCAGGGGTACTGCCCCTGATCTCCACGCAACATTGTAGAGGCGTGTCAATCAGGACAGCCCTACAACGTCCAGAGCCTTCAGGAACTCGGGGCGGACCTCATCAACACCAGGGGTTCTGCCACCAAGGAGTTGTTTAACTACCTCGGTGACTTCGCCTCGTCCCAGCATCAAGTGTGACTTTATATATGCAGCCAGAGATATGCCAAAGAAAAACAAACTTATTTCCAGTGTTTTCCTCTCTTTTCTTAAATTCTCCCCTCTCTATCATCTGCCTGTTGATCACTCCAGCCACCCAATCGCTGTGCCTGCTGCCGTAAGATGCTACTTTTTCTCCATAAGGATTCCAAATGGCTTTGTCAATATGCCATGCATGGTAATTTACAGTCATCGTTCATCTGATAAAAACAGAGATGAACTGCGAAGCCATAAAATCTGAGCAAAAAAGTTGATGACAGCAGTGACACATCTCCAGAGGATAGCTCTTTTGTAAAGTAAAACATTTTGTGAGAAAGATTTTCACAGGCAACTTCCAGTCTGGCTGCCGTGCTGTCATTATCTACCCACAGTAGGGCAGAGAAATAAGGCTCTGAGGTAATGCCACATAATGTTTTCTGGGATAATTGGAAAAGAATGACTTTTCTTTATCTCTTGCCAACAATACTAGAAAAGATCCTTTGTGCTAAACATTTTCAGCTTTTTTTAGAGACTTCAGGATATTAATATGTTGTCTGTTTTATTAGCGTAAAGTCACTCTAATAAAAAAGATGGACTATAACAGGACTTGACAGGTGTGTATTTATAAAAACCCAGAAGAGAATATGATGAGATAAGCAATGTAAATGGTCAAAGGTGAAGAAGGGATTCACTGTGGAAGGAGTGCTGGACGGGCAGAGAATGATGTGTCCAAATTGAATACACCAGGGGGGATTTAAAAGTGGTCTGTGGAGTGAATCACTGCTGTGGGAAAAGTGTTAAAAAATCTCTTCTTCACAATTTCATCAGGAACTCATATTACTGTAGTTATTGCAACAAACAGAATCACAGAGGAGGATAAAACAGTTTTATTTGGTGTCCTAGCTGAAAGTGTTTTAGCGATTTCAAGTGAAGGATCCGATGGAGTTTCAGTAAAAAAGGGGAATTTACTTTGAGCAAAGTTTTCACTTTTTAAAATATCAGGATATAAAAATAATTATTTACTGAATAAAAAGTAATAAAAACTGCAGAAGCAGTGCATGAAAATTGAGTACATCCTTGATGCTTCCAGCAGAGATGAAGATAATTATGTGATCATCTTTGTCTTTGTAAGTTTGCTGGGTTGTTGTTCTGGAGCATTTCAGTGTTTGTTAACACAATGCCCGGTCTTAGAGAATCTGGGAAAAGATTATAAGGCCATTTTCTAATAATCTAAAGTCTGTGATTCCACTCTGGAGTGAGAAAGACTATTCAGCTGTGGAAAACATTCAAGACATTTGCAAATCAGAAGTGAACGTGTCAGCAAATTCACCCCAAGGTCAGACAAGCAAAAAACCCAAGAGCAACATCCAGACTCTAAAGGCCTCAGCAGGTTAAAGTTCATGACAGCACATTTAGAAAAAAGATTGAACAAGTAAGACTTGACTGGAATGGTTGCCAGGAAAAGTCTTTTCTATCGTAAAATAACATGGCAGCACAGTTTGTGTTTGCAGAGTTGCATCTGAACAAATCACAACACTTCTGGAACAATATCCTTTGAATATATGAGACCAAAGTAGAGATGTGTGGCCTTAATGCAAGACACCATGTTTGAGCAAAACCAAAAACAGCAAATCAGCACAAACGCCTCATCAAGGCGATCCAGGGTTGACGATGGCGGACTTAATTTATCACAAGCTGCTTTTGCATTTTGCCTTAGTTGTTGTTGAATAAATGATGACACAATGCAGTGTGTTATGAGATTGTAGTCACCTAAATGTAAGGCCTGGTTCAGAGATCATTTTTAATTTGATTATTTAGGTCAGGATATGTAAAACCTTAGAAATGGAAGAGGACATAGTTTCTTTTTACCATGTGTGTATGATACGTCCGCCTGTGTGACATTAGGCTCTAGTCTTCTAGTGTGCAAAGAGTAAATACCGTCCCTTAATGTTAACCTGGTTCGATTAGAATAACAAACTGTGTACACCAAATCCTGGGAAGTTTAAATCCTATGGGGTGCCATACTATAGCCAAGTTGAAAAAACTGAGAGCAGAACTTCTTTAGGTCAGAGAAAGCACACGTAAAAATTTAAATAAGCCTTGCAATATCGCAAAGACTCCAGAACAAGAGGATGAGGGTGCATTTTTAACACTAGGAGTCCCAGGCTTCTACCTTTCTACCTTTAAAACCCGCCACCAGCCAAATGGCTGGTAGGCTTTTAGCTAAGCTTTAGCTTCAGCCAAGTGGAAGCTAAATTGGCTAGTCATTCATATGTAAATTGGGTTGTTACCTGGGAATTCTGGAGGGAGGGGAGTGGGGGTGTGTGGATGAGGAGGTGGGGGAGCTGCTAAAAGCTGTGAACTTCCTTTTGTGTTTCATCTTGATGCATTCTCAATCATCCAGGGAAATAAATCTCCAAAAGTCACCAACTTGGAGTGTTTCAGTTTGCCGTCTTAGGGAGAAATCAACACACATGGGTGTATGTCCTTTGTTGCTGAGATTTATTGATAAAAACAGTACAAAAAATCAACCATTTGTACACATTTTTACAAATAATTATAAAAAGTGAGTGAGTACATTTCAACATTTTCAGCAATCACTCACAATCCTGGCACTGCCATGGTATCTGTAGTCTGCATTTACCTTGGCTTGGCTTCCTGATCAATTGTCCACTACCAAAAGGAAGCCAAGCCCTGTGATCACACCTTGTTTTGTTGTAAAGGGTGACAGGGCTTGGCTTCCTTTTGGTAGTGGAGCATTGATCAGTCGTCCATTGTGGCATCAATGTGATCACACCTTGTTTTGTTGTAAAGGGTGGCAGGGCTTGGCTTCCTTTTGGTAGTGGAGCATTGATCAGTTGTCCATCCAGAAATTGGCGGGTCATTCCCCTCATCTCCAGACTCTGCTTCCTCCTCGGAAGACGTGTCAGTGGTATTAAGGAGGTCCTTGAAGTATTCCTTCCACCACCTGACAATTTTCTCAGTCGACGTCAGCAGCGCTCCGCCAGCACTATACACAGTACAGGTAGAGCACCGCTTTCCCCTCCCGAGACGCCTGACGGTTTGCCAGAATCTCTTTGAGGCCGTCCGAAAGTCTTTTTCCATGGCCTTTCCGAACTCCTCCCACACCCGAGTTTTTTCTTCAGCCACTGCCCGAGCCGCATTCCGCTTGGCCTGTCGATACCTGTCGGCTGCCTCCGGAGTCCCACAGGCTAACCAAGCCTGATAGGACTCCTTCTTCAGCCTGGTGGCTCCCTTCACCTCTGGTGTTACCTACCTACCACCACGGCAGGCACCAACCTCCTTGCGGCCGCAGCTCAATGCAGCAGCTTCGGCAATGGAGATGCTGGACATGGTCCATTCGGACTCAATGTCCCCAGTCTCCCTCGGAATGCTGGGCCTCCGGCACACAATGCACCCGAACCCTATGGCGCCTCCTGCGGGTGGTGGGCCTGCGGGAGGATGGGCCCATGTCCCCTTTTTGGGCTGTGCCCGGCCGTTCCATGGACTAAGGCCTGGCCACCAGACGTTCGCCCTCGGGCACCCTCCCCGGGCCTGGCTCCAGGGCAGGGCTCCGGTAACCCTATCCCGGGCAGGGTAAACTGTTGCCTCGATGTTTTCGTCATAAGGGTCTTCTGAATCGCTCTGTGTCTGGTCCCTCACCCAGGACCAATTTGCCATGGGAGACCCTACCTGGGGGCAAAAGCCCCCAGACAACATAGCCCCTGGGATCCCTGGGACACACAAACCCCTCCACCACAATAAGGTAGCGATTCACGGAGAGGATTCTAAAATGTATTTGAAAAAGTTTGTTCAAGTAAAACTGTCACTTTTCAGGGTGGACTTAAAAAAAAGCATTTTGTAAACTGAGATTAATCTAAAATAAACACTTAGCTAAACCAAGATGAACTTCATCATTTTAGAAAAATATTGTGTGTTTACCAGTTGAATTAAAATAGATTTTAATTATTACTTTCCCTCAAAGCTTTTCTAATTATCTTGGAAACATGCAGATAACACAGAGTTTTAACAGACAAATTTGATTTATTGTATTTATGACTAATAAAATAAATAACACTAAGGTGTTTCTTGATTTTTTTCCCCCGCTGTTGCATAAATAAATAGATAGAATGCATTTTTTAAAAATTAGAACATCCAACCGTCTGTTCATACTCACATCTGTCATTTTCAATGGAACAGATGTCAGGTACCTAATAGATCATACACAAATACAACTTGCTTGTGAGCGTAACAGTAAAATGCACTGGTGCATGAATGACAACGAAAAACCTAAAGACAACGGGAGAAAAAGTAAAAGTGAAAATAAATTAGACAAGTCGATGTATGCAGAAAAGAAATCGGGCCAAAAAGAACAAAAGGTAGAAGCAAAAGACGGGAAATGGGAGGGAAGCGGGGGAAGGAACTGAGAGGACAATGAATGAATAATTATGGCCTTTCTCTGTGAGGAGCTGGAGTGAGTTCAGTCTAATGTGAACAACATTACTGTGATTTCTCTCATGAGTTCTTGCTGCACTATGATTAAAATAGTGCAAAATGGGTGCATGGACCAAGTCATTGACTGAAGAATACAAACCTGAATGCAAAGAGACCCAAGGTTTCTAGACTTCAGGCAGTCAGTTACTGCAAAGGATTTTCACTGAAGTCTGCAGAGTTAATGCAATTTTTTTTATTAAACCCTTTGAATGAAAGCTGAAATTCTCCACTTCAATCACAGTGGTTTAAAATCCACTGTGGTTGTGTACACAAACAAAACTACAAAAATCTGTGTCTTTGTCCAAATAATACTGGGTCGAACTGTACACTAAGAACTAAATAGGGATTAGATACTGATACAGGTTTATGTAACCAACACAGGTGAGACAATCAGAGGAAGCCTAAGCAAGTCACAAGAGGGGAGAAAAAAATCAAAGAAAAACCGAAAATGACCATTACTGAAGCTTTTAAGACAAATAGTAAACAAGAATAAACTGAGATGGGAAACAGCAGCATAATATTAGGGAAGGAAGGGGAAATACAAAGTAAGCCAGAGAAAGCTAGATTTATAATGAGGACTAAAACTCAAAATCTCACAAAACTGAAAGCTGGGATGGTAAATAAGATTAAAAGCAACCAGAAATGACACTCATTTCCAGGATAACCATAAAAACACAATGTAGTACAAGGTCCAGACCATAATTTAGATAGTTTCACCCCTGTTTAATCTCCACGCTGTTAGTATAATTACATTTGATCCAAAACAATGAAAAATGTGTTTACAACACTGCAGTCATCTCTCAGCTTTAACTGTATAAATTTTAAATTAATGCTGGACTAACTGAGAGTGAGACACTGTTCGGCACATTTTAACACACATTGTTCAAAGATCAGGAAGTACAGTATATGTCCAACAAGAATATTTTTACTCTTTATTTAATATTTTATGGGAACCCATTGTATTGGGCTTACAGGCAGGCCTTCAGTCTATTAGCATCAGCAGACACTCTATATGATCCCCAGTGATGCGTTATCAAGCTTCACTGCAGATATCTTCTGCTTCACCTTGTCTTCAGTCTGGTCTTCAGCAATTGGAATGCTGCTCAGTCACATGGAGATCTGTTTTTCCAGCCAAGGATATTCCACCTCTTCACCCTGAAAAGCTCTTTGGTTGCTTTGCTGAAGAAATTTGATGCATTTGGTTGACTCTGAGCACTACAAACGCTCCAGTACACCTCTGCAGTGAAATCATGGATAAATGCCAGCTCGCCAGTTCAACTGAGGACAGGATACTGAAACCATAACAGAAGCACCATCATCACTGATAAATGAGATAATAGATAATAAGCTTTGGCTGATCAGATCAACCCTTTTCTTCTTCTTCCATCATTTTCATAACTTTCTGTTGGTTTATTTAATCACCACATAAAACTTGGTTGCAAGGTGTTGAAAATCCTCCTGGCTTTGTGTATGATGTTGGTCATCATGTCTACTCTTTACATACGGTCATATATGTGTTTATGGTTTCTGTCTATTATCTTGCTGTGAATTGCCGGTTTTAGGAGATTAACAACAAATCTCTCTAACTTTTTTCATTGTCATTTTCTTCTGTACTTCTATCACCTCTCCTCTTCATATCACATCCCAAGAATTACACAACTACACAATTCACTTTCACTCTCATGTGCTACAAGTACTCTCCAACCAAAAAAAAGTGGTATTTCAATTCTACTTCATTAACTATTCCTTCTGGTAAGAATGATCTTTTATTAGAGGTTAAAAACCCCTGAAAAAACAATGTATTCAGCTTAATAATAGCAAGTTGTTATATGTAACAGCAAAGATAGAACAAGACATATTTCACAGCTATTTTTTTACCAAACACAAGGCATGTGTAGAAATATTTTGGGGGAAAAACATACTGGGACCAACCAGAAGTCATACTAGCTGTATTACTTTATGCACATTCAAATTGTACAACCTTTAAGACAACATGATTACATGTATGACTGTAACATTGGATGCCAATGAAACTTATGTGAACACTGTCCACAAAAAAAATGTTGAGTTGAAAAGCAAAGGTTTACCAATACACTGATCAGAAAAAACATGAAAACTACCTACCTACACATATTTTTGTCCCGTCTATGCTGAGTGCCGGGATGTGCGGTGGGATCAGTCGTGCTCCGGTTCATCACAGAGGCTCAATCCGATTGGGATCATGGGAGCGTGGAGGACAGGCCTTGTTTGTCTGTCATTTCCTCAAGATTTTTTTTTAAGTGTATATGGTGTGAAGGTGCTTCTGGGGTCCTGCTGGGGGAGGTGTGTGCATGTGTCTAGAGCAGTGGTTCTTAACCTGGGTTCGATCGAACCCTAGGGGTTCGGTGAGTCAGTCTCAGGGGTTCGGCAGAGCCTCCGCCTTGACATGCACGGCTCATTTTGTGCACCAGTAAAAAACATATCTATGTCTTGAATTTGAAAAAAAAATCATATTTTATTTTTCACTAAAGAGGGGTTCAGTGACTGCACATATGAAACTGGTGGGGTTCTGTACCTCCAACAAGGTTAAGAACCACTGGTCTAGAGGAACTGAGCGGCATGCTGAAACACAATGTAATTATTTACACCTTTAAGTTAAAGCCACCCTCAACCCCTCACCTCCACCCATCCATCCAAAACTATTTCAAATTTGGATGAATAAAAAAATCACATTAGCTGTTAGAGTGAAGAGCAATCGTTATGCTGTGAGCAATCATAGCCTGTAATCTAATTGTAATAATCTTAGGTGAAAAATTTTTTGAGAGCGAGAAAGTTCAAAAGTGGCAGTGAAGTCTGAATAAAATTTACTTTTGTACTCAAGCACTCCAACTATTAAAGGCTTTGTTGTTCTCCAGCATAACATTAAAGTGTTTTTTTTCCTTACAAAAAAGAAAAAAAAAACAGGGCCCTGCTTCTTTTTCTGCAGTAGTCGTATGAGTAAATCTGACAGTTTGCCGCGCAGCTTGTATTTATCATCAATTAATGATGAGCACACTTGAGACAAAAGCGTTTCAACAATACTGGGAAAAATGTTTAGAAAATAAACAAAATTAATCATAAATAAGAAACGTTGTAATCAACTGGTCACCTCACGGTCACTTACAATCAGTCTACAGGACATACCTATATATTATTTCAAGCCTATAATTTACAAAAAGCAGAACATTTTGTCCCTACCACTTTCAACACAAAGCCTGTGCTTTAGAGTGCATCTGTCTCCCTTCATTTGCACTGTACATGTACTAAGGGAGAAGGCAGAATGCTGCTTTCACTCCCAGAAGAACCACACTGAAATTGACTTATGTTAATTAACGACCTTTGGTGTCAATCGTTCCAGGGATTATTTGCATAGTCTCAAAATAGCACTAGAAGAAAGAAATCAGCATCTGCACTTCTGAGAAACTCTCCTTGCATCTCTCCCTTCATAAACACCGTAGCACTGCAATACAAATCACCATGCATGTACTACAAATCACAGCAGCTTTATGCAGTATGTTGATTAGCATTAGCAAATTCCCTTAGTCATTCCTGCCTTCCCCTGGCATGCTTGTATTTCTTTGTGCAGCAAAAAAGGTAATAATGTACTAACGAAATAATAATAATAATAATGATAATAATAATTATGATGATGTTTAGAGTTTTTAGGATTGTACTCAATCAACATGTTTCATATTTAATTTTCATGGTCACAGTGCATGTCCATGTTGGCAGAAATGCAAAGGGTAACATCGAGGAATGCTGTCACGTGTAAAAAGTAATGCCAATAACACAATTTCTCTGTCTTCTGATATGATATTATGAAGAGAAAGTCTAAATCCAAAATTTCAATTTGTAGCCCTAAATCAACAAGAGATTGTATCAGTGGGCATGCATTGTCTGTTATCAGATGTCAGGCTCTGCTTATCCCTTATTAGAAAACGTGGACAGGAAGACTGTTGAGGTCCACCGTTGCTCCGTAAGAGTTAAGTAATAAAGTAATAAAAGAAAATGTGGAGAATAAATTAGACAAAAGAAACTGGAAGATGCTGATGCTGCGTTTCTCTCGATAAATCCAAACCCCTCTTTTCAACAGCCGCTTAGCTCAGACAAGTTTTCTTTCTCTTGGAAGACAAGAAACAGACACAATCTGCACTTACAAGGAAGGCTGGTCTTTTAATAATGTTACAGCATAATTGGTTTCTGAAACATTCTGTGGCCTTAATTAACTAAATGAGCCTAAAGGAATCAGTGAGAGGCAGGAAAAGAGAGGACGAAGGGGAAAGAAAGAGGGAGCGCAATGAGTAATACAAGTGATAGAGATCAGATACCTTATCTCTTCAGTTCACAAGTCTGCTATTCATTGGCGGCCCTCCTCTCCACCCTTCACCCACACTCTCAATAGGTTTCCTTCTCTCAACTCAAATTAATCTGTTTCGCATTCACAGGCTGTCTCCAACACATGCTGAGTAAAAACTGCAGCTGAGTCTTTTGCACTAGTGTTTAACATTTTAAATGCTCTTCGCACACTGTATTTTACAGCAGCTGAGCCTTTGCCAAAAAGTAACATGTGGAGACAATGTAATTTCATGTCTCTGATGGATTGCCAAAGAGAGTACCTCAAGGGCTGATTTATGTTAAGTTTCACTTTAGCCTGGTCTCCAGTGAATTCTACTCATATTCAGCTATTCTGCAATATTGATGCTGAAAGAGCCCCATAGACCAGTTTTCTGTTTTGGGAGAAACCAAATTAAAATTCTTTGCTGAGAACATTAAGGAGCTTTCGCGATAGGAAAAAAAAAAAAAAAAAAAAAAAAAAAAAAATATATATATATATATATATATATATATATATATATATATATATATATATTCCTCTGAGTGTTCCGATGATTAAAAAGATTTGTTTTTATAAGCAGATGATTTCTCCTTTGGGGTCAGTGCTACTCTTACTGGACTTTTGGGTATTTTTTATGTGATTACAAGGCTGGGTGCTGGGGAAATTAATGGCATTGCTTCTGTTATATCGATGTTTCCTTTTATAATAGGTGCCATGGTCATGGTTTTTTGTATTTAATGTAACTTAATTGTTGTAGGGTCTTGGATGGATGGATGGATGGATGGATGGATGGATGGATGGATGGATGGATGGATGGATCTTTTTCAGGTTCAAAATGTTCACATTTTCTTAGTGTCTCCTGTGCTTGCTTGTGTTTTACTTCCTCTGTCTTAGACATGTGTTCATTAGTTTCTTTGTGTTTCCTTTCTGTATCCTTTTGTGATTATCTGCCCTCACCTCATTAGTTTTACATCCATTCAACTGTTTGTTACCTTTGTCCAGTCAGCCTTTGTTTCTCATCGTACAACTTGGAAAGAGTTAAGATGAAAGATAATATTGTCACATAAATGGTGTTTTCTCTTCCTAAAGATCTTTGCTCAGGTTTTGTGATCAAACCTTCATTGAAGCATTATAGAAAGAAGCTATTGTGGAAAATACCAAAAAACTGCAATTACAACATGTTTACTGCCTGGCACAAAAAAGTGGTATTTGTTTTTATAAATAATTTCCCAGTTTATAGATGACTATACTGGGTTTTGTGTTCAGTTTTACTAAAAGTCAGTTCTGCGCTCACTTTTTGATGTTCAAAGCATGGATCCCTGCATCATCAGTTCAGGTGGTCACAATTACCATCTCTCAACTCACTGTGAAAGGCAGCACTGCGGTGTCTCATCCAGATGATTTCAATCATGTCTCTCACTGTGGTGTGTCTGGTTTGTCGTGCATATATTCACCTTTTCATCTGTTGTTCCCCCCCTCAGACACAGCTCTTCTGAGAAGTACCTGCCTGGGAGAACTGCAGGTAATTACTGAAATGCTACAGCTCCTAGGAAAATTATTTTTCATTTGTACCATGTGCATTTGCATTCCCATTTAGCGTCTCTTTTATAGTTGTGTATTTGTAGGAGTATTCAAGAAGTGAAGGAAACGCAGTCCCACTTCAGTCTTTACCTAGATCTGAAATTAGTCAATAATTACACATGCTGCAGTGCTGTAACATAATGGGCTACAAGACTTCCCTACTTTCTCAAGCAGACTTAGTGCTCTGGTTCTCTGCAGGTTCTCAAAAACATCTCTTGAACACGACAATGACTTAATTATACACAGACCTCCACAGTGACTAGTTCTGAGTCTAGCACAGCACCTGTGGGATGTTGTGGACGTTGTATCTATTTATAAACAAAAGGTAACATTACTTGCTGTTCCCTGCAAGAATTTTGTGGCACACTTTCTGTGCAAGAGATGCAGTGATTTCAAGACAGTGACCTAAGGGTAGTTGTGAGGCCATCACATTTATTTTGTCATGAAAAACATGGGTGGTGGTGGATGTATGAGACACAACCCATCTTTATCCATTGGTTGCAAGGTGGTATGCTGATACGGGAGGCTTTTAACCTTGCATTAGATAGGTGTTTGTTGCATGGTTGGACAGGCTTGTGCATAGAGGTGAATTTATTCAGCACGCAAAAGTAGCAAAAAGACAGTAAAAACAAAATCAGCTGGGATGCTCTTCCTGCAGGCAGGAACAGGGTCAAACAGGGTCGTGTGATGGGTAGGTAGAAAGTTATAGTCAGTCAGTGAAGTTTACTGTACTGCACACTCACCTACTCTTGCAACTTGTAAAACTAAAGGGCTACAAGGACAAAAATGGGTATTAAAAACTGTCTTATCTTCTAATGCTCATTTAAGTAATTAAATGGTATTATGAGTCATTCAGCTCATTCATGCCCATTCAGCATACCGCATAATTTTCAGGATCAGCTCTACTTGAAGTAGTGGATTTTAAACAATTTCCATTAAGATTAAGCACGTCACACTTTATAAGTGAAAGCAGTCATTCTATTACATTTACGAAGCAATATTTTTGAACATTACCTGACTGCGCTTTATGACTGAGTGGAGAAGAAAATTGAAAACACAAATTGCTTTTTTGGGGTGTCATTAAAAGAAGGACAACTGCTTGAACCAAAGACCTGTAAAGAACATTTATATATGCAAAGGAGCTGAAATAATAATAAATAATGAATAATGAAAAATCAGCTCATTACATTTTTGCTTTCTCTCCTGATTTTATCTTACATTTCAGTTCTGTTCTTTCTCCCCTCCATTTTAAATGTCTTCGAGTGCATGACTTTGCATATTTAAATTGTCTAACGTTTCCTTCTTCTGTCATAAGATGGTAAAAAAAAGTCATGTTTCATGTGAGTTCCTTACTGTTAAATGCTAATGACTGATAACATTAGCCATATCCTTTATCATCTCAAGTGCCACAGCGATCCCAAACTCCTCCAGCCCCATCGCCTTATAATTAATGAGCATTTCGTAAACGATCTTATGCACATGCTCTACTGACTGATGGAATGTTTTGGGAACGTGCTGCCGGGTCACTGTGCTTATTGGGTGTCTCGTTAATGATGGAATGTTCCCCCCTAACGAGGGGGCGGGGCAGTGGTGCATGTCCAAGCAGGTGTGGTAGAAGCACCAAGAGATGGCTAATAAAAATGGAATTAGGAGGCTGGTCACCACCAGATTTGTATGAGGATATTCCTCATTGACTTTTCTCATTTAAATGCTAAAGTAATGTGAAAATTAATGCATAGAATTAAGTTGACAATAGGGTAACAAAGAGAGGTTCTGTTTTTACCATAAAAACAGAGTTTTTACAATTGAATATCAATGTTTGCCATGACCATTTTTTATTATTTGACAAAATAAGAACTCTTGGGCAAGCTTTCTTGTAATTTCTTTAAGTAGTCCTCAGGAATATCCAGGTTTCCTGAAGGACATTAAAGACTCTTCTCTTTGGCTGCCTTTTGTTCCATTCTCTGTCACGATGATCCCACATTGCTTCAATAATGTAAAAGTCCAGGCTCATGGGATGCCAGTTCATGACTGGCAGTGGTCTATTGTCTGTTTTCCTACCCAGGTATAATTTCACTGCATTGTCAGTGTGTTTGGGATCATTGTCCTGCTGAAAAATGAAGCTGTTGCCAATCAGACGGTTCCAGATGGTACTGCATTGTGGATCAACATCTGGCGATGTCATGATGTGTGGTGATGGAAACGTGGGGCCAAATGCAGACTAAGAGAGTTTTGCAGATTAAACGAAAGCTGACCTTTATTTGATGTTTCACAACAGTCCAATAGCACAATGCAGCTGGGGTGAGCAGAGTCAAACTAATGAGAAAGAGGGGAAGCACAACAAATCAAAATTCACACAAGACAAGAGACTAGCAAAATAAAATAGGAAGTAACTAAACACCGGATACAGAGACTCGACAAGATACAGGGGAGGCAGGAATAACCAACAACCAAGATTGGAATATAAAGAATTTCAAAGAGCAGAACCCAGATACCTAAAACTAAGAAAGCCTGAGAATAAAAATACTAAACATGTGCTTCATTGAACAGTAAAATGATCAACTGAAGTACCTGAAGCATTTCTCAGGGTTTATTTTCTTTTTATATACTTTTTACTCCTGCCACTTTTCTTGTTTGCTTGTTTTTATGTTTGAATGATTTATGGGTCAATTTAAAGTGGCTTAATTAAGCATTCCAATGAAAATGGACAAGTATAAAAGATTTAAAATGAGTGAAAAAACCAGCAGTGTCCAAAGAAAAGTTTCAAAAGACCTGCAGAAAGCCTGGAAAATATTACTCAAGATAACCTTAAAAAATTACAAAATACTCCTTTTACAAAAAGTCCTTTGAAGCAAATTATAAAATAATGAGCTTGGGCTGATTAATAAGTGAAATCTTCAGAAACAAATTTAATAAGACTTTTACTCTAAGAGTGCGTCTTTCTCCAGTGACCCCAATTCTTATGAAAAAGGAAATTTTCTTTCTTTGATATTTAATTGTCACTTCACCATCTTTGGTTTTATATTTGGGGTGGTAGTTTTTGTGTGTTCTTGATGTCAGACAGGCACACCACCGCACTGAGCACATACCTCTCCTTGACCTTGTTAGATAAATAAAATTAACATATTTAGTTGAATCCATGTTTTAGAGTCCTACTGTCCTTTTGAAAAGTTGGCTCTACAATTAACATGACAGCTGCAGCTGTTGATGCCATTTTTTACCAGTCAGTGAGCCTGCTTCTAGTGACCATGTGATAAATTAAAACGATAATTAAGTCTATGGTAGTAAAAGCTGAATTACTACAAACCATCCTGTATTGTTATTATTCAAACAAACAATTGTAACTTATTTAAATATATAATATATATAAATATATAATATTATTGCTGATTTATTTTAAATCAAAGTAACTCAAATTAATAATCTGAAATCATTTTAAGTTTAATTATAATTCCACCATTCACAGCCTTCACATTTCCATAATCATTTCCACAGCTTCAGGCAGCCTACATTCATAGAGTAGCTATTCAAAGACTCAGCAAGCTTCTAAGTTTTCTTGGTGTAAATATAATGTAAGTTGTGTTCTTTTTTATTGACAAATGACTGAACTTACCAGTACTGTGCAGTAAATATATTATACGACATTGTGCAAAAGTTTTGGAATGAAAAAGTGGGAAATAGTTGCAGAAATTTATTAAAATATGTTCAAACATACAAAGAAAAACAGTATATAAGGCAAAAAGTTTTTGTACAATTCTAATGAGTTTGAAAGTTAGTTTTTGGTAACACAGCATGCAGCACACTCTCTCAGGTAAGATGTCTTATAATTTATTTAAGCAGTCTTCAAGAATCATTCTCCAGGCCTCTTGAAGGGCATTCGAGTGCTCTTCTTTGGATGTTGGATGTTGTGGGTAGACACAACACTGATTCTTCATTTTAGTTAAGGTAATGGTGAATGGACTCATTCTTATATAGCATTTTTCTACTCTCCCCAAACACTTAAAGTACTTTATACAATTTGCCTCTTTCACTCATTCACACACACTAAGTGCAATCTAACATTCACGCACATTCCCACTCTAATGGCTGCATTGGAGAGCAGCTTGGGGTCAGTATCTTGCCCAAGGATATTTGCCATGCAGACTTGAGCAGCAAGGGATAGAACCACCAAGCTTCCAATTAGTAGATGACCCATTTCAGGAGGGTTGGTACCTTCAGAAGCCTGGAGAATATTCTTTAAGTCTCGCTTTAAAAAATTATACCAAGGTCTGGGTTCTTGTTGGTGTGGTTCAAGACATTTGCACGATACCATTTAGGGATAGGGAAAAATATGACTATCAACATATGACAAAGCTACTGCATAAATAGGCTCACAGTGTTAAATACCTCATCGGCTTCCAAATCATCCATTAACCATTTTAAATTTGCAGGGTGGCTGGACCCTATCGAGCTGCCATAGAGTGAGCAGCAGGGTACACACTGGACAGGTCCCCAATATGTTGCAAGGTTAACACACACAGGACTAACCATTCACATTAACTCTTAGGGCCAATTTAGAATCACCAATTAACCTAAGCCCACTAACTGCATGCCTTTGGGCTGTGCAAAAAAGCCACAGCACGAGGCATGAGGAGAACATGCAAACTCCATACTTTGCAGCCCAGCATTAAAACCAAGGACATTTCTACTCATATAATTATATAATGTGGTCTATTTTACTGTCTTATAATGCTATGACATTACCACTAGGAGTTAACGTTTTTGTTCTGATGTGATAGTATTTTCACTGTTTCGGGTAGCTGTGTGTTTATAAACCGGATGTATAGTAAAAAAAAAAAAGAAAAGCTTTCTTTATCTTTTCTTCAGCTTGCCCACACTCTCAACTAATGTGAGTATGTGAGATGTTACACACCGGCCCGAAGCCGGGGTGCAACACAACAAAAAGATAAACCCGATACATAATAACGACAAAAAAAAAACACACCACGGCAGAATGACGAGAGTTGGTTAATTTATTCACTGAACAGGTAGCGAGCTTCAGGGTGGGCGATGCCAAAACAACAAACAAAACACAATAGAAAGAAAAACAGAGCTAACTTACCTCCCACGATTCCAAAACAAAATACAATTCTCTAACCTGTCTCCCTACCCGAAACAGGAAAAAAGAGGGGAATAAAAGAAAACGGCTTCCCACCCCTACAGCTACCAAGCCCAGGTACAACCCTTTTCCAACATTAATATTGCAGCCCCGTGCAGTCACACACCACGACGGTCCCCAGTCACACAGCTCACGGGGAACCAGGAAAAGTCTCCTCACCGGCCCAGTCCAACCCCTTTTGTAGCTGGCCTCTTTCCTTCCTCCACCAATGGGCGGCCTCCACCTGGAAACAAGCATCGCTGAATAGAAATACAAACAATAACAACCCCGTACCACAAATAATGACCCTGGGTCATAACAGAGAAAGAAAGTCTGCATGGCTGTGTGCACTTTGCAGGATTTCACTCTTGGCTGTGATGCCCCTCTAATCCATAATAATTGGCTGGCTGCTGGCTGCTTCCAAATATGGACAGCTACCCTTTTGACCTTGTGCTGCTGCAGTCTTCAGGTCTAAAAATCCCTTATCCTTCCTGTAACCTCACCCCTACCTCCAAGCTCTCATACCTATACACATCGTCTTTCTTCCTACAGACTCCTGCCAAATTTCTTCAAAAGATATTGAAAGCATGAAGTGTGCTGCATGCTTTCAATATGTAAACATATAAACACAAGTACGTAATTCTTCTAAATGCAGACAGCATTCATTCACAGCATAACATTCGGATACATTTGTAGTTTCTGTTTTAGCTTTGAAGTTAGCAAATACAGGTTTAAACAAAAATACATGTTTTTATTGATTACTGTAACTCACCTTGACTGAGAATTACTATAAAACAAAATATATTAAAGAGGCAATATTGCTTTTATCTTCTCCTTTTTTTAATAATAAGGCACTGCACTCGAAAGAGAGAGAAGTTCTGCAAAATTATCTAATTTAATTCGACATTTTGACAGCATAATATTTTTTTCTAAAGACAGTGTGGTGCTCGGTTTGTTGGAATTAAACCTGAACCCTTTTAAAGACTAACTTTCACAATGGCTACATTACTCAGCAGCATAAAAAGTGTAATATTACAGCAGTATTTTTCTCTGAAACTAAGCCAAGCCATCTCATATTCTAACATATGCATAGATTTGGTGGACAGTCAGAATTACCTTTCACATTCATGTATTCACATGCCCCACCTGAAAATATTAATTCCCCTAACACCCTCATTATTTCAACCATGAACTCAAGCTCACCTCACAGCATAACTTTCAATATCATACTCTGTCCTCTCACCACCCTGCTAACACCTTTCCTGCACACCATTTTATTATTACAGTGATGACAATGTAATATTTCCACCAATGATGCTAATGTCTTGTCCCAGGTAATTCCATTCCAATGACTCATTTTAATGTGGGGCTAATGGGAAAGTGACCAGGGCTGAAGAAAGATGGAGACCTTTTCAATGACTTTGTAATGTACATATCTGCCAATCAAAAGAGGCAACAAGTCAGTACATTTAACATGTACACAAGGTTACAAAAAGAGCATCATTAAATGCGTAATGCATTAAAGTAGATGACCCTTAGCACTACTGGAGCATTGGCCTCCACAGTCAACAGTTTAATCAAATAGAGCAGTTTTGGGTTGTGGTGGAAAGAGATTTGAGAGATTTGCATCACAGTGTGCTGCCAAAAGATGATAGATAGATAAATAGATTACAGCATCTTGTTGAATTTGAATGAAATTGCCACATAATCACCACTAACCACTATATACTGTACTACTGTATGCATTAATATAAATGCTAAGCGGTAAAGCTGCGGAGATTGAATCCCCTATTGCAGGAGAATATTCATGTGTGTTTTGTACTTGAAATAGTCTTAAAAAGTGATTGGACAAAGGTCATTAAATAGAATAGATATATTTTAAATATTGTTTTATAAATATAATGCTGTGTAGACTTTTCTTTAGCATTTTTCTAATGTCAGATCATCAGTTACTGTGTAAGGTGTTGGTTTTTCAAGCTGTTGACTTCTCGTTTTAGAACAGATTTCCTCAGTTGGACTCAGCGTAGGTGGTAGCTCACTGTTGCGTAATGCTATATGATGCTTTGCTGATACCAAATCACTTTTCCACTCCAGATGTGCCTGCAGATGTCACTTGCTAGCAATTTAATGGCAGGTGGCAATGTTTTTCATGGCAACTGCGCTGAACTGATGAACCGAGGCTCCATTATTATCCCCCATGAGAATTAATACCCTTTATCCGTGTGCTGAGATTGCCATTAGTGATTAGGATAGGGAACTATTACAGGATAAGCCCAGCCAAAATTCAGCAATTTGTTTTGTGTACAAATACAGGTTAAAGGAGCAAAGTTTTACTGCTCACATATTGCTGCTCAGCATCAGTCTATTTCACATTATTCAGTTACAGACACACACTCATACATACTCAAACCTGGGAGAAAAATTTGTTCTTTACTGTCAACGACCGAACAGAAATGTTAGGGTAATATAATCAGTAAGTATCTTGTTCAAGGGATACCAGGTTATAAATACGAAAACCCACCTCAGAAACAGGTGAAAATACAGTGCAATTGGACTGAATCGTTATACTATGTAAGTTTAATAAAGAATAAATGGCACCGTCCAAATGCTTGATGAATTAGGTGCAGGAGTGAGCAGAAATACCAACAAACAAAGGTGTTATCTCAGGTCAGATAGCTCTGTTTCTGTCTGAGCCTGCTTGCCCCAATATGGCTCCATTAGCAAATACAATTTCAGCTGTTACAGACGACTGAAACCCTATCAGAAGGAATCACACATTGTGGGCAAACTGAGAAACACACACAGACACACACACATATACAGCACTGCCCAGGGCAGGTGAGTATTCAACTTCACAAAATGTACAAAGACATGGACGCACACACACACACACACACACACACACACACACACACACACACACACAGAGGTAGTATTCAACAGTATTGTTTTTCTCTTAAACAACTTGATCTAGTGCTAGATCTTAAAAGCTGCCTATTGAACACAACAGAAAAAGGACAAGAATGCGTTATATGAAGATTCTGCTGAAAACTATCAGGCAAGAAAAATACTTCCTAAACACTTACCTGCTTATTTTCTCCTATATATGAGGTGCTTTTGTGATTGTAAAGCAGAAATACAGGAAAAGAATGGAAATAAGGGGGAACGAGGAGTTGGAGAGAGAGCAAAAGTTAGAGAAACGTGAATATGAAAGGGTAAAAAAATCATGAGAGGAAATTGGAAAAGATAAAGAGGGGCCGAGAAAGAGGGAGAGATTATGTACCTTTGGCGGATCCTGTTTCTCTACCCTCTGTTGGGCGAAATGTGTTGTGTTAGCTAAAATTCATCCCTGGCTAAGCAGAAAAGTATTTGTCTCAGTTGCTGGCAGAGGATTTGTGGTGTGGTGTGGCAGAGGCTTAAAGAAACAACCGCTATTATCATCGTGTGTTTACGGTTCACTCTTAAATATTGGCTGCAAAAATCCAAAAAAGAGAAACCTGTAATTGATTTTTGACAAAAATGTCCCTTTTTTTGCTTGTGGATAATACATATATAAGAGTTCCAACTATTTGTGCACTCGAAGTAGTCAGGATGGCTTTTGGTGTGTTGACAACCGTCCCATAGCAGCAAGCTACATTTTCAGTAATTGTAACTGCACTGAGTCAGCAAATACTGACCACAATCGTGCTGTTCAGTCTGCATTAACTGAGAATTTGTCCATCGATATTCGCACAAGCCGCACTAAGCAGTATTGCCAATGACAACACTGGTTGATGAACACTGAGAAAATCAGTCCTCATAGGTTTTATTTTATGCTAAAGCAACATTAACCCACTGCAGCAAAACTGGATGCCAGTGGTGTCAGCTCTGAGTGTGCTGGTGTTTTAGGGATAAGGAAAACCAGTGCTAATAAACTTCAAGAAATTATCAGTGCCAGCAGAGATTAAAAAGCACTTTCAAGATTAGTGTACATTAAATGTGAGTGTACCGAGCATTGACCACATCACCAATTTTCTAAGTAAGAGAGTATCCTTAGTCGTGCGTTTCATCACCCTATACAGGGAGTGCAGAATTATTAGGCAAGTTGTATTTCTGAGGAATAATTTTATTATTGAACAACAACCATGTTCTCAATGAACCCAAAAAACTCATTAATATCAAAGCTGAATGTTTGTGGAAGTAGTTTTTAGTTTGTTTTTAGTTTTAGCTATTTTAGGGGGATATCTGTGTGTGCGGGTGACTATTACTGTGCATAATTATTAGGCAACTTAACAAAAAACAAATATATACCCATTTCAATCATTTATTTTTACCAGTGAAACCAATATAACATCTCCACATTCACAAATATACATTTCTGACATTCAAAAACAAAACAAAAACAAATCAGCGACCAATATAGCCACCTTTCTTTGCAAGGACACTCAAAAGCCTGCCATCCATGGATTCTGTCAGTGTTTTGATCTGTTCACCATCAACATTGCGTGCAGCAGCAACCACAGCCTCCCAGACACTGTTCAGAGAGGTGTACTGTTTTCCCTCCTTGTAAATCTCACATTTGATGATGGACCACAGGTTCTCAATGGGGTTCAGATCAGGTGAACAAGGAGGCCATGTCATTAGTTTTTCTTCTTTTATACCCTTTCTTGCCAGCCACGCTGTGGAGTACTTGGACGCGTGTGATGGAGCATTGTCCTGCATGAAAATCATGTTTTTCTTGAAGGATGCAGACTTCTTCCTGTACCACTGCTTGAAGAAGGTGTCTTCCAGAAACTGGCAGTAGGACTGGGAGTTGAGCTTGACTCCATCCTCAACCCGAAAAGGCCCCACAAGCTCATCTTTGATGATACCAGCCCAAACCAGTACTCCACCTCCACCTTGCTGGCGTCTGAGTCGGACTGGAGCTCTCTGCCCTTTACCAATCCAGCCACGGGCCCATCCATCTGGCCCATCAAGACTCACTCTCATTTCATCAGTCCATAAAACCTTAGAAAAACCAGTCTTGAGATATTTCTTGGCCCAGTCTTGACGTTTCAGCTTGTGTGTCTTGTTCAGTGGTGGTCGTCTTTCAGCCTTTCTTACCTTGGCCATGTCTCTGAGTATTGCACACCTTGTGCTTTTGGGCACTCCAGTGATGTTGCAGCTCTGAAATATGGCCAAACTGGTGGCAAGTGGCATCTTGGCAGCTGCACGCTTGACTTTTCTCAGTTCATGGGCAGTTATTTTGCGCCTTGGTTTTTCCACACGCTTCTTGCGACCCTGTTGACTATTTTGAATCAAACGCTTGATTGTTCGATGATCACGCTTCAGAAGCTTTGCAATTTTGAGACTGCTGCATCCCTCTGCAAGATATCTCACTATTTTTGACTTTTCTGAGCCTGTCAAGTCCTTCTTTTGACCCATTTTGCCAAAGGAAAGGATGTTGCCTAATAATTATGCACACCTGATATAGGGTGTTGATGTCATTAGACCACACCCCTTCTCATTACAGAGATGCACATCACCTAATAAGCTTAATTGGTAGTAGGCTTTCCAGCCTATACAGCTTGGAGTAAGACAACATGCATGAAGAGGATGATGTGGACAAAATACTCATTTGCCTAATAATTCTGCACTCCCTGTAGAGGTCAGCAGATTTTTATCAAGAATGTCTCAATACTTTTTTCTATTCATCCTTGCTTCAATTCAAGTCTAGTGTAGAATGCTGAAAAACAGCCCCGCATCATGATGTTCCCATCTCCAAACCACACAGTTGGTATGGTGTTTTGGGGATGATATGCTATGATGTGCCTTTTGACCTCCAAACATGGTGCCTATTATGGCACTTCTTTCCACTTTCGGGTTATGGCACCAGGCACCTTCTGTAACCAAATCCATTGCAATGTTTTTGTCTTACGAGAGCTCATTGATTTTACCCATCATGAGATGTTGTATACGAGTATTAGGGCCACATTCAGAAAAAAACAAATTATTATTCATTTTGAGGAAAAACAAAAAACTATTTTGAGAAAAAAGTCAAGATTGCATTTCAAGAAAAAAGTTGAGTGAAAGTGAAATCCTACTTCAGAATTGGTTTTAGTACCAATTCTAGTACATGTGGTGATAAGTATAAGGACATCGAAAGAATGGTGTAGAAAGCTGCACCTTGTCAGATGGAAAAACACAAGCTTGGAAGAATGAATTTGTACAAAACGACATGGCTGGTAGTGGACAGATTCAAGGTTTCCAGTGTTTACAGCCTCATAAAGAGGATGTATCACTACATGGCTGATCGATTTATTTCATTAAGTCATGTACACAAGGCGTGTTGTAGAGGGTATCTTCAATCAACAACTAGCATCTGCACATTTCAACATAGATTTACGACTTTATTCTTGAAATTTCAATTTTATTCTCAAATTGATCAATAATATTTTATTTTCTTTATGTGGTCCTAATACTCATTCATGACACTTGAGAATTTCATATCAATAACAAATTTAGAAATATATTTACTTGGAAAACTGATGACATGCTCAATACTTATTTTACTCACTTTGTGTTATACATGCACATAAATCCATGTTTCCCTTTTCATCCTTTCTGATTGTTTCAGTAATTTTGCATTTGGCTAAAGTTAGTGTTACTGCTGGTAGCATGAGGCAATACCTGGATGCTACCAAAGTTCCACAGGTAGTCCCACCCTTCCATGATGGCACATCAATACATGACATTGTCAGAAAGTTTGTTGTGTTTTCAGCACAGTCTCAAGAGCATTGGGGAGATTCTAGGAGACAGGTTACTCAAGGAGAGCTGAACAGGGCTGTAGAAGGTCCTTAACCCATCAGCATCAGAATCAGAATCAGAATCAGAATACTTTATTGATCCCTGGGGGAAATTATTTTTTGTTACAGTGCTCCATTTTAAACCAACATTAAGACAAGACAGACAATACGCTAACTAAGAATAGTACAATATATACATATATATACATACATACATACATAAGTCACTTATAAATAAATATTTGGAAAAGAAACATGTGTAGTTGTAGCAGCAAACAGTGTGTTAAGTGGATGCGTTGTACAGGGAGATGGCCACAGGCAGGAATGATTTCCTGTGTCGTTCAGTGGTGCTTTTCGGTAATCTCAGTCTCTCACTGAACGAGCTCCTGTGACTGACCAACATGTCATGGAGTGGGTGGGAGGTGTTATCCAACATTGTCTTTATCTTGGACAGCATCCGCCTCTCCGACACCACCTTGAGGGAGTCCAGCTCCATCCCCACAACATTGCTGGCCTTACGGATCAGTTTATTAAGTCTGTTGGCATCTGCGACCCTCAGCCTGCTCCCCCAGCATGCAACAGCATAGAGGATCGCACTGGCCACCACAGACTCATAGAAAATCCTCAGCATTTTCTGGCAGATGTTGAAGGACCTCAGTCGCCTCAAAAAATAGAGACGACTCTGGCCCTTCCTGTAAAGTGCTGTGGTGTTTTTAGCCCAGTCCAGTTTATTGTCAATGTGTACTCCAAGGTATTTATAGTCCTCCACAATGTCAACACTGACCCCCTGGATTGAAACAGGGGTCAAGTGTTTCCTGGTCTTCCTGAAGTCCACGATCAGTTCCTTGGTCTTTGCCACGTTGAGCTGCAGATGATTCTGCTCACACCACGTGACAAAGGAGTCGACCACAGCCCGGTACTCTGTCTCATCATCCCTGCTGATGCATCCAACCACCGCAGAGTCATCAGAAAACTTCTGAAGATGGCAGGTCTCTGTGCAGTGGCTGAAGTCTGTGGTGTAGAGGGTGAAGAGGAAGGGGGAGAGGACAGTCCCCTGTGGTGCCCCTGTGTTGCTAATCACCTTGTCAGACACACACTGTGGGAGACGTACATATTGTGGTCTTCCTGTCAGGTAATCAACAATCCAGGACACCAGAGAAGCATCCACCTGCATCGCTGCTAAGTTATCATCCAGGAGGGTCGGCCTGATGGTGTTGAAAGCACTAGAAAAGTAAAAAAACATGACCCTCACAGTGCTCGCCGGCTGGTCCAGATGGGTGTAGACACGATTGAGCAGGTAGATGATGGCGTCCTCTGTTCCGAGACGAGGCTGATAAGCGAACTGAAGGGGATCCAGATGTGGTCTTACTATGGGTCGCAGCTGGTCCAGGATGAGCCTTTCCAGGGTCTTCATGATGTGGGAGGTCAGTGCCACGGGCCTGTAATCCTGGGGGCCACTGGGACGAGGCGTCTTTGGTACAGGGACGAGGCATGATGTCTTCCACATCACCGGGACCCTCTGCAGACTCAGACTCAGCATAAACAGTTTATGAAAGACTCCACACAGCTGGGGGGCACAGGCCTTGAGGACAAGGGGACTCACTCCGTCTGGTCCAGCAGACTTGCCTGAGTGAAGTCTCCTCATTTGCATCTCAACCTGGTATTGAGTGAAGGTGATGGGTGGGGGAGGGGTGTCAGGAATCTCACAGGAGGCAACATGTGAAGAGAGAGGCTGGCACAGTGGTGTGGCTCTGGATTCCAGGCTGACTGCAGGTGAGGTTGTGGGGGTAGGAGCAGACACTGTGGTGTCGAATCTATTGAAAAACAGATTCAACTCGTCGGCTCTATTCTCACCTCCCTCAGCTCCCCTGCTGTTGGTTGGCCTGAATCCAGTGATGGTCTTCATGCCCCTCCACACCTCTCTCATGCTGTTCTGCTGGAGTTTCCACTCCAGCTTCCTCCTGTAATTGTCCTTAGCCTCTCTGATCTTGTCCTTTAGTAACACCTGGACCTTCCTCACCTCCTCTTTATTGCCCCCTCTGAAAGCCCTCTTCTTGTTGTTGAGGAGGGCTTTGATGTCCTTAGTCACCCACGGCTTGTTATTTGGGTAACAATGAACAGTCTGAGCTGGAACAATGGAGTCGGTGCAGAAAGTTATGTAGTCTGTGATACACTCAGTAAGCCCATTGATGTCCTCGGCGTGAGGCTCACAGAGTGTTTCCCAGTCGGTCACCTCGAAACAGCTCTGTAGTTCCGCTATTGCCTCCTCTGACCACCTCCTAACAGTCCTGGTGGTCACAGGTTCCCTCCTCACAATTGGCACATAGCGGGGGGTGAGGTGAATCAGGTTATGATCTGACCTACCAAGTGGGGGGAGGGAGGAGGAGCTGTATGCATCCTTGACGTTAGCATACAGTAAGTCTAAAGTTTTCTCTCCCCTGGTGGGACAGTCCACATATTGTTTGAATGTTGGTAGTGTATTGTCCAGTGATACATGGTTGAAGTCACCCGAGATCACAATAAAGGCACTCGGGTGCTGAGTCTGTAGCCGAGCTATGGCAGAGTGGATAGTGTCACATGCAGCTGTGGGGTTAGCAGAGGGAGGAACATAAACAGCCACCAAGATGACGTGAGAGAATTCCCTGGGTAAATAATACGGCCTGAGTCCAACAGCACACAGTTCAGTGTCCGGGCAACAAATCCTTTCTTTGATTGTTATGTTGGCAGGGTTACACCACCGGTTGTTAACTAAAACAGCAAGCCCACCTCCTTTACGCTTACTGCTAGCGATGCTGTCCCTGTCCGCCCGAACAGTGTGGAAGCCTTCCACGGAAGCATTCTCATCGGGAATGACCTGGTGCAGCCATGATTCGGTGAAACACATCAGGCTACACTCTCGGTATTCCCTCTGACTCCGTACCAGTGCTGAGAGCTCGTCGATTTTACTTGCCAACGATCGCACATTTCCCATCACGATAGACGGCAGACACGGTTTAAACCTCCTCCTCGCTTCGAGCCTCCGCTGTCTCACCGTCACCTTTTTTCTTCTCTTCTGTCCTTGACCTCTGCATCCCCGATGTGTTTTCCTCCAAATTTCAGCTGGTACTTCTGCGGGCACTTCTGCGGGCCTGGCCAGCGAGCCGGCCGGCATCAGGGTGATCAGCTGATCTCTGGAGTAAACAGTCCGTGCGTGTAGGAGATGTGCCGCGGTCCCGTTCCATGATAAAAGTAACAGTTCCACGGCCACCAGAAGAACAAAAACTCTCTCAATACACATGATTGAGTAAGAGATAGAAAACGGAGGAAAATACAAGTCAGAAAAAAAAAAAGAATACGTAAGAAAAAAGAGCTAAACTAAGAGAAAAGCAGGAGCGACTGTAACAGGCTGCACGCTGGTTGGCGCATGCGCACTTACGATGTAAGTTGTCACGGAGCGCTGTGCGGCAGGCAGGAGTAGGACCCAAAATGCAGGACTCACAGGCACGAGGGAATGAACTCAAAACTCAGCTTTATTCGCTGGCAGAACAGACATATAAACTAAACCAAACTGGGAAACCATAAACTAAGAACTCACAGAGAGACACACAGGGAGATCCACACAGCAAGAGGGACGACGTCACGCTGAACAGAGGGAGACGCAGACAGAAATACACAGAGGGTTAACGAGGGGAGTGGGAACACACGGGGAACACAGGTGACACTGATAGCCATAACGAGACAGGGCGGGGTGAACTGAACACTGACGGGAGAGGTGAAACAGGGAGCACAGAGGTTCAGACAGGAGGAGAGAGAGCACGAGTAGAACACCAACATAACAGGCAGGGGAGACACGGAATAAACACGAAAGGGGACGAGGGCTCATAAATACATAGAGGGGCACACAGGGAGACATGAAGGGCAAGGGATCAAAACTAGAAGCCATAGAATAAATCACACAAGTACAATAATACGAAAATCACAAAGAACTAAAAACGCTGGGTCAGGAGACCCAGGACCGTGACAGTACCCCCCCCTCAAGGGCTGGCTCCAGACAGCCCAAACACAGAAAAACAAAACCAAACAGAAAACAACCCAGGGCGGGCGGCGGGGGCCCAGGACGGAGGGCTCGGAACAGAAAACAAAGAGCACAGAAAACACCGGAGCCCAAGAAAACAACCCAAAACACAGAGCAGTTCAGGGGGCCGACCGTGCGGAAGGCAACGGCGGAGACGCGGAAACAGTTCAGGAGGCCGACCGTGCGCAAGGCAACGGCGGCGACGCGGAAACAGTTCAGGAGGCCGGCCGTGCGCAAGGCAACGGCGGCGACGCGGAAACAGTTCAGGAGGCCGGCCGTGCGCAAGGCAACGGCGGCGGCGAAGGAGACGACGGAGCAGTTCAGGAGGCCGACCGCGCGGAAGGCAGCGGCGGCGGCGAAGGAGACGACGGAGCAGTTCAGGAGGCCGACCGCGCGGAAGGCAGCGGAAGGCAGCGGCGGCGGCGAAGGAGACGACGGAGCAGTTCAGGAGGCCGACCGCGCGGAAGGCAGCGGCGGCGGCGAAGGAGACGACGGAGCAGTTCAGGAGGCCGACCGCGCGGAAGGCAGCGGCGGCCCTCCAGTCCCAGGCGTGCCGGCCATGGCCCGGTGGGCGCAGGGCCAGACGAGGCAGCTGATGAGGATGCTGGACCAGACGAGGCAGCTGATGAGGATGCTGGACCAGACGAGGCAGCTGATGAGGATGCTGGACCAGACGAGGCAGCTGATGAGGATGCTGGACCAGACGAGGCAGCTGATGAGGATGCTGGACCAGACGAGGCAGCTGATGAGGATGCTGGACCAGACGAGGCAGCTGATGAGGATGCTGGACCAGACGAAGCAGCTGATGAGGATGCTGGACCAGACGAAGCAGCTGATGAGGATGCTGGACCAGACGAAGCAGCTGATGAGGATGCTGGACCAGACGAAGCAGCTGAAGAGGAGGCTGCGGCAGACGAAGGCCCTGAAGAGGAGGCTGCGGCAGACGAAGGCCCTGAAGAGGAGGCTGCGGCAGACGAAGGCTCTGAAGAGGAGGCTGCGGCAGACGAAGGCTCTGAAGAGGAGGCTGCGGCAGACGAAGGCTCTGAAGAGGAGGCTGCGGCAGACGAAGGCTCTGAAGAGGAGGCTGCGGCAGGCGAAGGCTCTGAAGAGGAGGCTGCGGCAGGCGAAGGCTCTGAAGAGGAGGCTGCGGCAGGCGAAGGCTCTGAAGAGGAGGCTGCGGCAGACGAAGACTCGGAGGCCGGGCCAGGCGAGGTTGCAGAGGCTGAGGCCGGGCCAGGCGAGGTTGCAGAGGCTGAGGCCGGGCCAGGCGAGGTTGCAGAGGCTGAGGCCGGGCCAGGCGAGGTTGCAGAGGCTGAGGCCGGGCCAGGCGAGGTTGCAGAGGCTGAGGCCGGGCCAGGCGAGGTTGCAGAGGCTGAGGCCGGGCCAGGCGTAGCAGAAGCACAGGCGGATGTAGCCGGGCCAGGTGATGACGAGGCGGTCGCAGATGGCGGCTGGACAGGCTCCTCGGGCCCTCCAGCTGATGCGGCGTGAGGCTGAACGGGCCCCTCGGACCCTCCAGCGGAGACAGGAGGCTGAACGGGCCCCCTCGGACCCTCCAGCGGAGACAGGAGGCTGAACGGGCCCCTCGGACCCTCCAGCGGAGACAGGAGGCTGAACGGGCCCCTCGGACCCTCCAGCGGAGACAGGAGGCTGAACGGGCCCCTCGGACCCTCCAGCGGAGACAGGAGGCTGAACGGGCCCCTCGGACCCTCCAGCGGAGACAGGAGGCTGAACGGGCCTCTCGGACCCTCCAGCGGAGACAGGGAGGTGCTGGCCGGGCTCACTGGAACCCCCAGCGGACGAGGTAGATGGCGGCGTGGGAGCCACGGAGTCCTGGATGAGCTCATCCGAGCTTCCAGCAGGAGCTGATGTAGAGCCAGAGAGGTTTGGGACCCCTGGCTGAATGTTAAGCCGAACAGAAGACCGTATTGCTATCGGGGACTGGGCCAATGGTTCAGGTGCGAGCTGAGCTGCTGGACACACGGGGACCTGAGCTGCTGGACACACGGGGACCTGAGCTGCTGGACACACGGGGACCTGAGCTGCTGGACACACGGGGACCTGAGCTGCTAACGGTGGAGAAGTAAATGACTGCACAGGGGACTGAACTGATGTCTGTAGTAACGGTGGTGGTGAGGGTGGAGTAGGTGGTGGAGTTAATGACTTCACAGGGGAATGAACTAGAGGTAGTGACGGTTGTGGTGCTGGTGGTTGAGTGGGTGACTGTGCTAAAGGAGGCTGCACTGGGGACACCGGAGACTGCACTGGGGACACCGGAGACTGCACTGGGGACACTGGAGACTGCACTGGGGACACTGGAGACTGCACTGGGGACACTGGAGACTGCACTGGGGACACTGGAGACTGCACTGATGGTTGTAGTGGAGGTGTAACGGGTGAAGGAGTGGCTGAAGTGGCTGTGGGTCGGACGGCTAGTGGCTCAGCTACAGGGTATGGCAACGGCAGGGCTATGGGTTGAATGACTGGCTGAGTAGCAGCCTGAGTGGCTGGGTGTAGTGACGGTTGTGGTGGAAGAGAAACAGGTGGCAGTGTGGATGATGGAGCTAAGGGCGACTGAGTGGCAGACCGAACTGATGACTGAAGCGATGGTAGAGGTGAAAATGGAGCTTGTGGTGGAGTTAATGGCTGAGCTAACGGGGACACAGGAGACTGAACTGAGGGTGGCTGCGAGGGAGCTAACGGAGCTGTGAAGGACTGCGAGGGAGCTAACGGAGCTGTGAAGGGCTGCGAGGGAGCTAACGGAGCTGTGAAGGGCTGCGAGGGAGCTAACGGAGCTGTGAAGGGCTGCGAGGGAGCTAACGGAGCTGTGAAGGGCTGCGAGAGAGCTGGCTGAGCTGGGACGGGCTGCGAGGGAGCTGGCTGAGCTGGGACGGGCTGCGAGGGAGCTGGCTGAGCTGGGACGGGCTGCGAGGGAGCTGGCTGAGCTGGGACGGGCTGCGAGGGAGCTAACTGAGCTGGGACGGGCTGCGAGGGAGCCGACTGAGCTTCTGGTAGCACAACAGGTGAATTAGAAGGCTGAATGTCCGGCTGTGGGGTGGCGCGTCGGCGGCGTGAATGCCGTTTCTTTTTCCCCGCAGATGGCTCCAAAGGGCCGGGAAAAACCACATCCGGCCGGTGAAACTGACGCGGCTGCTCCAGGGTGGCTGTTGTCTGTTGCTGCTGGGCCAAGTCTGATATTTCCCGAGTTCGCGCCGCCTCCCGGGCGTTATTCAAATTGGCCAATAGGTCCAAACATCCACTGACCTGGCGGAGATGAGAATTTCCTTTGAGGATTGCTTCGATAGCATTTATCCCCACAATCTTGGCCCTTGTATTGGAAGTGTGAGTTATCCACTCGACTAGGCGTTGGACACGTATCAGATCGCTCTCCCCGGGTAAGTCTGCTGGGTCCATATCTGGTGACGTCGTACTGTCACGGAGCGCTGTGCGGCAGGCAGGAGTAGGACCCAAAATGCAGGACTCACAGGCACGAGGGAATGAACTCAAAACTCAGCTTTATTCGCTGGCAGAACAGACATATAAACTAAACCAAACTGGGAAACCATAAACTAAGAACTCACAGAGAGACACACAGGGAGATCCACACAGCAAGAGGGACGACGTCACGCTGAACAGAGGGAGACGCAGACAGAAATACACAGAGGGTTAACGAGGGGAGTGGGAACACACGGGGAACACAGGTGACACTGATAGCCATAACGAGACAGGGCGGGGTGAACTGAACACTGACGGGAGAAGTGAAACAGGGAGCACAGAGGTTCAGACAGGAGGAGAGAGAGCACGAGTAGAACACCAACATAACAGGCAGGGGAGACACGGAATAAACACGAAAGGGGACGAGGGCTCATAAATACATAGAGGGGCACACAGGGAGACATGAAGGGCAAGGGATCAAAACTAGAAGCCATAGAATAAATCACACAAGTACAATAATACGAAAATCACAAAGAACTAAAAACGCTGGGTCAGGAGACATAAGTAAGGCACATCTGCTCCTTTGTGCCAAGAGGAACAGGATGAGCACTGCGAGAGCCTTACAAAATTCAGCAAGCTACTGGTGTGAATAAAACAGACTTCATGAGAGTGGCCTGAGGGCTCAACTTTCTCTAATGGGCCCCATGTTCACTGCCTGGAAATGTGGAGCCCGACTGGCATTCGCCACAGAATACCAGAATTGGCGGGTTTACTACAGTCAGCTTTTGCTTTTCACAGATGCGAGCAGGCTCAATCTGAACACATGTGACCAGAGAAGCCATGGATAATGTTATGCTGCCTTTAACACTGTTCAGCATAACCGTTTGTTGGTGGGTCAGTGATGGTGTGGTAAGTAATACCCATGGCTGGGTGCACAGATCTCTAAAGGGTAGGCAATGGCACCCAGACTGCCATTAGGTTTCGGCCTGACCTGAATCCAGTAGGACACATCTGGAAGATGTTTCAGGCCATTTGATGCTACCAAGTTGGACCTCAGACTGTCGGGGAGCTTAGTGATTCCCATCTGTCATCTCATACAAACACACAGGGGCCATACAAACTATACAATTTTAAGCTGCTGCAATGAGATTTTGGCAAAATAGACTATGCTGCTGCATAATTTTTTCACTTTGATATTTTTGTCTTTGATTCAGCCCTCTGCGAGATGATGCTTTTTATTTCTATCAAATGATGCGACATCCTTTCATTCCCATCACTCAGTCCATATCTGTATAGATATCCAGCAGATTCTTTTTCATTGAGATTTGATGTGTTTTCAAAGTGTCCCTGTATACCCTTTTTTAATATACAGGGAGTGCAGAATTATTAGGCAAATGAGTATTTTGTCCACATCATCCTCTTCATGCATGTTGTCTTACTCCAAGCTGTATAGGCTGGAAAGCCTACTACCAATTAAGCATATTAGGTGATGTGCATCTCTGTAATGAGAAGGGGTGTGGTCTAATGACATCAACACCCTATATCAGGTGTGCATAATTATTAGGCAACGTCCTTTCCTTTGGCAAAATGGGTCAAAAGAAGGACTTGGCAGGCTCAGAAAAGTCAAAAATAGTGAGATATCTTGCAGAGGGATGCAGCAGTCTCAAAATTGCAAAGCTTCTGAAGCGTGATCATCGAACAATCAAGCGTTTGATTCAAAATAGTCAACAGGGTCGCAAGAAGCGTGTGGAAAAACCAAGGCGCAAAATAACTGCCCATGAACTGAGAAAAGTCAAGCGTGCAGCTGCCAAGATGCCACTTGCCACCAGTTTGGCCATATTTCAGAGCTGCAACATCACTGGAGTGCCCAAAAGCACAAGGTGTGCAATACTCAGAGACATGGCCAAGGTAAGAAAGGCTGAAAGACGACCACCACTGAACAAGACACACAAGCTGAAACGTCAAGACTGGGCCAAGAAATATCTCAAGACTGATTTTTCTAAGGTTTTATGGACTGATGAAATGAGAGTGAGTCTTGATGGGCCAGATGGATGGGCCCGTGGCTGGATTGGTAAAGGGCAGAGAGCTCCAGTCCGACTCAGACGCCAGCAAGGTGGAGGTGGAGTACTGGTTTGGGCTGGTATCATCAAAGATGAGCTTGTGGGGCCTTTTCGGGTTGAGGATGGAGTCAAGCTTAACTCCCAGTCCTACTGCCAGTTTCTGGAAGAAACCTTCTTCAAGCAGTGGTACAGGAAGAAGTCTGCATCCTTCAAGAAAAACATGATTTTCATGCAGGACAATGCTCCATCACACGCGTCCAAGTACTCCACAGCGTGGCTGGCAAGAAAGGGTATGAAAGAAGAAAAACTAATGACATGGCCACCTTGTTCACCTGATCTGAACCCCATTGAGAACCTGTGGTCCATCATCAAATGTGAGATTTACAAGGAGGGAAAACAGTACACCTCTCTGAACAGTGTCTGGGAGGCTGTGGTTGCTGCTGCACGCAATGTTGATGGTGAACAGATCAAAACACTGACAGAATCCATGGATGGCAGGCTTTTGAGTGTCCTTGCAAAGAAAGGTGGCTATATTGGTCGCTGATTTGTTTTTGTTTTGTTTTTGAATGTCAGAAATGTATATTTGTGAATGTGGAGATGTTATATTGGTTTCACTGGTAAAAATAAATGATTGAAATGGGTATATATTTGTTTTTTGTTAAGTTGCCTAATAATTATGCACAGTAATAGTCACCTGCACACACAGATATCCCCCTAAAATAGCTAAAACTAAAAACAAACTAAAAACTGCTTCCAAAAACATTCAGCTTTGATATTAATGAGTTTTTTGGGTTCATTGAGAACATGGTTGTTGTTCAATAATAAAATTATTCCTCAAAAATACAACTTGCCTAATAATTCTGCACTCCCTGTAGATTCCTTTAATTTGACAGTGTTGTTTTGGTTTATTTGATGGCTATTTTTGTTCACTCATTAGATGGCTGGATGTCATCATTTATTCAATTTTCAGTGAGCTATCACGAAGCCAGAAGAACATTACATTCATGGGCAGATGGAAGAAGGGAAATTTCATTAGCCTAGAAAAGTCACAAAGGAAAAGCATGAAAAAGAGGAACTGTGTTTTCTCCTTGGTTTGTTCTTGAAACTTCCTCCTCTACCAGCATCCTATCTCCAAATTAGCTTTTCCTGAGGCATTGTACATATGGTGTAATGGAGTGCTTCTGGTGGATTTGTATAGCTTATCTGTGCAGGATATACTCTGTTACAAAATGATTTGTCCCGCAGTGATGAAACACAGAAAGTCAATTCCTTTTCACTGTTGATTTTGTGCGTGCTTTCTTTGTTGTTATTATTAATTGTGTTTGACAGCTTATATTTTACTAATTCACTCTCTAAGTGGAGACATCTGTTTTTCATTTAAACCTCACCGCCATAGGGAACCCCTCTCAAGATACATGCACATCTGCTTACATATACAAACACGTACACTCATAAACTCACAAACATAAGCAAATGAACAAGGAACCCATATGTTTTCTGACTTTCCATTCGGTGACATTTTCTGTCCCAAGCATGAGATTTGAAATTATCCACATACAAAATGCCATAATAGCTTTTCTAGTGTAGAAAATGTATTGCTCAAAATAATTAACCCTCTGTACCCCACAAGGGTTGGCCCTAGCCCTAGTGGGGTTTATTTTTGCACGCAATATATTTGAAAGTATCCTAACAATATTGACAGTTATCAAGAAATCAAGAATTAAAAAAGTGTCAGAATAAGTTAAAATCTTGACTCACAGAAAAAAAATATTGTTAAGCAAAACGCACAATGCTTAAACTAATGAAAATTTACCGTTTTCAGCCATGATAGTATCTCACTTCATCAGAATCAGCTACTCAAAAAATTGTTGTTGCTTAATAGCTACGTTTGTTATGTAATTGCATTTTAATAGTGTCTGAGCAGTATAATGTCGTAGTCTGCAATATTATCAGCTTTGTTATTAATATGTCAGTGATGCATTAGAGCAGCAGTCCTCAACCCCCGGGCCTCGGACCGGTACCGGTCCGTGAGTCGTTTGGTACCAGGCCGTGAGAGTTGAGGCTCAGGTGTGAAATGTATAGTTTTCAGGGTTTTATCGGTTTTCAGCGTTATTTTGTTATCGTTTTTATCATTTACTCGGTTTCCCTGGGTCTTTTCACGTGTGTTATGAATAAATTTTCTTTTTTTCGGTACCGGTACTAGTTTTATTTTGTTGTATTTATCCGCGACACCTTAAAGGCCGGTCCGTGGCGCAAAAAAGGTTGGGGACCGCTGCATTAGAGGGCTAGTTAGCTTGGCTTAAACCAGGTAGCATGAAATGATGCACAAAAAACATAAAGACAAACATGAAAAACCTTTTTGAAAAAACATGGTAATGCAAATTGATATTGGGGATTTGCATAGTTTTTATCAGTATACTGTTAAATTCCCTAATTCTGGAATGTACCTTTGTCACTAATAGTAGGATGGGGAGTTTTTCCAAATATTGAGGAGGTTGCATTACAATCTAATCATGAAGGCCAACAATAAAACAGTTTCTGCTCTAAGTTGCTGATGCTGGTGTTCTGGCCTGTTCCTAGATAATTAGGAGCTAATCATCAGCTCAACCGGGTCAGTACACGGGCAAATTAAAATTAGGAATACCTCCATGGCTACAGCATGTTATCTGCGATAATGGAGGTATGAATGCTGAGAATACAAAAAGCCCCACCTAACTTAACCACAGAGGGACACACACGCACCTCCTCACCGGAATACAAAATATCCCATATTCTTTATATAAAGAAAGGAAGTTGGTTTCCTCTGCCCCCTGAGAGTAGCCAAGAAAATGGGAACAATGCCACCAGATACATCCAGGTACTATTTGTGTGCTGACAAGAAAGATATCAACTTTGACGCCTGGATTTTGTTGGTATCTTCATTAGGCTCTATATTATATTAGACCCACAGTGTGGTACTTCTGGTGTCCTGGTATTTTGCATACTGGTCCATTTGTATGGTTTGTTAACAAAGTGGAACGCAGTTTGTTTCATTGATGCTTTTCCTGCTGTGACAAGGCAGAATATCTGAAAAGGATCTATTTCAGATGCATTTCAGAGTGTCACTGAATACATTACAAGGGCATAGCGTTTGCTTGCCAAAGTAAATTTCAAGCATGTGGATGTCGCTGAATTCAGTTGAAGGCAGCAGCTGCACAGATGGCCAGAAGTTTAACTAAAACACCTTTAGAACACCTGGATAAACAACTTCTCAGAAATGGACACGTTTGATCATTCACTGTATGGTTTCATTGGTTAATAACTAAACATTCACAAGTGCATTTTTAATTTCTTTTGCCGATAAGGCCAGTGTCACAGAGGTAGTATGTATGCTTTTAAAAATGCAACAATATCACAGTTAAATTACAGACTTGGTGAATAATTAACTTATCTCATGTAAGGAAAACAAAACCACTAATTTTTTATTTTTTATTTTTTGGAAGTTATGCTTTCAAAGCAAATCTTACTTAAGGTTAAATAGCAAAGCAGAGTAAAACCCAAAGGCAAGTGAAAAAAAAATGGATACTTGACGTATCTCAGTTAATGGTACAGCAGGGGAAGAAAAGTCCATTATGTGATCCAGACAAACACAAACTATTTTGTCTTCGTTATTTGATTTTTAATAACGTTCGATCAAACTGTTACTGATTTCAGCATTTTTGTGTGGTTACAAATATCCTGCGAGATACAATTTTCCATACATGAGTGTGCAAAAACAGGGACCATATTAACTCAGTGTCAGAGTTTTGGGCTGAACACTTTTTGCTGTTAAATCAAGCAGCTGAGTAAGCAGTTCCAGTTTTCTCAAGCCTCGATTCAGGGTTTCCCTCTCTCGCTCTTTTCCCTCCACATAATCTCTATGCAGCATCTCTTTTATCATCCCCACACACCTCTGTTTCTTGTGCACCTCATCCTACACTCTGAACTCTTCTCTCTAATATTCAAATTCACTCTCTTGTTCCAGCTCTACAGCTCTCCTTGTTTTCTTTATTACTTCCTTTCTTCTGCTGGTACAGACAGCAAATGAATACCGTCTCAGTGGGTTTAAGTTTTCAGTACTCTCAGAGAAGAAGGGGAAACATTTTGATTTGACGATAACTGAAGCTTGCTGTACATGAGCCCAACCGAGCCTTCATTATTACAATTGATAAAAACACATGGGAAGTAGAGACAATACCTAAAGCTATAGCTATACAAAATACAAATCTGATTATGAAGCTTTTACTTATTATTAGTATTATTATTATTAAGGTTTTATAAGATAAAAAATCTTTGTTAGGAAAAATTGGATTAATAGTAATACTAATATTACATTTTCTTTGATGATCTGAAACATTTAAGTGTGACCCCAATAGGCAAAAAATAAAAAATTAGGAAGGGGCAAAGGGGGCAAATATTTTTTCTAAAAAATTTTCATTTTGGTCTAAAATATTTCTAAATATAACTTTAAATATGCATAAAGCCATTTAATAGATATAGTAATGATATCTAATATGGCTCTTCAAGGTTTCTGCAAGTTTATTAATTGCCCACTACCTCATCAGACCTAGGAGTTTACAGATTTTGGTTAACAAAGTTTAAGTGAAAGTTGCAACCGTTAGTTAACGAATATGTGTTATAATATGTGTTGAGGAGTTGTATGCTGAGAGAAAGTCTTACCTGTTTTGAATGATACTGAATGACCCTGGATGTCCCTTTGAACTTGTTCTGTTATATTATGTGATGGTGTATTATCAAATTACTCCTATCACCCTCAGTTGCATTTTTCTGGCAAATGCTGGCATGTCAACAAGCATATCACAAATATTATATCTGCCATAACATTAACATATTATCATCAGTCTTGTGAGCATGTTGTTAGGCAGATTTTAGAACTGAGTCCACATCACTGCTATACCAAAGAATGGGTTGGTTTAGCTCGCATTGCAGTAGTGTATACCTTATGTTGTGTTTATTTTCGTAGGGAAAATTACTTATAAAACATTCTCGGTCAAATAGTCGTATTTGTTTTAACCTGGTATTCTTGAACCTCAAAAAGTGCTAAAAGTACCAACGGTATGAAACAGTTGTTTCAATAAATTTTTGGTTAAAATATAAAATATTTACAAACAACAATACCCGCTGGCCTACAATTTTGTTGCATCTTTAATCCCTTAACTTGAAGGTCACATCATCATTATCCACAAAGAAATAAAATTATGAAAACTGGAAAACTGACCCCACATTTTTATTAAAGGCATCTTTTAAAAGAAATTAAATTAAAAAACAGAAAAATGGATGAAAGTGACTGTCTTCACTGTGTTAAAGCTGTTTATGAAAAAAAAAATCTAGCAGCAGATTTGACACTAACATGAATAGATGGTTACAAGACATGCAAATACACAACTACCCACATTTAACAGCTTAAAGCAATGTTGGATAAGACAGATCTTTAGTGGAATGAGCGCGCACGGTCGCACTGCACACACACTTTAATGATTCTTGACTTCTGCAAAGGGTGGAAGTTGCGCGTACAGAGAAATATTTTCTCCCATTATAGATCAACTAAAATTAGTTTAGAGGAAATTACTGTTGCTTATCAAAGGTACTCATATGCCTGCTGATTTGCAATAAAGCACAATAAGAGCTAGAGTGAGGATTTGGGTGGGAAAATATGGTAATAATTAGATTTGTTTGCAATAACTTCAGAAATGCCAATACAAACGTGGTTTAAAAGTGAAAAGAATATTTCATTTCACGCCAAGTTAACTATCACAGGAAAAAATAAAACGAGGTTCTTTATGTTAATCAGAATCAGAATTGGCTGACCATGTCAAGCTTTTGCAATAAAGTACTTTATAATAAGCGCTCCAAATTACATATGCTTTATTACTAATTCTGTAGTTGACAGTCCCTCATAAACTGGGAAAACTTGAAGCATTTCAAAATGACATTATAAGATTAAAACAGGGCCTTATTTTGTTTGGGACTTTCTTTGGTCTTTGAAGTTGGTTATCTTCTTAGCAGTGTTTGCAGCTGTCGCAGCTAGCTGCAAACTGTACTTAAAATTAATCCATATATTAAAAATGTCAAAGTTCTGTCTCTGTGTCTGTTGCCTGGGATGTGATATCGGAAATATTAGAGAAGAGAAGTTTTAATCCATGCGCAAATGATTAGAGAGTTTTGTTACAGAGGGATTATAATGTCAGTTCCTTCTGCACAAGTACCTTTGATCCTGTCTCACACACACACACACACAGTCACAAATAATACACAAAGATTTTTGACCAGCAGGCTTCTTGTGTTGACATCCAGACAGAATCCTACAGCTCAGTGCACACCCAGAAAGGTGCCATGTCCATGTCTACACGTGCCTCTGTGCAATGGCGTTATATGTGATACGATCAAAGATACTTGTGCAGGAGGAATAAAAATTATAATCTGTTTGTAACAAAAAGCTGCAATCATTTATGCATGCATTGATACTTTGCCACAGAAGAAACAGAATACTCTAGGTACAGACAAAGAGGAAGGTAGCAGATGCAAAAACAGGAGATAAAGGCTGGAAAATCTTCATGGTGAGAAAATATTCATGTTTCTAAATATACATAACTGTGCATAAATCTTGAACCACCCATCATTTCCAGGAAAATAAGAAATGAGTGCAATAATTTATAGAAACATGCAAACATTCACAGAATTACAGTGTAGTATTAATTATTTTTACATATGTAGGGCAAAAGTTGTGCTTGCACAACTATAATGAGGGTGAAAGTCAATATTTGGTATGACCAACTATATTCTTCAACAAGCCTGAACTCTGTTAAGCAAAAAAATTTTAAGCAGTGCTCAGGAATGATTCTCCAGATTTCTTGAAAGATGTTCAAAGCTTTTCTTTGGATGTTGGCCGCCTTTTTTTTTAGTCTCTGTCTCTCATAAAAGGCTTCAATAAAGTCAAGAGCCGGGCTCTGGGGAGGCCAGTCCATGACTCATAGTGTTCCTCTGTGTGTTTTTCTATCCAGGTGTACTTTAATGAACGCTTAAAGTGTAAAGATACAATATTTTCTTTGTCAAGTTGTCTGATTCATCCTTTGAGTAAGTTGCTTTTACATGTTTGAACAATTTATAGGTCAATGTTAAGTGGTTTAATGTGTTATATTAGTTTTCATAACATTCTATTACTCATACAAGAATTTATAAATCTTCTCCATATAGATTGAAACTAGTTGTTCCAAAGCTCAGCAACTTTGTTACCTGAAGCTAACATACACAATGCGTCAGCCAAGCGATCACCAAAAATTTGACAAATGATCGAGTTCAGTTCAGAGGCAGCATTTGACCCGATAGGTCTTCGAATCATTTTTTAAAATAAATTCAAAGAGTTTTACGTTTGGCTACGGTAGCTCCTTAAATCTCCTAGCAACTGCAGATTTTTCCCCCTGTTTTTCATTTTGCTTTTCCTTTCTTGCTTGGCATCTTTTTGATAATTGCCTCCATGGTGATGGTGAACAACTTCAGTGTGAAGACTGTAAAGTGATCAGCAAAGAGCAGGAAAGGATAATTATGGGTCAATTTATTCTCCAAATAAGCTCCACCATGGATTTCAGTTTTTATTGGCATCCTAATAAAAGATATTTTACTGTTTTTTTTCCCCCTACTGGAAGTCTGAATAGGCTCCACTGATGTCTTTGCTGAGGCAAATGTTCCACTATTACGATGTGATTGTGTTCATCAGCAGCCTTTTCAATATGAATTGGCTGCTGGACAATAAAAAGCCCAGAAATACATGACTGACATTGAGTGAATGCTTTATTCCCTTAAGAACATTTTTTACTATGATTTTAGATCAAATGTCATAATGGCACTAAACTATGTGTTACATACTTAATTAAACCTATACTGATTGTATCAAAGAAAAAAAAAAGGAACTAGAAAAACAAACCAATAAAAGCTCTCTACCATCAAAAAGGGACTTTCATTAGTCATTGCAATAGTACAGGATACATGTAGCTTACATTTCAAATGTGCTAATTTAGACAAAACTTTCCATTTATCAGTATTAACATCTGTTTGTGTAATTACTTTAGTCAAAAGGCTAATTTCACTAACTTGTAACAGACTGGTTTGTGTATATTTGTGTGTGATCAGTAAATGTTTAAGGCAACAGCTTGTTCAGAGCTGGCATACCTCTGTTTTCACTGAAATGGAAAAACATTATTCTGCAGTCAATATCTAATTTTCCTGTTTTGCCAGGTAGAACAAATACGAGAAAATACTCTTTTAGGCTTCCTCACAATCTACCTCTTCCTTCCTCTGTTTTTTTTTTCTGTCTCGCTCTTTTTCTCTTACTTTCTTGTCTTCCGCTGTTTCCTCATGGCTAAAAACCAGCAGACAGTCCCCTCTTCCTGAGCATATTAAATGCAGCTTAGAGCTAGCAATAAATCCCTCTGGTTTCTAATTGATAAGTTGTCCTGCACTCACTAATCTTGCACTACACTTAGCAGACTCTGCTTAGGGCCACGATACGGTCGTACCAAACATGCTCTTAAGCAGGTCACACTGGCCGGGGGTTTATATAAAAAAGACAGACAAGTCAGACATTTGTACATGCACATGTACTAAAAAAGAGAGGGAGTGAAAAAAAAATCTAAAATCAATTTTAAACTGTGTTTACTCCTTAGGCTACTGGCATTAACTTTACTAAAACAAAACTGGAAAAATGGAAGAAAAATAAAGGTATCGTAGCGACATTTTCCCAACCTGTCTCTTAATGTGCATTTGATAAGATAAGATAAGATAAGATAAGATAGAACTTTATTAATCCCTCGGGTGGGTTCCTCTGGGAAATTCGATTTCCAAAAAAGCACAGCACCGACAGAAGTTACAGAGTTATACACACACACATATATATAAATACAGAGACAATATAAATAAAATATACGAAGGGGATAAATAGAATAAATAGGAATAAAAATAAAAATACAAGTGAATTGCACATTTCAAGTATTGAGTCATACTCGTGCCGTGCACAGTGTTATACTGGTGTGCATGTATACGTGTGTGATGTGTCCAGACAGAGCATCCACTTATGAATTATAGAGCGCCAAAGAAAATGCGTATTGAGGTGGAATGGATCAGTGAGGCAAGACATTAGTATTTTTGTCCTACTTTCCCTCCAGCTTGTTAAAAGCAATTGTCTGAACAATCTGTCACCCTGCCTGTAACACCTCTCCGAGTGAAGCTCGGGATGCACACACACCGTGACACATTTTACTGAACAAATGATAAAGTGGAACCGATCCTTAAAGTTTTGCAAGGATAGGAGACGAACATCTTAAAGCGACGACCAAAGCAAGACGGAAAAACAACACTGTGCGTCTGCCTAAGTGTTGGGGAGAGTCTGTAAATTTGCGTGCATGTGTTTCAGCTGTTCACATTCTGCATTTGTGTGGTGTCTTTTGCTGCCATATTCCAAACACCGTAAAGGAAAAATCAAACAAGAACTGATATTCTTCTTTTTTTTCTGCCAGACAGAAAAGGAATTTCTATCAGACTGCAAGCTCCCACTTTCTCTGTCTTTCCTTTAGCTTTTAAAGAAAAATCCCACAGACAACATATCCACAGCAGAAATAAAGCCTCTTACAGAGTCCCCTTTAGCCGTCAACTGCACTGACAGGATCAGATTTAACACCCCACTTGATTTTCTCAGCCCTCCAAGAAAGGTACGAAATGACTGTCTAGCATTTCTCTGCCACCTCTTTGTCTTACTTGAGATCAAAAGTGAACTAGACAGATACTGTGTAGTTAAAAGACACCTAAAGGGCTCAGTGCTGGTAGCTACTGCTGTTCTTGAGACCCGTGTGAAGAGAGAGCAGAGAGTTGGGCTTTATGTGGCTCAGTGATATTTCTTAACTAGAGATGTGATAAGTAGAAGGCAGGTATCCTCAGTGGAGCAGGTCATTCATGGTCAATAGAAGTCTGCTCCGTCACTCCCTTTTATCTGATTAATTTAATATAACGAAATGTGAACTATTTACCGTACATGCGCCACAGGGGGACACTAAATGATTTTCCTGGTTCCACACAAACCACATATAAATATTAGACAAGACTGATGTATCCGTGTCAGAATCAGAATCCGTTACACCAAATGTGAGATTTCAAAGTCTTTATTTTAACAAAACGGCAAGAATGAAGGTTAGAAATGCTCAGAAGGTAAGGCGTTTACCATATAGGAACCAAACAGCAGGACATTGGAGAGCTGTCAGGGAGGAGACAACAGGTTAGTGCAACACTGATGGAGTTTTTGGCCAGAATAGCTTGCTCAGAGTTTGCTTGAATCCTTCCTTGTATTTCCTTGTAGGATGGATGGTGGTGAAGGCAGGCGAAGGTTCCACAAAACAGAAATGGTGGAGAGTGGTCAGGTGAGGTTGAGGAGCAGCCAGCTTAGGGTCACAGATAAGCCCTTGCATTTATAGGTGAACAACTAAGAGTATTTATTTGTACATAGGGGATTTGAAGCTTAGATTGTGATAGGACAGTGGAGAGAAGACATGAAAGATGGGAGTAAGTACAGGCGAAGACATAAAGCAAGTGGCCTTGAGGCAGATTTGAACTCTTTGCATTAGCCCTATAGCATATGACTCAGCTGCTCTACTGAGTGAACTAAACTGGCACCCCAGTCAGAGTCTTTCTTAATTTGCAGGTTTGTTTGGGCACACACCCGAGAGAGCATGATGAGATAACAGAATGCACAAGAGTGACAACAATCTGGCAAGAGTGGAGGTCTCTCCCGGTCTTTTCCTTTAGAGTTTGATGAGTTAATGGCAAGCAGATGTGCAGGCTGGCTCGAGGTCAGGGGTGGCAAGGATGAAGGCACCGAGGCCTGCCCAGCTCCACCTGAGATGGGAGAACACATTCGTGAGAGAGAGAGAGATAAAAAGGAAACAAAAAAGAGCTAGTGTACCAGGACCATGACAAAATGATTAATCTGGAAACTTGGGTAATAATAAGAACAATAATAACAACAACATGAAATTCTTGCCAACAGCATCTATCAATTATTGATGAATTCATTTTAGCATTTTTCACAAATTTTCTCAGCTTGTTTCTATACCTTACACAAGATGAAAAGCTCAACATGTGGAATGATGTCGACAGCAGAAAAAATTATATTCTGGAATAGACGCGGTATCAGACACTGCTGCCATAACTTACACTAATACTGAGGAAAAAATGTCAGTTATGCTCTTTTCCACACAAGCTGTCTGTCATACCATGCCAGATTGCTCAGCTAAGTTTGAGATGCTAGCAATGGAGGACAACCCTTCACCCCCACACCCCAGCAGCAAGCAAGGTCAAGCTAATGAGTGCTCTTATATGCCTGAGGTGATTGGTGAAGGGGGGGGTGGCATTTGCTGATTATTGAGCTTCTCTGATGAAAACAGCCTCTGGAAAGAAGAGCTGAGTGAATCAGGGAATGGTGTGATAAAAAATGAAGATGGAAAAAGCAGGGAAAGACTGTCAATGATATTAAAGGCCTCTTCTGGTCCACTGATGAAAGACTAATCATGATAAATGCTTCTTGAGTATCTTTCATTTTGTAACGGTTGGCACGGGTGCACACACAGACACACACACACTCACGCAAGCTCATATAGACATACAATTCGCAAACCAATCCTTCTACTCTTTTTTTTTGAATAAAACCAAGTTAGGCCTATAGCATATGGGAAAAGTGTACATGGGAGAGATGGAAAGTGGAAACAAGTTTTGAAAGATGGCACCGCTGGGTGTTTTATTCTCCTATAAATCATTCATAATTCTACAAATCACTAATGGGACCATGTAATGAAATACATGCATCAAAACAGGGGTTACAGCAAACACAGTGACACAAATCTCATGTTATATTTTGCGAGATGTTGTTTACGCTGCTGTTTTTCTCCAATAATGCAATATCATCGGGGAGCAGATTTGAATATGAAAGTGAATGCAAATGTTTTTTTTGGCAAGTGTTGACATTTGCAGATTTAACCACGGTTGTGTTTATTTTATTTATTTTAAGTGCAATGGACAGACACTTGTCACGTAGATTGGGAGCCTGCGTGTCTTTATGCGCTCATCACAGTTTTGCATCGTATCACAGCGCGAAAAGAATACACCATGGCATTTAAGGTTTGAGTCACGGATTCGGTTTACTGATGCAAAATAAAGTCATTGTCTACTTCTCTTTAATGCACAAACACTCACATAGAGGCTTCTGCATATGCAGGCACTCGGAGACATTAACACACACACACACACAGTGGCGTGTGTTAATGTCACAAAAATCTGCTCACGCTCCAGCACCTTCTTATTTCGCACATTCAGCTCAGTGAGTGAGTTGAATTCTCTAACCATCTCTCCTTGTCTCTGCTGTAGTTAATGACTTCTACCTAATGTCTCCATAAGCTCTATTGGGAGGAATGAATGCCAGGTAAGACTGCAGGCCACATCACAATTTTGCCTCTCAGCTAAACCACACGACCTGCCTACAGTAATTATCCCAGCGCAGGGAAGACATTCAGCATCAGCAAGTATGTGTTTGTGTGGGGGGCAATAGCTAGAAGGCTGATATGTATGAGATTGTTCAAATTCATCTTTCCACTGTTTGTGGATGTGATTGAGCTATTCTGGATTCAGAGCCAATATGAAGGCAAGAACAACAATTGCCAGGAGGTAAGAATTAAAATCCAACACATTGCTGAAAGGAGTGATTTTCCTCCCTTATTGGCTCTCAGGAGGTAGAATATGTTAATATCTGCTATCAAATGATTGATTTTAGTATCTGAACATGTTATTCGGCTACTTATTGATTTTTTTTTCTTGTTTAACATTAAGTACATAAATATATAGGCTGAGTGGAAAGGCATAATTTATCGCTAAATATGGAGCTAGAGGCGGCAAACTTTTTATGCAAAAGGTGCAATCTGAAAGAGCTGAAAGGTGGTGTCAGGGGAAGAGTGTAGCTAGGCAGCATTGTATCGTAGTCCCTAGGATGAAGTTGTTAATCAAGAGTAAGAAGCGAATAAAGGCAGAGACAAGGATTAAATAGTGAAAGCTGAAAAAGGACCAGAGCTGAGACAGGCTCTGGGTGGAGAGACTGGGAAAGTACAGCTGTAGTGCTGAACTTACTGAGAAGGTGTTTGGTGTGCCTTCTGGACAGAGGAAAGAGAACAAGGAGACATTGTGGTGGAATGAAAAAGGAAAGAAACGTACTTAAAGGAAGAGACTGGCAAAAAAGGTGTGAGATACTCAGGGGAACGAAGAAAGCAGGCAGGAGTAATGGGAGGCTGGGTGTAAGGCAAAGGAAAAGGCTTTCAGTGGGTTGTATGTGAAGCTGGACAGCTTCGCATACAGCTTTAGTGACTTCAGAGGGATAAAGTTAATAAGCTGTACCATGAAGCTATAGGAAAGAGTTGTTGAAGCTAGGTTAAGAAGAGATGTGACCATCATTGAGCAGCACTATGGCTTCATGCTGAGAAAGTGATGTGGTGTATGTTCAACGGAGAAGTCAAGAGAAGGTCAAAAGGAGTTACACCGTGTCTTTGTGGATCTAGAGGAAGCATATGATAGGGTGCCAAGTGGGAAACTGGTACTGCATGAGGAAGTTAGGGGTGGCAGAGATGTATGTGAGGTTGGTGTAGGACATATAGGAGTGACACAGGATTCAAGGTGGGGGTCTGGATTACAGCGATCTCCCCTCAGCCCCTTTTTGCCTGCATTGATATTGGATAGATTGACAGATGAGGTCAAGCAGGAGTCTCCTTGGACTATGATGTATGCAAATGATACTGGGATCTGTAATAACAGTAGGGATTAGGTGGGGGTATGCTCTGGAGAGAGGAGGAACTAAAGTCACTAGAAGCAAGACAGAATACATCTATATACATGTATACATGAATGAGAGGGAGACAGTTATAACACTGAATAACACTGAAGCTGCAAGGAGTAGAGATAGTGAAGGCAAATGAGGTTAAATGCCTGGGGTCAAGCATCCAAGCAAAGGACAGTGCACAAGAGAGGTGAAGAAGAGAGTGCAGGACAGGTGGCGTGGTTAGAGATGAGTTTCAGGGGTGATTTGTGAGAAGGATAGCAGCGAGAGTGAAAGAGAAGGTTTACAAGATGGCAGCAAGACCTGCTATGATGTCTGGTTTGGAGACGGTGGCACTGACAAAAAGTCAAGCTATAGGTGGCTGAGAGGCTGAGATTTTCTGGACAATTGATGTTTGATATGGAACTGTCAAGCATGAGGAAAAGAGCTAAACCACACAGAAGACTCATCAGAGCTGAAAGAAGAAGAAGAAAAAGCCAGCCAACTTAAAGTATTTCAAAGTTCAAAGACTACTGTGCAGCACCCCTGAGTTCACAATTAATCAACCACTGATTTGCACCAATATTTCACTGTATTTATTTCAAATTAAACTAATTGCCCGGTATTCTCGCAGTAGCCTCATGTTTTTTTCCTTTTCTCTCACAGACACAGAAGATTCTATTTTAACATGCCAGAGAAAAATCACTGTTTCACATAACATTACTGATTCAGATTCCGAATGCAACAGCGCAGCTTGCTGTCAGCCTACACTGTTCCAAAAAATAGTAATGTCAAAGTACCTCACTGTACATTTTACAGTTTTGTACTGTCTTTCTAGAATATCATGAAATTTACATAAGTAGACTGTGATTTTACATGTCAAAGGTAAAATAACATAACATCACTGTACATAAAACACAATATACTTGTTTTTTAAATATATTTTTTTGTACATATGCATATTTAGATTGTAAAAATACATTCACAAATGTATCATGATTTCACAAATATCTGTCCGTTATTTGAAGGATTGAACTGTTGAATTCAAACGTAATGCTATGGAAAAGTATATAACATGATTCCCATAAGCTTGTGTTACATCACATAAGTATTATTATCATTGCTACTGAGGGTGATCGTGGCTCAAGAGTTGGCAGTTCGCCTTGTGATCAGAAGGTTGCCGGTTCGAGCCCCGGCTCGGACACTCTCAGTTTTGTGTCCGTGGTCAAGACTCTTCACCTACCGCCTACTGGTAATGGCCAGCGGGGCCGATGGTGCGATATGGTAGCCTCGCCTCTGTCAGTCTGTCCCAGGGCATGCAATCCATTATTATTTAAACCAACTGTTAACTGTATATTTCTGTACATTTCCGTATTATGATTCATATTGCCACATTCATTGACCTTGTTTATAGGTAATTTCATTGTTTGATCACGTTAAAATGTTCCTAATTTAATGTCTAAAAGCACCTGGAAAAGGCAGAATCCCATGTCAAATTAGCGCAACAAACTGTATTGTCATTACTGGAAATAACCGTATTTTTATGGCACAGTTATTTTCTGTTATTTTACGGTAGTATTTTGGCGCCCCAGCTGCCGGAATATTACCGTTTTTTTAAGATGTTTTTTGTAACAGTGTAGTAAATGAATAATTAAAGGACTATCTAGTACTTTAGTAAAGGGAATGTTAAGTTCAGAATCTGTTCAGTTTTACTGAAGTATAAATAGACAAAGAAAACAGTCTGCTTTGATGATGGACTTTTGCCTTTTGCCCCTGTTTTACGGCATTATGGACCAAACGTGGTAACTTTTGGACTGAATGACGGCCCGGTAAGAACTGAGGACTAAATAAGCCTTTTAATGATCTAAAGTTGGGCATTTAAACATGAGCGTCTGTGGTTACTGGTTCGGTTTTTGAGCCAGCTTCCACACTTCCCCATTGGCTTCATTATCACCAAACATGATCATGCCTTCATTCATGCATCCCTTCATTTATTTTATTTTATTTTATTTTATTTTTGTGGAGGGGGTGGAGTGGTTGATGGCAGCATCTCCCTCACCATTTAACCAGCAGCAAGCGTATTAATTTCCCTCAGAATGACAGGTTTAGCCAAACTAAAAGCAAGCTGTTGCCATTTCCAAGCTGCAGCTATGGCATCATTTCCTCTTAATGGGCCACCAGTATTGTAGAGCTGTGTTCACCTAACAGGTGCTTATTCAAATTCTGTTTGCTGGTGACAAACACTTATTATTACTCAGGAAAAAATTTGCATTTCACTGCGATATTGTTCTTGTCCTTTTCACCTACAAATACAACATGAGCTACATCTATTCACTGATATTAATAAGCGGCTACCGCGCAAGGACTGGAACAAAAACAAAGACCTTTACAGCCTTAGCAACTATTAACTGGTACACCATGTTTAAGTCACAACAGAAGCCTATAAGCGATATCAGTGTTTAAATGCATCGGTAATTCAGCTTTGCAGTGTGCTAAGGAACGACTCTCACTAGAATCATTTGTTTGTTTCTGTTTAAATGGATGGTTGCAAAGAAGCTGTACTGGAGGCAGTGGACAGCTTTTAAACAGAATCCGTTGTGTATTTCTCTGTGTACACATGTTTAACTGCGTGTGACAGAGAAAAAGCAAGATCTGTATCAAATCACATTTAACCTCTGCATTCATTCATCCATCTACCCACCTACTGATCCAGAGAAACGGTAACAGAGAGCACAAAACTGAGTCAGTGTGGGTTATTCGCGTGTGATTTACCGCTCATATTAAAACGGGAATATATTATATTTCAAATTCAATTTGTGAATATGGCAGTGTCAGCATTTTGCTTGTCATCTTCAGCTATGGGAAGAGACTGGGATGGATGTGAATGCCTTCTCTTATATAACTCTGTCTGATCCTCCAGTGGCATGAGCAACCACACAAAGCCACACATTCATAGAAGCAAATACATCCTTTTGACTTGACACTGACAGGAAGGTTCTCAACTTAATCCTGCTTAACATTTGGGAAATAAACTGCCCTCAAGCCTATAGTGTGGAGTGAAACGATTGGATGACGTGCAGGAGACAAATGGTAACCAACTGGCAGCCCAACAGTTTAAATTTTAATTTTTCAACACACCTGTCATGACCCTTCATTTACTCTTTAGTCTTGGTTTCATATGCAGAAATTTGCCTGGCACTATCAGGAACACACATAGAGGAAATACATACAGCATGTACAACAGGTACTCTGGATAAAATAAAGGTCAAGATACTCTATATCCTGAATCATCTATAATGTAGATCACTAAGTATTCCTCAAATAAGAGAGGCCAATGCACCGTGAGACTACCTTTCGTGCACAGGAATCAACTTCACCAGTTTGAGTTCTGCTTAGAAAATCAAAAAAGTTGGCCACATGAGGTTCTTCTGTGTTAACCGTTCCATCTCAAGCTTATTGCTGCCCTGTTAAGTGACAGCAACTCAGCAAAACAAAGACATCAAGGTCAGTGCTGGTGCAGAGCTAAGAATAAGAATAGGTAAAAGTAGAATAACAAAGTAAATACGTCAAAAGGCATCAAAACTGCTCATGAGGTAAAATAATGTTTTTTTTCTAGGTCAGATTTAGCTGTAAATTGAAAAGGAAAAGTGAGGGTGGACATAGTCTGTAAGGGAGGAGCAGCCTGAAGTTTTCATTATACAATAAATGATAAGGAATGATTCTGCTGTGTCGTAGCTGACAGGTGGATCATTTCCCCACTGAGGACCCAGGAGGGAGAATAGTCCAAACACAGCTCAGTGATAGCCTGAACGCCACAGGGAAGCAAATACTGAACACCTATTAACTACAGAGTGCAAAGCTGGAATATAAGGTTGAACCATCGCTTGGAGGTATAGGATACAGTTCCTGTCGGATCCTTTATATTGTTGTCAACAGTAAAGGTGACTGGGAGGAAGGTGGGACTGTGAATTGCATGACACAGAAAAAAGGTGCAGAGAAAGCTGAACCAGCAGGGATTCTAGTCAGAAAATGACTGTGGCTTGGACAAGGATCGGAGCTGAATCCCTGGTGAGAAAAGGCTGGATTTGGCAGATGTTGTAAATCTTCTGAATTGTGTGGTAGCAATGTGAGGTTTAAAAGGTCGCTGGTGGTCAAACTGGAAACAGAAACAGACTGGAGTCAGCCTAGAGTTATTACTGAGGTTGCTGAAGTCCTGCAAAGGCCAGGGTTTGACACACACAAAAATGTACAGTCAAAGCTTACATGAAGAAATGAAACATAATAGCTGTTTTATCAAATGTGGTGGTAAAAATGTGATTCTCATGCTAATTTGATAAATGGATACTGGACCTCTGGGGATTTCAGTTGGTATCTGGAACCGATCTATTCACCAGTCACCTTTCAGTTGTTTAATGTTGTGTATGGTCGACGTATACTGGATCGCTTCCCGTCGCAATATGTTACTGAAACCGTTTTATCCAAACCTATAGGCACCAATTTGACTTATGGAGAAATGCTCACTGAGTAAATACATGAAGTAACCAATTAATTAACTTGGAGAAGAAGAAGAAAGTCGTAGAAGAGAAAGGCACACATACGCACATACGCACACACCACAATCCATATATTTTCTGAACGGCTTATCTAACACAGAGAGGAAAACAGCCACACATCTTCACATCCACAACTACAGCCCATTTATAATCACCAGTTAACCTAGCAATCACAGTTATGGACTTTGGAAGAAAAAGCCACACAGGCTATGGGAGAACATGCAAATTCCACAGTAAAAAGCTGCAGACACACTTTATCTTGTGAGGCGACACTCTGGTATCGTGCCATGCATGATGTCACCACATTGCAATGAATACATACCTGCTTTTAGCTTTTTAAAGAATATTCTTTCGTTTTCAGATGCACAGATATCATCATGTATATTATTGTCTTGCAATGTATCTATCATATCAGAATCGATGCGTTATGCTGTCATTGTTGTCTGGGCAACATGCTGTGCTGTGATAACATTGTAATCTTAGTTACTGTGTGATTCCCATCTGTATTGTACAGTGAAAATGAACCTGAGAGAGGGAGAGCTGAATCAAAAGGACAACAGATAAACTGTCGTACAGAGAAACTCTAACCTTAAAGTGTGTTAACAGCTCAAAGAAAGGCATTTACAATATGTAGACTGGCTGACTGGCTTACAAAGTAATAAGCACTATTGTGATATCAAAGAATGTTAGCAGGCAGAGGGTGTAAAAAGCCTACCTTTTTATAGAGACCACTGAGAATTCACTAAATAAATTTCAACTAGTGTGGTAGCTTTGAAGGTGATTGAGTCCTTGTCCTAAAAATGTGTCATTCTAAGTATGGGTAAGGGGCTCAGCAGGATTTGTTTGTAACTCCTTTTCATAAGCATATGCTTACTGTACAAACTTGATGATTCATCATTCTCTACCAGATTTCTGTCCGAAAACTTTGAAGTGGCTGAACTTTGTCAAACTGAAGAATATGTTATGTTGTCCTTGTTATTGCAGGATCCAAACATTAGTAGGGTAAGTTGATTTCCAAAATAAACCAAAAGGTACTGAATGTGTAGCCATAGATTGTAAAGGACAAACCTTTAGTCTAGTCCCCATTTACAAAAAATACCTGTGCACACGGGACTTCATACATAAACACTACCTAAGAAATTAACCCATCAAATTCAGGAAACCTTGTCACACATAATGGCTGTTCTAGCAGTGGTTGGTAAATCACTTTCTAAATAGTATCACCCACTCCTAACAAACTTGCATGTTCTGTGTTTCTTTCAAATGTGCTTGCAGCAAAAAGCACAGCAAAAATCACGAAAACAGCTTAGATCCATTGGTAATTAACAATTATCCTGGTAATTAGACAAACATTTTAAAAAAATGTTAAACAGCTCAATGAATACCTAACAGCGCAGTATTTGTGATAATTACCAATCCGGTTTCAGAACACATCATAGCTCTTACTTAAGTCATCAATAACCTGAAGATGAACAGTTGTGTCACAATGAGTTTCAGTCTTGGTTTCTGCTTGATCTCACTGCTGAATTTAAGACGATTGATCATGACATTTTAATTCAAAGGCCTCATGACTCATTTGGTTTGACAGGTTGGAGTCTTGATTGATCTGCATCATAGCCAAAAGTTTGAAGGTTTCAGTTAGCTGTTTTAGATCTGCACAAATAAAAAATAAATCGGGAGTTCCTCAAGGACCAGTACTTGGGCCATTACTCTTTAACCTACTTCTTGGTACTACTCTAAAGAAATATTATTATATCATATCACTCTTGTGAAAATGATACACACTTGTACTCTTTTTCCCTCTGATCTAACCTCTGTTCAGAAATTTTGATGTCTCAAAATGTTTTAGCACACAGTAACCACAGTTTTTGGTCCAAAAAAAGAAATTTTGCTCATATTTATCATCCCTTTATCTGAAATACAATGAGCTAGCCAGAAACCTTGGCATTATTTTTGGACTTTTTTGGGATATTTTAATAAAGTCACCAGAACTGTTTTCTATCACTTATCATTTCTATCACAGATTTCAAAATTTTGAAAATTAGTATCTCTGAGACATTTTTCCACACACTCATCTCAAGCAGAGATGGGGTTAGACTACAACACTGCTCTGTGCTCTTCAAACAAATTATCAGTAAGATGACTTCAGCTTGTAAAGAGTGGGACAGCCTTACATGCACAAAGAAACATGAACATATTGTCATACTGAAGCCACTTCATTGGCTCCCGATTCAATACAGAATTAACTTTAAAATCCTTCTGTTAGTTCATAAAACTCTCAATGGTTTGCCCCCCACCCTGTACATCTCAGATTTGCTCTGTGTCTATAACCCAATTATGTCACGGTTCGGGGCAGCGGCCGTGTGAAGAGTGGAAGGAGGACTCAAATGCAGCACTTATTCAGACGTAAAGGGTGATTTATTAACAATACCAGACATAAAGTGGAGATGGCAAACAGAACTAAGGACGAACTAAGCTGGGATAAACTACACAAAGGAGTGGCAAACCTGAACATGAAGGGTGAACAGCAGGGAGAGCACGCAGGGGATTTCACAAGGTATAAATACAGACGACGCGACGAGGAACAGAGGCAAACACACACTATAAGTACACAGAGAGACACTGGGAAATCACACACAGGTGGGAGACACAGCTGGACCTGATTAACCTGACGAGACAGGGGAACACTAACACCAGGGACCAATAGAGGGAGCACAAACTCAGAACCCAGTACCTAAAATCCCAAAACACAAACCATCCCAAAACAGCCCATGAATAATAAAGAGAATAACAACAATAAAGAACATAAACACAAAGTCACTGAGTCATGGCCGCAGGACCATGACAAATTACAGCTTTCAAGTCTTCAGGTGCAGAACTTTTAACTATTCTGAGAATTAGATCTGAGTGTGCTGAGGGTGCTTCAGCTACTGTGGTCCTGTTCTTTGGAAAACACTGCGTGCTGACCTATAGTCATTTAAAATTGTGCCTACATTCAGAAACAAACTCAAAGCCATTTTTATTCTTACGTGTGTGTGTGTGTGTGTGTGTGTGTGTGTGTGTGTGTGTAACCTTGTATTTTAATTCTTTGTATAAAGGGTGTTTTGTTGCTTTTATTGAGGCCTTATTAAGGCCTAGTAGACCTACAGAGATTTTTATATTTTTATCTGTTAGGTTAAGCACATTGAGTTTATGTTCAATCTGCTGTGGAAGTGAAACTACCTTCACCTTTGCTATTATGATGATGTCATAGACAACACCTAACATTTTATCTGACCTTATCTTTATCTTTCAGTAAAAATGAATGTTGGGGGTTGTCACTTAAGTTTATTTTTTGGCACTAGCCAACAGATGCTTGAAAACATAAGCACTTTTCCAGTAATTGCCTTGAGTCCTTCGTCTCTGTTTCACAGATCAGGTGCTCTTGAGCTTCCACTTGTTTTTTGTTTTTTGTTTGCTTTTTTCTTATTTTCTTTTGATTTTGTCTGGGATTTTTTTTTTTTCATATCAACTTTCATGTCAGGATTACCCCTTTTTTCCCCACATAGTTTCACGTAGTTTCCTTTGAGAGACTTACTCTCTCAAGGGAAACTATATTCAGTGCCTACATCATTCCCCCCAACTTTCTTTTTAAACCATTGTTACTGCTGTGGGAACACTTTGGAGAAGTGTATCTTTTCTGGATTTATCTTTAAATGTTATTATTATAATTTCAGTTTCTACGCTTGGACTTTCTGCTTGTTTTTCTTTCTTTCTTGAAAGATTTAGAATTTTCTCTTACAACATAATCAATGTGAGGTGAACAGAAACTGATCACTTTTCATGAATATGACAGTATTTTTCTTTTTTGATAAAGCTTATACTTAGGGCTAAATTAGGTAACCACAAACTCTTCCTTTGTTGTGCCACTATAAGGCTACTTTACATTTAATCATTAGTTATGATTAATCTCTTCCACACTGTGTCTTTGTCCTGTCTTCATCCACTCACTCCAAACCGCTCGCGGCAGATGGCTGCCCCTCCTTGAGTCTGGTTCTGCTGGTGGTTTCTTCCTCTTAAATGAGAGTTTTTCCTTCCCACTGTTGCCAAGTGCTTGCTCATAAGGAGCCGTCTAATTGTTGGGGTTTTCTCTGTATTATACTAGGCTCTTTACTTTACAATATAAAGCATCTTGAGGCGCGGGTTGTGATTTACTGCTACATAAACTTTGTTTTTTCAACATTATTTATTCAAATGGCTTTGTTGCTCTAAAGTGCTATAAAAGCTTCCTAGTTTGTGTTAATCCACCAAAATGCTTTGTCGGTGATGTTAGTAATGGTAGTTTAGTTTGGTTCAGTTTTCCAAGGCACAGTGGATTTTGTATTTATTTATTTATTTTTTGGTATAATACTTTCTGGATACATTTTCTTTCCCCTGACCTGCAGGAACAGCATCCTCCCTGTGTTATCATCCATCCTAGTGCTTAATTAGCCAGCATATTAAGCACTAGGTTTTCCTCTCCTGCTCAGTCAAACACACTCTTTGGCAGCATTGACCAAAAATATTACTTCTCCACGGGGGAGGTGTGAGGCAGGGACCAATTTCGTATTCATAGATCCCTGGTTATACAAATGAGGCAGAAGTATGGGTTAGCATCTAAGACGTTTTACAGCTCTGTCCATGACCTTTTTGTTCTGGCAACTAGGTATTAATTTTAAATATCTAATGAAATTAATTTTAAATCGTCTCTTTCAAAGGCTGCCTGGCATTGCCTGTTTAAAATGACATAAAAATCCATCATTTTAAAACTTTTGCAAAGTGAAACACATTTTACAAGTTTTACTTGAATGACAAAAACTCTAACTTTGCTGACAACAAGAGTGATCACCCCTATCTGAAGTTTACTAGGAAACATCTTCAATGCTCCACTTGCAACACCTCTACTGCTGATTTTAGATTTGACGTGTCCCAATTGCCATTCACTGAGGCGAGTCATAACTCTGCCTAAGAGCACTCATTGAGGGCTGAGGGATGGAAATGGGCTCATATATATGCAAAAGTTAAAGGTGTGAATAGCATTTAAATTACCAAACACATCAGATTTTGGCCTTGTAAACACAACAATCACGGGTGATTGCTAATAGAGTGAGTTTGTGGTCAGTGCTGGGAGGAGGAAGAGGCGATTTGTGGCTAAGCAGGTGTTAATCTCAGCTCTGCTCATGTTATCTGGCCCTGATTACTCAATTACAGCGGACACGGGTGCAGAAGTAACCTTTTGATGTATGTGAGGATAATCTGTTCCAAATGAGTTTGTGGGAGCGAGCACATAGCATGTAGCATCAAGATATGGCACATGCCACCTTGGTAAGTTTACAGGGCACCTCACCTCACCTGCCTGTGTTTCCCATCATTTGATGGCAGAAGACTGCATCCTTAACTAAAGTTCAACTTCAACTCTGCTGGAAATTCCATTTTAAGCCTCACACACTTCTATGAATTTATTTTTCGTGATTAAACGCAATAATCCTAATTTGTGGTAATCAAAACTCTGCATGCTCTGTATTAGACTATTTTATCTTCATAACAATTTTGATACATGTCCACCTCCATCATGCCAGCCCCACTTTCACTAATCCCTTTCTCAGTGAAAAGCCTCAAAGATAGCTGTGCTGTATGTAAACCTTCATTTCTTATCACCTACTATTCCCCCTCTCGCTTAATACTTTTTAATACGCTGCCATTTCCTCGTGGAGGGCTACATGCTGTCTCAGCAGCGGACAGACAAAAGCATCAAGAAACATGGAAAGACATTCAAGGGCTTAGTGTCTATGGAAGGATGACCCTATATTGTTCCAAATGCATAAGGGACTAAAACGAAAACCCTTAGACTTAGTGCGTAATGCATAAAATGAATTTCTAACCCACCTCTATCAGTTTGCCATTCAGTTTAATTCCTCTGTTTTCATTGCCTCCCTCACTTCCATATGTTGTCCCTCTTCGTTTTGATTGTGCCGCTCAAAGAAAGATGAATGTCATAGCAAGATCACACGCATATGATCAAAGTAGTGATAAATTAAAAAAGGAAAAAAACTTGATTGTGAAAAAAGAGTCTAAGAGTAGAAAGAACAAATTTATAAGTGTGCATGATAGAGAGTAGGTAATTGTGTGTGTAAGGTCTTTGTGTGTGACAGAAAGAGATGGTGTCCCAGGTTTTAAAGGCAGGTATGGATGCAGAACGCTGAGCGCAGTTAGCTTTTCTCTCGGTAATTGCTCCTCGCTGTAAATGCTAATTTGGTGTCATGACTGCTTGACTGAGTCCCAGATGGGATTTTAAAAGTACCCAGCCTCTGTCTAATTTCATTCTGTTTAACCCGCCCATCCACAGGCTCTTTGTGCATACAATTTAATGTGTGTATGAGCTTCAGCTTAAACCATCCTTTCTGTTTGTGATTTAACGGTTTGTAAAACGCCCGTGGTCCCCCTAACTTTTCTCTGTTTAAATGACTCTATTGTTGTTCTTTAAAGCCAAAACTCCCCAGAGTGTACAATCTGGAATTGAAAAATAAAATCTGAAATATAAGCAATGCAGGACACCATATTTTTTCTGTAAGGCCTAAAGGCTTAAAAGAGTCTGTGTGAATGTTGGAATTATAGGGAATCTGTTGGATATCTATTTCCCCCCAGTTCTTACAGTAAAAAAGAATGTGAAGATGTGAAGCACTGTATGATTGATGCCATGTTGCTGTACTGCTACTGAGTGCCTCAAAGCCAAGCAATTTAAATGAGTTATAAGTTTGAGTTGAAAAGAGAAATAGTTTTTCTTTGCTAATACAAGAGACTGAAAGAGGTTAAAGTAGAAACTGTTATTACTGGCTTAACCTGCAAATCAGGAGTTATCATTTTTTAGATTTGTTTTGGGTGCAGTGTGCGTGTGTGTGTGTGTGTGTGTGTGTGTGTGTGTGTGTGTGTGTGTGTGTGTGTGTGTGTGTGTGTGTGTGTGTGTGTGTGTGTGTGTGTGTGTGTGTGTGCATGATCAGACAACTTTGGAACTTTGAGTGTGTCAGAGAGATGTTTTCTTTGTTTTTTTTCTTTCATAAAGTCAGCCTAACGGCTTTACTTTATGCTCTTTCTCTCTCTCTCTCTCGCACTCTCTGTCTTTACTCATTCATTTGCATTAAATGTGTAGGCTTGTGCATGTCTGTGGATTTTCCTACATGTTTTCCTAGCTTGAACCTATTTTCACTGGCTGGGTTTCCACCCTTAGGGCACATGCTGAGCACAGCCATGTTGTTTTGCAAATACACACCTTTGCGGTAACGGGGAAGTAATGGCATTAAGCCTAAAGAACTCCGTATGGATTAGGTTTGAAAAAACTGACAAGTGACTGGTTCATACACATCCTCTTCCCGTATCTGTTGATGTCATAAAGAGGTTATTAACACACTCATCCAATGTTATAAAAAAAAGCAGGGTTTAAACACTCTCCCTAGATGTTAAAAGTTGTGGTGCGAAACATATTTAAGGATGTAAAGTTTGCCCCTCTTCTAAACTGTTGTTGAAAAGTCCTCATCAAATATGAATATTAGTTTTTGCCTAAATCTGAATAACTGGAGAGTTGTGTGTTTATTTTGCAAACTGTAACAAGCTCCCTCCCACCAGAATATAACTGACACATGAAAAGAAAAGGGAAACATGTTTTTATGCAAAACTAAAATCATCTAAATTACTACTGAAATGTATATGAGCACAAATTCACAAAATGACTCTGTTTCAACAACTATTTACAGTGTACTAAAATCAATTCTCAACATTAGGTTTCTACTGTCACGTGATAAATATTGTATGAATTTTCTCCTTTTTCGGATATAATAAAACATCTACACAGTAAATCTACTTAAACAAGTCTCAATGCAGATAATCTAAATAATGATTTTAAACCCTTTAGATCTCATTTGAATCAGATTGTCTAAAGAACTGCAACATGTTCCAGTTTGAGCTTCTTTCTATATTCAACTATAACAGGCCTGTGGTTAAGGAAATGCTTGTTAACAAACAAGAGATCAGCTAACCACCTGATCACCTGAAAAACAGTCAGTCAGCAGGTGGTTATTTAAAACATCGAGTGCAATCGTGGCCTCTGAAAAACCCGAACATGAAGATGAACTTGTTTCAGATCATGCTGAATGTCAGATGGCAAAAGAGAAGAGTCCTCTGACAAAAAAGGAATCAACTGTTCTGATTCTTTCTTTTTCCATTTTCCAGAAAAATGCAGGAGGCTGTAACGCATCATTAGCTCACGGATGTACATGGATGACCCAAGTAAGCAAGTGGACTACAGAAAAGATGGAAGACTTCCCAGAGAGAGAGAGATGGTGGATTGAAAGATTAGGTTTCGGTGCATCAGTGCAGGGGGGTTTGTTGGTTTCATGTCATATACATGGTTTCTTCCTGAAACTATAGAAAACATATTGCCATAGATCTGAACATGAAGGTCAATCAAGGACACATTTTTGGATTGAAATTGCACTTTTGGAAATTGTCTTCTGATATCTATCTATCTATCTATCTATCTATCTATCTATCTATCTATCTATCTATCTATCTATCTATCTATCTATCTATCTATCTATCTATCTATCTATCTATCTATCTATCTGTCTATCTGTCTATCTATCTGTCTGTCTGTCTGTCTGTCACCACCTTGTGTGCCACCTTGCAGGTAGACATTGTAGACTTTTCTGCAATCCTTCTGACTTCTGTCTTTGCAGTGAAGGGTATGGGTTCATATATATGTCATTCAGCAGGATGGGCTATTTTATTAAGATTGGCATTAGAGGTTTTCTATGACAAGATTTGTTTCCAGGGAGAAGGAACTGTGCACTCTGAGGGAGACTTCTCAGATCAGCTACTACTATTATCCCCGGGATCATATGCACATAGTCTGCTGAATATCACCATATCAAGTCTTGTCATTTCAGTTTTTTCTCCCTGCTTACTTACTTTCCATCTTCACTTTCTCCCACATCTCTTTTACGTCTGATAAATGGAAATCTGGCAACTGTTATCTCGTGAGTGCTCTCAAATGTTTTCTGGGGCCAATTTTTAGAGGGGAAAAAAGTCATGAAATGGTTTTGAAAAGGGCTTAAATAACTGTTGTCAGTGTTAAACATTTATATTTATACGAGAATACATTAACTTGTAGCAAGATATAGGTTTAGCGTATCCTAAATTGGGCAATGCTTTGTATTTTAAACTCTCTAAATCATGCATGCATATTGTACATTTTGCTCTATAATTGCATATTGAATTCTCCATATGTGAAGTCAGAGGAGAGCAACCATCCCGTGCTTTTATCTTTCATCTTCCAAGTATTCTAATGATCTCCCACTATTCTCGCTACTGGGCAACGATGATGATGCATATCAAGTTTAGAGCTTTGCAGAAATGCAAAAACCCCAAGTAAATTATAAGGCGCTGCAGAAATGATCATTTTGTGTGTGGGGAGTCAATATCTCAGCAGTAGGCAATGAGAAACTATACAGTTGCTGAGAGACTAGAATGATGTAGCTTCTCATGCAGAGATATTGTTCTTTTGAATTGAACCCATGGAATCTCACTAACGCTTTTTTCTGCATAATTCCCATCCCATAGCAATGATTTGTGTGCACACTAAAACAAACAGATTAACATTTACTTGCTCTCACTTACTTGTATTACGCTGTGCTGCTGCTGCCTTGCTCCTTAGCTGGAAAGAATCAATAAATGTGTTGGCTGGCAGGCAGACTTTCAGGCAGACTAGCTGAGGAATTCAGCATGATAAGGCCAAGATGTTCCACCCCAAAGGTCTTCAATAATATTTATTGACCACATGAGAGCAAGGCAGCAGCGACTTTGCACGATCAACCTGAAAAACCTCCTACATTGTTCATTTCCCTTTTCAAAAATAGATAAATGTATTTTCTTGTGAACTTTTTACAACCGCCTGTGCAAAGTTTGTGGCTCTTGGCATCCGGGTCAGGAGAAGAACAGAGTTTTTTGAGTTCTCACAGTTGATCATCAAATGACTTCTTCTTTCTGACATTTCAGATGCTCGTCTTTCTAACAGCTAGCCAGCCTTCAAACTAAACAATGATTTAACCAGCGCAGGTTGTCCAAACCTGTGTATCCCATTGGCATGTTCAGTTATTCTTTTTACACCTGCTGGCTGACTCCCATCATTCTTTTTATTCCAAAAGACTGTTGGAAGAAAAAAAATCTACCTCTACTTCATTAATGCTGGCACAGGCATCTCAGTCTCAGTACCATCTAATCCAAAGCACTGGCAAATTCTTCTCATATTTGTGGGGGGGAAAGGAGCTTTTCTCTAAGAATAACCAAATAAAACAAAAACAAAAAAGAGGTGATGTTTTTAATCACATTGCAGCCACATATCAAGTTTAATAGTAGTTCTAAAATATATTCTTTATCATTAAAGTGAGCAGGGCTGTATAGCTAACGGTGCAGGTGACTGACAGATCAAACCATATCAACCTGAAACCCTGCACAGGGATGCTAGAAGGAAGATTTTAATATTTAACAAGATATCATCTGATATCTGCGCTTTCAATACAACATCAACTAATAAATTGGTTAAAGTGACATTTCTTTCTCCCACAAACAAACATGGATATGCGTCCGTGTGATTAAAACTTGACTTAATCAGATGTTACGTTTACACAAAGTGAACTAGAAATTGAAAAACAAGAGGTACTGCAATAATTCTAAAAGCAGTTACCCTCAAAATTACAGCAGGTCAGGTAATCTCACTAGCTCTGAATTCCTTCTGAATCCATATAAATGACTCTATTTTTGTTATGTCTGATACAGACTGCTGATGCAACCCCCGAAAACTGACTATTAGCCTCCGAGCTAAAGAGTACCTTAGATGGCACTTCATAGCTTTGGGTGCCCATGGTCATAGTTTTATGTCTGATCCCTGCTAAGTCCTTCTCTTTGACATTGCATCACTACTTTGTCATGGTGCCTCTTTTCAGGAAGATCTTTTCATTATCGCTCTCATAGTTTTTATGTTTAATTATTCTTGTAAGTGTAACATGACTCAAGAGAAGAAAGAGAAAAAAACAAATCCATACCTGTTATAATACTTTAAAACCTACCTTTTATTCACACCTCTCCATAGCTATTGATTTTTCTCCCAGTAGAGGCCATTGTAATTCTTTTGCTGCTGGCACATCGCCTCAGCAGTCAGTCGGTCAGCAATGCAGGCAAGCCTGTCAATCAAGACGATCTGCCAGCCAACGAAGCTTCCCACCTGCAAATCAGTCAATCACCAGCTATGCCATGAGTCTGAAAACCAAGCAGCCATCCGCTCAAACGCTTTCTCGCATCATTGTTTTTCTAATTAATATCATATAGCAGACATTCGACGGCATCTGTTGCACTACAGGAAAGAAAATCCGGTGTGATCTGGTGTGTGTATGTGCGCGTGTGAGAGTGTGTGATGTTGTTCTAAACACCTTCAGAGTGAAGTCATGAAATACGTACTGAAAGGATGCTGAAACAAGTAACTGTAATGCAGCATGGCATTACATTTAACTAAAAATGCCAGTTTTTCCAATTTATTTTCACAACCTGAGAGCAAATAGGAAGAAAAGAAAAACACTTTTGACATATTCCAATAGTAAGTCCAAAAAAAATGTAAATTAAATGTTGTATAAATCCTGAGTGTCCTTAGAATTCCACAGTGGACAACAAAGCAGCTGTTCGTAGCAGCCATATATTTCTCTCTAAGAAAGGACTGCAACATTATACTAACAAGGGCAAAAAGCAAAATGCAGGTGAAAAATCAATAGCTGAATATGGGGTTCAACAACATTAACAAAAAATCCATAGGTATTACATTTCCTTTATGTACAGTAGAAAAAAGATGTCAAGATGGGCTGAAAAATAGGTAAGATTTATGTGTCTTATTTGACTTGGACCAAGCTTTAGTTGGAAGCCTCTTGGGAAAATGCTTACTGACAGGGGGAATCATGGTCCTAAAATGATAGTCTTATCATGTTTGGTGCTTCAGTTTCTATTGATTCTCACAGAAAGTGCCCAGATATCACCACTGTGTTACAGTGTCAGAATTCATCCCAGTATTACTATGTTTTCAGCTCCAACAAGACAGCGATAAGCACATGTAATCATGCTGTAAACATTCGAACAGCTAAGAATGTGTTTTAACCCATAAAAACCAGCAGTGACACAACTGTCACCGCTCCTTTACACATGGAAAAAAGTTCCTGTTCAAGTTTTAAAACTGACTCCCCCAAAGATTTCCAAATGCTATTAGACAACTTTAGGCGTAAAATCCAGCAAAATGACATAGTACCAACATCTGCAAAGGCTGATTAGTCTAAATAAGTTTTTTAAAATGTTTTTTTAACTGTTTTACAAAACATCTGTCCAGTGACGTTCCTTCTAATGTAGGAACTGAAAGAGGGCAGTTCATATTATAAGATCAGAAAATAATATGTGAGCCCTAAGGTCTTATTCCACAAGATGTACTGTCTTTAAGAGAGAATGTGAGAATATGTGTAAGTGTAATATGAGAAGTTGGAAGGCAGCCGAGTGAATGAGGGTGTATGTGTGAGTTTTTGCATTTGTGAGATAGAAAGCATACAAGAGAGAAGCGAAAGACCGAGAGCAGAGACTGTGTGTGGTATGTTGTTCTGAGGGATGAAAGGCTTGCCCCAAGAGACTGCAGAGCAGCATACCACACACACAGACAGAATGCAGACACTCTCCAGGAAGATTGCTTGTAGGTTAAATCTAGCCCCAACAGCAGCTCTTGAGGGATAATGTATTCCACTCTGTATCTGACAAAAGAAATCTTTTTTCTTCTCTCCTCCCGTTCCTTCCTCCCATTCTTCCATCATTTCTTAATCTCTATTTTTTCCCTCTTATCTGCTACAAAAACATGAATTAAACTAAAAGAAAATTCCAATTTTAGCTCTGAACTTCAGTGTAAAGTTCAGGACAAGCAAAACAACATCACTTCAGCTATCTTGGTTGTGTCCTTTTGCGTCTTTTCTGCATCTTTTCTACCATCTGTTTTATGCTTGACTCTTTAAACTGCCCCGATGCTTGTCTGAAAAAAGCTGATTAGTCTGAATATTGCTAGTTTTCAAATTTACTCCCCCGAGCTTTTCAAACCAGATCTTTTTTTAAAAACCTTGGATATCAACAAATCCAAGAAAATTCCTTGCGTGTTATTTCCTTTGTGCTTTACCCTGTAAATACCTGTTATTACCAGGTTAAGCGTGGACCTCGAACCAGCACAGCCAACTAAAAAGCAAATCTGAATTGCCTCCCCTACCGATGCTGACAAAGCACTGCTGAGGTGAACACACTGAATAAACCCAAGTAATCCTTTGCTCTCTGTAATGATGTCATCAAGAGTCCCGATTTAAGCCAGAGGGTCTTATTGAGTAGAGGAAGAAATAACCTTTATATCCTTTTCAAACAACGGCAGATTAAAAATTTCAGTATGTGGCTCTGTGCATCTTCCAGCTTGCACAAATGCTTTCTCTAGAGTATATGCACATCACCAAAAAGAGGCAAGCAGTTATTTAATGAGTGCATGACGGTGAAATAAATACTTTTTTCTTTTTTTTGCTTTATCATAAATACCATAGACATTGCAGACGTACTTTTTTTCCGAAAAGACAAATGTTCATTGCCTGCATCTTAAACTCTTTAAATTTAGGCTCAAAACACTTTTTTCTCTCTCTGACAGTATATTTAGTTTGCAGCAAAAGCCACATCCAACATACCACTAGTATAATATTTTACCAGCAAGAGGTGGGGTGTAGGTAAATTCGATTTAAGGCTCCATAGAAGTTGAGATTCAAACCGACGTAATCACAGGCACCTCCTACACTTAAACTAGAAAGTCTTCAAATTATACTTTGCTGAGTTTGGAGCTGAAGCTGTGTGTCCACATGCCAATTGAAGATTTAAGCCATAGCTGGAGGACATATTTTATGATGAGAAGTTATTCCATTGCTGTTCTGTCGCAAGTTCTTCCTTGCTGGGATGGCAAGAGGATTTCTCAGGTCCCCGCTCTTTTACCCTGACACTTTCTCCACATAAATTCAGGCAGCGCTAACCAAAAGATTAGAGACCTGAGCTCAGGACCACAAGATTACCCGTTCGAATCCCTGAACAAGCTGTGAAAATCTGGACAGGGAAGAGGAGAAGCATTTCTTTATTCTACCTTGAAAAATGTGTAATTTAAAGAGTCTCCTTGGGCAAGGTACTTGATCCTCATCTGTTCCACTCAGGTTTGAATAGTAAAAGTCTGTTCTAAGATAAGATAAGATAGAACTTTATTAATCCCTCGGGTGGGTTCCTCTGGGAAATTCGACTTCCAAAAAAAGCACAGCAACGACCAAAGTTACAGTTACAGAACTGTTATATATATATATATACACACACACACACACACACACACACACACACACACACACACACACACATATATAAATACAGAGACAAATATAAATAAAATATACAAAGGGGATAAATAGAATAAATGGGAATAAAAAATAAAAATACAAGTGAATTGCACATTTCAAGTATTGAGTCTATTGCACTGTTGACTATTTACAAAAAGTATTGCACAAGGTATTGTACAGTGAGGTGCAGAGGCACTACAGCTTAGTTGTTCCCCCCTCCTTTGTCCTCCTGTTTCCCCTCCCTCTCCCCTCCAGAGAGGAGTTAAACAGTCTGATGGCGTGTGGGACAAAGGAGTTTTTAAGTCTGTTAGTTCTTGTCTTTGGGAGAAGCAACCTGTCACTGAACAGACTCTTCTGGTTGTTTATGGCCGTGTGCAGAGGATGCCCAGCATTGTCCATAATGTCCATCAGTTTCTTTAATGTCCTTTTCTCTGCCACTGTCACCAGAGTGTCCAGCTTCATGCCGACCACAGAGCTAGCCCTCCTGATCAGTTTCTCCAGCCTGGATGAGTCCTTCTTTGCTGTGCTGCTCCCCCAGCACACCACAGCATAGAAAAGTACTCCAGCAACCACTGACTGGTAAAACATCCTCAGGAGCTTCCTGCAGATGTTAAAAGATCTCAGCCTCCTGAGGAAGTACAGTCGGCTTTGGGCTTTTTTATACAGGTGCTCTGTGTTGCATGACCAGTCCAGTTTATTGTCCACCCACAGCCCGAGGTACTTGTACTTGTTGACCACCTCCACCTCCTCCCCCTCTATCTGAACTGGCAGTGGACCTTCTCTGGACCTCCCGAAGTCCACAACCAGTTCCTTAGTCTTTGAGGTGTTGAGTTGCAGGTGGTTTGTGTGACTCCATGCGACAAAGTTCCTCACCAGACTTCTGTACTCCTCTTCTTGATCATCCCAGATACACCCCATGATGGCCGTGTCATCTGCAAACTTCTGAATATGGCATAATTCAGAGTTGTAGCAGAAGTCAGAGGTGTACAGGGTGAAGAGAAGAGGGGACAGCACAGTTCCCTGTGGTGCTCCTGTGCTGCTGACCACTGTGTCAGACGTGATGTGTGTATACTTAACACCCTCTTGTATGACTGGGTGGAATGAGTGTGAGTATGCAGCAGAGCAAAGTTTCACACACTGTGAAAACCTTCTATCAGGTAATAAAGCCTTGAAAAAGTAGGATTTTCAGAGTTTCAGCGAACAGACTCAGAGATCTGTCTATCCCGTGCTCTGAAATGTAATCCAGACCTGCTGTTGGAAAATCTTTTAATTAACTTTTACTTAAGGTTTCCTGGTGCGCAACTGTGACTGAGGATTTGGTTTTAGGGAAATCAAATGGTTCCATTATGCCACAGAAAATCATCTTGCTTTGGGAACCCAGCTAATAAGAACAGTGTAACCCAGATCCAACCCAGAATAGATACCAATATGAGAGTGAAGAACGCAACATCTCAGTAAACTGAGACAAAAAGTTGATAGGTCAGCGTTTTATTTTATGTGTCTCGCTTTCACACGAGGTCTACATTTCTTTAGTCCTCTCTTTCTTTTGTCTTTTTAGTGATTTTATTGTACATCTACAGCGACTATGTTATGAGATCTGAAAGGGAAGCAACATGTAAGTGTCTTTTTTTTCTCTCTCTCTCAAATACTTGTGAATTTCCCACAGAGCATTAATACAAACGCATACAAATAACAAAAAAGCAGCCTCTCCTGAGATTATAGTGCTTCACTCAGTGTGACAGGAAAGAAATAATGATCTTTTATGCTCCCTTCACCCATGAAAGAGGGCGGAAAAGTTAAGAAAAATAAGAAACTCATCCTCCCTGGAGGACAGAAGCATGGTGTCCGGAGGTTTGTTGTCACAGTTTTGTTTGATTATTTGAATACTTGATAACGAAGATGCCAAAGCGATACACTCCACGGTAATTATCCATCACTCAAGGTTTGACTAAGATGACAAATTTAGTTCAATAGTCATAAGCAGACAGGCAACAGTGAGTAATTTCATGGCTTTGAAAGTAAAAACTTTTTTCCTTTTCCAGGCTGCCGGGGAAATAGAGCCGTCAAAGATGGGCCAAACCATGTGTTGTTGATGAAGTCAATTGTTGCTAATAGCCAAATAATGTTGATGGCTAAATTTAACCAGACAGTCAGTGACAAGAAAACATCAGTCAGTGTGTAAAAATAATGGTCCAGCGATGAACCGGGCTTGCATCGCTGCCACCTCCTCCTCCTCCTAGGGTGGACTCTGTGACTCAAACTAGAAGCCCTACAGTTCGTGTCCATGAACACAACTAGATTTAACTTTACGAATATTTAACAAACTGCCATGAGGTTGTATTGCAGATGCATTTTGTGACTGTGTAAATAAAAAAAGGAAAACTAGTCTCCCTAGAGATCAATCAGTTTATTAAATGTCCTCAGAATTTCACGAACTTTATTGACTCTGTTGGCATTCACTTCAAATGTTGTCATCTAACCTCCAGCTGAGTTTGTGCTGTCAGCAACAATCTCTAATGTCAGGGTATACCCTTTATGTGTATGTTCACCATCCCACAAATGCACCCTCCTACGGGGACACAAACTGTATAGTTTCCCATAGTCTTCCTCGATACCTTGCTGTGGTACACTCAGTGCTTTCCAGTGAAATCACTGAGGATTTCTAAAGTGGATCTTTCTCACACTTTTAGACATGACCTCCATCTGAAGTCTGGGCTTATAGTTTGCATTTTGTATTTCTTATTTGTTTTACATGACCATACTAGAGCTCCCGAGTATAAATGCAGTAAAGAACTGCTTAACATCCTCTAATAACTAGTAAATCATCAGAATTCACACAAATCTTTAAATAACTTTATACATTTACATTTATACATGAAAAACAAACAATGTGGTCTTCTTCTTTTTTTCCTGCATGGCAGCTCCATCTTTAGCATCCTTTTCCTAGTATATCCGCTAACCCTTTTCTGCACATGTCCAAACTGTTTCATCCCTGCCTCTCTGACTTTGTCTCCAAACCGCTCAACCTGTCCGTCTAATATACACATTTCAAATCCTGTCCCTCCTGGCACTCCCAAAGAAAACCTTAGATTCTTCAACTCTGCCACCTCCAGCTCAGCCTCCTGTCAATTTGTAACTGCCACTGTCTTCAATTTATAAATTACAGCAGGTCTTGCTACCATGCTGTATACCTTCCTTTTCACTCTTGCTGCTATCCTTCTGTTGGAAATCACCCAACACTTGTCTCCATCCACTCATTTGTGCACTGATCATTGCTTTGGATAGGCGGCCCAAGGTTTTTGAACTCATCCACCTTCATTACCTCTGCTCCTCGCATCTTCATCTTTCCACTTGCCCCCTCTAATTCACTCACATGTAATCTTTCTTGCTTCTACTGACTTTCTTCTTTCCTCCCTCCAACTCTCCAGGGTTTCTGTTACCTTCTCCCTACTCTCAATACAGATCACAGTGTCATCTGCAAATATTGTTCATAGAGATTCCTGCCTGACTTCAACCATTTGCCAGTGCACCAAAAAACATTTCCTATGATTGCTGATGATTGCAACTAGCAGGTTGCCATGGCCACACATAATTTGCATGAAGGATGCTGACTTCTTTGAAAAGACTGTGGAGAATGGCCGTGTTCAAAGTAAAAATTGTGTCTGGTCAACACACATTTTGAAGGATGTAACTTTTACTTTGAAAGAAAACAATCTCCTTTCCCACTGCTAGCAGAGTAGCTGGCAAAAGTCTGCAAACAAGTCAGCATCTTTCATACAGACTACAAGTAGCTGTAGGAATCGGCTAGCAACCAAAGCAATCACGAGGTTTTCAGTCCAGAAATGTATATCTTTTTGTGACCAGTTTCACTGGCAATATTCTTAAGCAACCACTTGGCAAACACTCAGGAAATGCATGATTTGTTCCCTAGAGACCGGTGGTTGCCGACTGCTCTTGATGGCCTAATTTTCTACCTTCACTTACTGAACCCATAAGGTAAGTGGGCATTAGCAGTAAAAAAAAAAAATACTGTAGACCTACTTCAATATTTTCGTACCACTTGTGGAGGTTAGTGTTGGTGAGAAATGTGCTCAAGGACAGGTGGTCTTTTCTCCTTAAAAATTGCATTTGTCTGAGGTATTTTTGGATCGGTTTGAAGAGAAGGTTGAAAATTAAGAAGGACAATGCCAGAGCAAGAAGGGTTGTGTGTAACAGAGTTAGAAAATAGCTTAATGAATTTCCTCAAAATTGATGTGCTTTGTGAATAGTTGGAGCCACCTGGTGGACAAACACAGCAACTGCAACTGTTAAGGTTCCAAATTGCTGCACAGCGCATACCTCAGCAAAGGAAAAAAACTCCCAAGCTGGTGGTAGGTGCTAGTGAGCGATACTGTTGTCAATTTTGTAATTGTATTAATGAAAACACCCTCATAGTGGTAATTGTCAACATGTATTTTGATTGTAAGCAGTACTAGCATGTATCCCGAAAGTTACAGGCATTTTGATGCATGGGTAGTAACTTTATTCACGAGTAGCATTTTTAGTTAGCATGCTAAGCTAATACTCGTTAGCTAGTCGGGTGCTTTTTGACTTGCACTCAGCTCTAATGCTTCTCTATGAGATTGTGATTGTTCTAATTCTTTTTAACAGAACTGAATGTTGCAGTTGCTTTGCAGATTGTTAATGAAGACTGTGTGCTGTTTTCTTTGTACCAGGTAGGCGCTGTTAAGTATAAGTTTTAATTGATGCTGTTGTATAGGAAAAAAAATGATGAACAATGATGATTGTTTTATAATAGAAAAGCTGTTTTTATATGTTATTGTTGGTTAGGAAAAAGGAGAAAAATAAATAAATAATATTGCTACTATACGATCACAAGTTTGGTTTCAGCTAGAACTTTTAAAAGAAAGATTTTGTTGATGTTGTGTTGTATAAATATATCTTAGTCATTTGTTAAGTGTTATGTTTGGAAAAGGAAAAAGGAAAAAAACTCCCAAGCTGGTGAACTGAATGTTGCAGTTGCTTTGCAGATTGTTAATGAAGACTGTGTGCTGTTTTCTTTGTACCAGTTGCCAGAATAAAGAGGGAGCCCAGAGTAAGGGCAAGTCCAGCGTTGCAGTGCCGTCCTTTCTACATGGGCATATCACACCACTTGCACAATAGACTCTTAGAACAGCAACAGCTACATGTGCAAATAGTCCTTCAGAAGAATGGCAAGAGAGAGACGAGGACAGTTCATTCATTAAACTGATTGATTCATTGTCAGAGTTTAAGTTGGTCTGTGTGTTTAGACAACACAGAACCCAAGAGACTGGGCAGGCAAGAGAGAGAAAGATCAATTGTGCTTTAGAGAAAGAATGAAGTAGGAAGGGGAAAAGAGAAAGCACTACGGACATAAGATAAATAGAGTGTGTGAGGGAAAGTGATATGGGTGGAAGCTTTTGGTGAAATATACAGCAAGAAGACAATGAAACGAGTACACTTTGCATCAACTCAAAAATGCCTGTACAAATGTAAATCACACGGAGGGAAAAAACAGTTTAACCAGATTAATCAAGCAAAATGCAAACACACACACAGAAAATGCCACAAATCCACAATGTTAGAGGAAGCAGCACTGGCAATGAAATGTAGAAATGTTGGACCTTGTCTCGGTATATATTATACATGAATTCATTTCACAACCTGCAAAAGTATTCTCCCTGTGACAGTATAATTTTAAGTGTAAAAAATATATCTTCACCCTTAGGCAAGCTGAGACCATCTCTTTGAGCACAGCCCCAGACCTAAACACTCATCCTTATCGTGTGCATCACCCAAGGGGGCAACTTGGCCTAGCAACAGAAAATTCAATAGAAGATTTTGGTCTTTTTACATGGAGAACACAGTACATGTGCCTGATGACGCCTACAAAGTTTACCTCCAGCCTATCACACTAAGCACTGAGCAAGTACAAATACATGTAACCTGTAGGCAGTCAAGCTACACAGTTAAACTGTGCAACACTTTTCAGCTATTTTCTGAAATTACAGCCATGTGCAGGTTTTTTGACCTCCGAAGGAGAGCTGGTGCCCTCCTGCCACTGGTGGTCCATGCAAGGTGTTTAACTTATGACATATTGACAAACATTAACTTTACTTTCAGTAAATAGGGAAAATAATAAAGAAATGTCAATATTAGATATTTTGTATGTGTAGCAATTTTGACACAGTACTAAAAGGTGTTTGTTGCAAATACAGGTTATGCTATGAACTTTTCATCAACACCAATGTGCCTTCACGACCCTAACACATGCTGTGGAGAAACCCTGTCCTCGGCATCTGTCTAAAATAACCCATACACTCAGAGTTTGCCTCCATTACCCTGTGCCAAACCCCGGTTTCAACTGGTATTTGCACTGCAGGGAAATTAGAAATCTCCTCCCCCGTGGCATCGCCAGGCACCATCTGCATCATTTCTCACAGCACCTGGCAAAGCCCTCAGAAGCTCCCCTGTGAGCACCTCCAGAAGTTTCTGGGAGGTCAGTCCAAACGTGGTCATCTCTGTTTTTTGTTTGTTTTCTAACCCTTAGGCGACAGATGATGTGCTCTGACTGTGATACCGACCTTTGCAGAAGTCTGTCTCAGTCTGTATAAGTGAAAATATAAATTTTTCAGATGATAGACTTCTACTGCCCTTTTCCTCTTTAAACCTCACTGTACATATTACACCACGAGCTAATGTATACCTCGGTGGGTACCAGCCCCTCAGGGCAGATGTGTAGAATCAGAGGCATGAGTTATTAATAACTCAGGGCGGTCATTTTTGGCTTTACATGTGGAAAAGAAAATGTCCACACTCAGACGTCAGTCCCAGTACTCACTAAGAGCACACATATTGGCTTGCTCAAAACATATGAGTTTATAGCTGCTGGAATGATGCCACCTCATGCTTGGTCTTTATCCGTGCTGCTTCTGAACAGGCAGGTGAGAGACACCAGCCCTTAGGCAATGATATTGTGACAAAAAAGGGGGAAAAAAGTCCTCCTCTGGATATATGAGAGGAAGCCTCTGTGGGATTAAGTACAGCAAGGTGATGCCAGAGGGAAGAAGCTGCCAAGTAGTCGATAATACCCACCCTGCCCATGTAAGAGCAGCCAGTCACCTGTAATATGCCCTCCTTGTTCTCAGTGACCCATTCCTCAGAGCTCGGGTGTACCTCAAGTAATTTAGACTCAGTCTTTTTCCACTAGGGGATATTTATTAGCTTTAGGAGAGTAATTCATCCAAGAGAGATGCAGTGAACTGTGTTGTTTTTTCACCTTTGTTGACCATGGCATCAGATTCCACAATAGGCACAAGCGGAAGAAAAAGTCTGTCCTGCATCACTCTCCTATCTTGTTCATTTCTAACAAAAAAAAATGGGTCATCATAATTGGCAGATAAAGATGAAATATGGCCTACTTAGCCCTAATTCAGATGCACATTTCTCCTACCACTTCATCAACAGTAGCCAGTATGTGAGGAGTTGACCCCAAACTGAGCAAAGCTGTAATATCCCTTGAGTAACCCGAACTTTCTTGTTTGAGTTGTTATCTGCCATAAAAAAGAAATCATTATAGGTGAAGTAAAATGTCGCACGAGTACAAAACCCCACAGCAAGACAGAAAAGGAGCAGATAGGCACAATGAAGGGAAGTAAAGCTGAAAGCAAAGGAAGAGACAAAAGAGAGCCGGCAAAGGAAAAAGGCAGCTGGGATATGAGGTTAAGACAGATAAAAAGGAATAAAAGAGAGACAAAGAGAAAGCATATTACTGAAGAAAAAAGAACAAGCGAAAGAAAAATGACAGAAAGAAGTAAAGGTAATGATAGGGAATATTAAAGGAAGAGAGAGTGCCTGCAAGGGGGAGAGAGTCTGGATTTGCATGTCAGTTAGTGTCTCTCCTTTTCAGTTTCATTATCTGCTAGAATAACAGGTGTTTTCTGCCGAGGGGCAAAGGGGCATTATTATGACCCATGTATCCACTGATAAGAGATATTAAATTGAACTAAAGACAAACACAGTCTCTTCAGCATGATGTGACCTCGAGGAGAAAATGAAATCAGAAAGTCCACAGCAGTTCCTCACCATAATATCTGAAAGCAGGTAATAATTTGAGAAAAGAATGACAGAGCATGCTTGTTTCTGCTTCGGCAGCCATCACGGGCGTTTTACAACCAAACGTTGCCTCGCTCGGTTTTGCAGGTGAGAAACTGTCAACAGCGCTCTTTGGAAGAAAACCAATATCTTGTAAAAAGAAACGTGATGATTAAAATGCATGTGACACAAGATTTTGATATTCGCCTGCCTTGCAAAGTAGCAGAAAGAAAATCACAGGGATTCTTAGAAAAGGTGTTTTTTTTCTGAGGTTACATGATGTGCCAGCTGTGAGCTTCATGCTGTAAATGAATCAGTTATATCTTCATCTACAGCTAAAGGACTCTGTGATGTCACATGTCAACATATAGAAAACTACAGATTACTTAATCTGCATCCTTCTCCTGTTTCCTACCCCTCCCCAGAAATGGTGTAACATTTTGCTAAATTCATTCAGAAATCATTCATGTAATTTAAGTAAATAAATAAGATGTCCTCACATTTGATAATAATGATACTCAGAGGAGTTCATTGTTGACTCAATCACTATAAAGGTCCAAAACATGTTCAGATAATCAGCCCTCCACCAGCCTGCTTGACACTTGGCACATGGTGTTTATGCTGATATGAAGTTTTTGGTCTCTAAGTGTGGGACTGTGCATTACATCCAAACATCTCCACTATATGGTCTCATTTGTCCAAAAGACATTGCTCCACAAGTCTTGTGGTTTGTTCGGATGCAAATTTGCCATCTTCCTTTAGAGCGAAGAGGCTTCTTGGCAACAGTCCCAAAAACACCATACTTGTTCAGTCTTTTCCTAATTTTACTGTCATGAACTTTAACATTTAACACGCTAACTGAGGCCTTTAGAGAGTGAAATGTAGCTCTTGGGTTTTTTTACTAATTCTCTGAGCATTGCTCAGAGAAAAGTCTGACTTTGGTGTGAATGTGCTGGGGCATCCACTCCTGAGAAGATTAGCAACTGTCTTGAATGTTGTCCATTTGCGAATAAACTTTCCTACTATAGAATGATGAACTTCAAATGTGTGGACATGGTCTTATAACACTCCCCAGACTGATGGAGAGTAACAATCGCTTCTCTACGATCTGTCTTTCCTCCTAAACACATTCAAACAAGCAATATAGTTAATCTGCGATTGTATTAACCTAACTTCAAGATCTGTGAAGGACTGGGTTATTATTATTTTTGAGTGATGTTTTGATGTGTAAAATCTCAGAATAGCAGGGACATCGGTCGGGAGCTGCATGTGAAATCTGTCTTACTCAAGTCATTCTCTTAAGTATTGAAAATTGGTTGCCATCATGCCAAGAGCTAAATAACCCTCTGGGACAAGTAAGAGATTTCAAAAGATATTTTTCTACAATAAAAAAAAAAGATCTACAAGAGCTCTCAATTTTAAGCAAATGCCAATTTGCCAAAGAATGGCTGTCCCAGCAAATTAACTCAAAGAGCTTCCTGTCAGACGCAACATAATTCTCCAAGAAACCCAAATTTTCATTACAGGTCAGTTGTGCAGCTGTAGCCATTAAACTACTGGGGAATGGTAAATGGCCTGTATTTGTATAGCGCCTTACTAGTCCCTAAGGACCCCAAAGCGCTTTACACATCCAGTCATCCACCCATTCACACACTGGTGATGGCAAGCTACATTGTAGCCACAGCCACCCTGGGGCGAACTGACAGAGGCGAGGCTGCCAGACACTGGCGCCACCGGGCCCTCTGACCACCACCAGTAGGCAACAGGTGAAGTGTCTTGCCCAAGGACACAGCGGCCGAGACTGTCCAAGTCGGGGCTTGAACCGGCAACCTTCCGATTACAAGGCGAACTCCCAACTCTTGAGCCACGATCGCCCAATGCAGTTAGCTTGCTAATGAACAAAAGCAGGGTCTTTGGAATAATGTGCTCTAAACAGTGTGTTTAGCCACACTAACAACAGAAAAGTGTGTTGCAAGCCAAATATAGCTTACACCAACTGTTAAGCATGGTGGTGGAAATTTTATGTTTCAGGGTTGCATTACTGCCTCGGGGACTGGGCAGCTTGCTGTTATTGGCTCAATAAGGAATTTTTCATTGTATCAAAAAGTGTCTGAAGATAATGTGAGGCCATCTGTCCAAGAACTGATGCTGAGCTGGAAGGAGACCTTTTCAGCAGAATAATGATCCTACAAGCGCTGGCACATTTACCAAGGAATGCTTCAAAAAGAAGAAATTGAGGGTTACAGAATGGACTGGTCGAAGTCTAGATTAAAAATCGTATTAAATATTGTATATGAAACAAGACGTGCAAGGAAACCAAGAGATAAAATAATGAGGGTACTCAGAAGAATAGATCTGTTCATATTTCTGTTGTATAAATTATAGATGGAGCTAATTTTCTTTGTGCTTTTTAAATATGTCGTTTTAAACTGTAGTCACTGACTGGTGTGTTTGCTCATTTAAAAATGTTTCATGAATTTTCTTACAATGTAGGTGGAGCTTCTCAATATATATGTACAATACAAAGGAGGCCATTGCATTAAACGTTTCTTCCAAATCCAGAAAAAAACAGATTTATTTGCCATCACTGGAAATCCTGAGATTGGCAGTCAACTCTGAAATAAACTTTAAAGAATGCAATCCCTGCCTTCTTTACAACCTGAGCTAAGAGTGCCGGGTTGGTGACATGCTGAGTTTCTAATGACTGACAGAAAAGTTGTCAGTGTAGCGTCAGCTGTTAAATATTCAGCGTCCATCAATCACCTGTTTCATTATAGCCGCACACCTCAACTGCTCATGAGAAAGTGGCTCCATTGTAATCTTTATCTAGTTCACCACTGACCCACTTTTTGTTACTACCTACAAATAGTCAAGCTTAAAAAAATATCAGGGAATTCTAAGCAGTAAAAGTGTTTCAGAGGGGGAAGTGTAGGGTAAAAAAAAAGTTTAAACAGGAAAAAAAAATGCTAAACGAGGAAGGAAGGGAAATAGTAGTAAATATTGGAAAGACTGATGTCCAAGAACGAGGCGGATTGGTTGGATGGATGCACTGTGAAAGAGAAATCTGATCAAACATTCAGTGGGTGTAGGCTTGTAAAAGAAATCCTTTCCAATGAAGAATGCACTGAGCCAGGAATTTATTCATAGATGCATTTATAATGCATGCCCACAGAATGAATGACTTCCCGTAGCACATGTGTGCACGTGCGTGTGACTTACACATACATGTTTGTGCAAAACTGCGAGTGTGTACATTGCATGTGCGGTGTGTCAGGGAGACAGAACAACTGCTGATTGATGAGACAACGTTTGTTTTAATGAGCCTCTGGAGTGGCTTCACCTTGAGAAAGATTTGGTTGCTCACTTTACAGTGCTTCTACTGCTGTCTGGAGATATCTGAGGCATACACCATCAGTCTATTGCTCGCATTCGTGTGTGTATGTGTGCTTGTTTTGTGTGTTTACCTTTCTGTGTTTTGCTTGTGCATTTTTCTTTTTGTATTGCAAGTGTGAGATTTGGTGCCCCTGTCTACGAGAACAGCAGAGGGAAAGCTAAGTGATAGGGTGTGGGTGTAACTGGTTGCTATAAATTAATGTTGAAGCATTATTTCAATTATCCTGACCTACTTAACCACTAAACCAATAAATCTACATGTCTAAGAAACCTTAACAGCCAGAAAAACAACCGAAAAAACAGAAATGTTTTATCATATCTTGCTATACATCTCATACAGACATGAGAACTGATGTAGATGTTTCAAATTTTCAAAATCATTCATGTCTACCTTTGAATGGCAGCATGATAAAGACACTGGGATACGGGTTAATCCACCACAATTCTGTACTTTCTTAAAGCAGGACTACACCTGCTAAATCAATGAAGCATGTAAATGTCAGACTATTAATGCTTCATTAAACTAAAGCACGGGTCGTTGACAATAGTGCAGATTTGCTTCAGGGGTCCCCGACATTTTAACATTTTTAAATTTTACATATAACGCCACATGTAAACACAATATGACAGCACAGCAAGCTTTTGAATGTGATTTGTTTTGCCATCTTTAATGAAAAACACAGCTGTTCTGTTGCGTAGTTATTAAATTTGACATCTTTTCGCTGTCCTTATAGCATGGATAGTGCAGGTAAACTTAAAGGAGAGAGAACAGCAGTTATTTCCTCTTATATAGTAAAAAAAAATGAAAAAAGAAATAAATCAAACTGTCAGGTTAAATTATTTATAATTGTTCAGGTTTCCTTAAGAAACCCTGGGACTACCTTGGAGAATTCCCATTTGAGAGCACAAAGAAGCGCCATTTCCACGCTTGGCCTCTAGGGGTCACCATAACAATCACGAGCCGCTGTTCATTCCCCTCTCTGCACGCATCCTTCCCTCTCGTTGACTGTTTACTCCATCAATGGCGGAAGCGGATTGAGTCTGTGAGTGTATAAAGGATTTCTTTTAAAGTAAAGCACTGATAGCTTCACAGTGTGAAGTCAGAGTGTTTATGTGTCGCTTTTGTTGAAGTCGGACTGTTGTGTCTGTGACGGGAGGACTTCTCTTCGTCACGTGTTGCACGTGAAGTGGGAGAAATGCTTGTGGAAATGAATGAACGATCTTTAGGTCGAGCACTTAAGAGAAGGGCTGTGTTAATATGTGACAAGAGCTAATTTTCTTTGTCGGTTAGTATTAAAGAGGTAACGAGACGATGCAATGTACTTTCATTGAGTCCAGAGTGTGTATTAAAGAGAGAGAGAAATGAGGGAGAAAGACAGGAAAACTGCCCACTATTAAACAATAAATCCATTTTAGAAAGAGAAAATAAAAAACTGCCTGCACTATATCTTTGAGAGTCCACCGTGAGGGGAGGGTCTGATCGTTATCGAGGGCTAGCTGTTAAAGGTTCAGCTGAGTTCAGAGTACTATAATGATCATTAAACCCTGCTGCACTTGGTTTTCTTTCGTAGTTTGCTCTGCTTTGGTTGCTAAAGCTGGAAGGTGAGCAGATCCAGGTGAAGTATACATTTGTTTTAGTGCTGTCATCAGCTGGTTCGTGAGGTTTTAGGCGTATTTAGCCTTTTTGGTCGTTTATATGCCCTGGTTATCTACAGGGTTGTTGCTTTCTTTTTTCATATAAAGTACAGTTTACAGAGTCACAGCTTTTAATTTTCCTTTAATGAATCTGTCATATATTATGACCTTCAAACATTCCAACCTGCCCAAAAGATATTCAGTTTGCTGTCACATCAGATATGCAAGAGCCACACATTTGAGAAAAAGGGTTGGGTGTTAAGATTTCTGTTAATAGATTAGTCAATCATTAACTACCTGGGCTCCATTTTTAACTTTAGTTCCTCTTTAGTATACAGATGGTGTTATATTTTTCACAGGTATTGTGTTTGATTCATTGATTAATTTAATCAGCAAGAAAATTTAAAAAAAAATCATCACATCAGTTTGTCATTGTTGTTAAACCAGAAGATTATTGACATGAACAAGAAGACTGAGGCAAATTTGCTGACAATTTTGACAGTAGGTTTTTACATTTTCAGCCAAGTCCACATGACCCATGCAACCCTGTTGTGTCGGTATTGTGTCTTGAAACATGCGTGTAAACCTTGAAGTTGCATAGCTTGTGGTGGTCAGAGGGCCCGGTGGCGCCAGTGTCCGGCAGCCTCGCCTCTGTCAGTGCGCCCCAGGGCAGCTGTGGCTACAATGTAGCTAGCCATCGCCAGTGTGTGAATGTGTGTGTGAATGGGTGAATGACTGAATGTAGTGTGAAGCGCTTTGGGGTCCTTAGGGACTAGAAAAGCGCTACACAAATGCAGGCCATTTACCATTTTACAAATGCAGCTTCCATGTGGATGTTTGTATTTTTAATCAGTTTTCTTGTTTTAGGGAGAATTAATAGTTCAGTACAAGCCCGGTCAGAGGTAGACATTTAAATGACTTTCTTTCTTTGTCGGCTTACAAGCAAAGAATAAAAGTAGAAAACAGACGGACAAAAGGAAGAATAGCAGCAACATATGCCCTGTTCTCCTCAAGTCCAAGTGAGTCGACTGATTGAAGACAGGCTGCTGTGGATCCTAGCCATGGATGAAAAGATGACACCTTTGGACTGCCTGCTGCCCTCAGGTACTGCCTTTCAAACTCACATTCCCTCACCAGAAAAACACATGCACACAATCAATCAAATCTGAAGGTTCATGCACAGATGCATATGTCTTCTTTTTTTCAGTTGTTGTTGTTGTTTTGTCATACACAAACTATACTCTTGCGTGGGGCACCCACCCACACACAGACGATCTCAATGCATCTGATCAAAATTCACGCTTACTCGCATCACTGTCACACTTGTCTTCCTCCCTCTGCTTCTCCCACTCACTCCGACACACGGTCTTTGGGGAATTAGAACTCAAAAACAAATCACTTGCACTTTCATGACAACAGTGTACATATGTATGAGACATGCCTTCCCTTCTCTTTTGCTGAAAGGGGTTTTTGATGTTTTTGCTTTAAAGGGGTGGTTTAATTAAGTTTGATCTTTCTAAAATCTAATCATCTTTTTTGCGTCTGAATGAAATGCCTGACATCACATAAATTCTCTTTGTTCCAACAAAACATTTTAGATCCATATTAAATGTGTCTAAGTTCAGTACATAGCACATTTATTATCTCATTTCCAAAGGCAAGCTAACACGTTACAATAGAATTCATTACCCTAACGATAATCTGACATGTCCTGTACCCAGTGATGCTCCTAAAAAAGAAACTCTCCAGATGGCTGGCTGCCCTACAGACCTGAGAAGGAAGCTGGTTATATCTGCCTTTAGCCACTGCTCTCAGGTCAAGGTTTATGTGAGCTCTCTGGTGGTATGAGCTTCGAGGAAGGAAAGCTGATGTGAGCCGAAGGGCAGGTTATTACCAGACCTGTAAAGGTCAACGGGATCGTACAACAGTTTGGCCTGTAGAACAGACAGCAGACACTTGTACTTTCCTCAGGCTCGAGTTACATTTATTAGTTCCATGTAATTCCTGACAACTGTACTCATTTTATTAGCTAAAATCTAATGCAGTCAGCTGCAACAGCTCTTCTGTGAATTCCACTATTAATACCGTGCTTTGACCTAACCAGGAACACAAAGTAGAATAATCCACCTTACTGACCACATGAACAGAAATGGAAAAGAAGCTTTGCAAAAGTTGGGTACTGTGCAAAAGTCTCGAGGGTTCCCCTCATTTCTTCATGTTTTGCATCCAAGGAGCCAGCCATTTTTTTTACCTACCTAAAGAATGAATCAGTGTTGTGTCTACACATAACACACACATTTGTTTCCATTTGTTTAGTTCAGTCCATGAAAAATGCCAAAGATAACTCAGTTTGACAGACATAAAATAATATTTTTGCCTTAACAAGGTGAATTCCAAAAAGCTATTAAACATAAACTTGGCATATTACAGCATGGTGTGCGGTTTGCTCTTAAAAAGTTTAAGGAAACTGAACAACTGAAAGCCAAAATTAAGAATTGTCATGGCTCTGTCATGGTTTGAGCTGCCTTTCATTCAGTAGTGTTTAAGATCTTGTCGAAACTGATGGAAATAGGGATGTACAGTCAGATAACATACAATACCCAATGGAAAATATGTTATGTAGAAGCCGGGACCTCAAAATTATTGGAGCAGTGTGGGATCACCTTGACAGAGCAGAATAAAAGCCTTTTGAAACGACCTTCAAGAAGCCGGGAGAAAGATTCACGAAGACTACTTAAAGAAGAAAGCTTGCCTAAGAGAGTTCAGGCTGTTTTGAAGAATAAAAGTCATCATGGCAAATATCAACTTTCAAGTTAGTTTGAGTTGTATTCACCTTATACTGTGTTTCGATAAATGTTTGCTGCATCTGTTTCAGTGAACCACGGATTACTTTATAAAGCAACGTATAACATAATGGAGTAGAAGAGTATATTTCGGGTCATTGGTGGTGAGTTAATACATTTTATGAAAATTTGACCCAGGTTAGAAATATTATTCTTCCACAGAAAGATATGAAAGATATGATAAAATGTTATATCCACGGTATGCTGAGCACTGTCTGAGGTCTGGCTTTTCTCATTCTTTCTGGATTCCTTGGCATCTAACTATCACAGGCACACACTGTGTGTAGTTTTACTGATAAGATGAATCTGAGGTCTGAGTCCTAGAAAAATCGTCCTTTTAATCAGTCTTGGTGCTCTGTGGCATTTGTTGCATTCTTGGAGTCATTTCTTGAAATGTTGTCTTTTTTTTTTTTTAACCACTCTACTCCAACCTGCTACTGTTTGGATAGCTATACTGCTGGTCTCTCTTCTTGTGTATGCCTCACAGTTCATAGAGTGGAATGTAAAAAATGCATTACCAAATAAGAACGTGGACTAAGAAAAACAAGCTGGGATGTCAAGAACTGTTTTCAAAAAAGCGCTACTGGGTTTATTTTGTATGAACGTGAAATTCTTAGCAATAAGGTAAGAAACAGAAGGAAATGAAGGTTTAACTGAACATGGGAACATTTTGGGAACAGTTTGCTATAAATGAGTTGATATTAATTGAATAAAGCAACAACAACAACAAAAACCTGTTTGCTTGCCTCTGTTCATCAGTTACTGTGTTGGCTCTAGGCTGAGCATTTATTAATGCTAATGTTACGATTAAGCTGCATGCTTATAGTTTGTCTCGCAGTTATATTGAGAGTGGGCTAAATATAGGGATTTAAATCAGATCATAAAATATAATCACAATCTCAAGCTTGTACTCAATTGAGCTAAAGTAATTAGTAAGTTAACTTTAATTGACTTGCGTATGACTGAAAACAACAATTATGATATTTACAGAAGTTGTTTTAAAAGTGTCTTATGATAAAGAGCTGTGCACTCACAAGCCACTTCATTAGGTACACCTCACTAGTACCAGATTGGACCCCCGTTTGGATTCAGAAATGCTTTAATTTTTCAGATTTGTCATCCATGATGTCAATCTCCCGTTCCACCACATCCCTTCGGTGCTCTATTCGACTGAGATCTGATGATTGTGGAGGCCATTTGAGTAGAGTTGAGTTTTGTGACAGGATGTCTTATTCTGTTGGAAGCATCCATCAGAAGATTGGTATACACTGGTTATTAAGGGATGGACTTGGTTGGCAACAATACGAGTCTGTGGTGTTTAAACAATGTTCGCTTGATACTAAGTAGTGATCAGGTGTCTCATCAGACCCAGACCAGGCAGTGTTTTTATGAACTTCTACTGTCTAAACTCCCTTCAGTCACATTTCTTCTTCATTCTGATGTTCAGTTTGAACTTCAGCAGGTCATCTCGAATGCCTGACTTGATTAGCTGATTCGATATTCATGTTAAGAAGCTAATATAGTGGGCAATGAGTGCATATTCGCAGCTTTCTGCCTTTCAGCACGTACTCGCTGTTTCTCTCCATTAAACTGACCCAGTTTGTAGTTTTGCCATTGACATACGAAATAAATAATTTGAAGGCACTCTTTCAACTTGCGATGGTCTCCAATGAATTATCTAGCATATTTGATCAAAATATTTATTACATTAAAGCACATTTGAGTCACATCTCATTTATTGTTGTCTAAAGCACTACAATCATCTTGTTCAACTGCAGAGGCGTACTTTTGCTGCATGCTTGTGTGCACAGGGTATGTTTGTATATACTTGACATTCTCACACACGTGCATTATTTGTGCAACGCAGGAAGACGGAACTGCTGTTGATTTTCTATTTGTGTACAGCTTGAAAATCAGTACCACACGGAGACCGACATCAGTCAAGAGACACTCACTCATGTCAGGAAGCTATCAGCAGTTTTGAAGCATTCATTGAAACAAATGTTTACTCAAGCATGTTAGATAAGCGTTACAGGCTGCAATGTTGCATTTGCTCACTGTACAAATCCAAGATTTAGGCTAGAGATTTCTCTGGGTGTGCAAATAATCCGCAGAATGATGCAGAAGCAACAAATCACATACACCCCCGGTGTTATAATTTTGTGGATAAATTTGTCACTTGCTATTAAAGGTGAAAGATGTGCCTGAGATTCCCAGCATCATACATTTTTTTTATTTATTTATTTATTTTTTACCCAAGTGCACAGTATAGCGATACACTTTTAGGATATATTTATATGGCTTCCTTAGTTTAATCTCTTGGAGGAAATGCTTATCTAGACTCTCTGAGGAGGATATAAGAACAGCCCCTGGATGTCTGCATTTTAAAATCCCTAGTGTGCACAGTTAGCCTTTTAAATTTCATCATTTTAATTATAAATACTTATTTCTGGAATATCTTTGTGCTAGCTTATGTGTTTTGGATACTCTGTACGTGTGCGCGCGCGTGTGCACGCGTGTTTGTAGTATTTATGCTGTCTGGCACTTTTAAGAGAATCCCAAGGTGACATTTCTTTGAAACGGAGTGCAGGAAAGGCCACGCGCCTCCTCTTGTGTGTGTCTGTTTGTGTGTGGGGGGTGGGGTGGGAAGGTGAGTGTTTGTGTGTCGAAGGTAGGGTTGCCAACCGTCCCTTAAAAAACGGAATCGTCCCGTATTTCGAAACAAAAGTACACGTCCCGTATTGAGCTAATAAGGGACGCACTTTGTCCCGTAATACAGTGAGAATCAAAAGTAGTCTATAAATGTTAATGGAATTAACGCTTTGTTTGAAAACATAATTCCCAGCCCCTCTCCTGCTTTGTGACCAATGAGCTGACAGCACACTTATGACAATTCGAGTATGACAATTCAGATTACCGCTCATCTCATTGGTCGAGGAAAGGTCGCTTACGGAGAAAATACCGGAAGACAACAGATGACCACAACAAGAAGCATGGCCAACAGGGAAACAAACGCTGACACTGCGGTGCAAGTCTCGGACGACAGTACACCTAAAGCTGGGCAGACACTGTGCGATTTTTTCAGTCGCGTTATTCAGCTCCTGCTCAAACTGCACAATTGACTCGCAGGGGTTAAAAGTTGGTAGGTCACGATGCAGGTCTCACACTATACGGCCCGATGCTCTGATGCGACCTGAGTACTCACACTGTGCCTCCATAAAATGAAGGTTATAACAGAAAATCTGTCGCGCTCTCCCTCTGTCTTTCACTCACACAGACACACACCACCACCATCAACTTTGCTAAATTGCTAATGAAAAACATTGATCAGGCAGCTGTGATTGAGCAGCAGTGTAAATCCAACTATTTTCATGGTTGTTGTGGTCGTGATAATTTTGTGAGGCCACATCGAAAGGGCTCGGATGGTTCTACAGGTTGTGCCTCCATCGCTTGTGTCCAGATCACACGCTGCACAGCCGTGCTGCTCCGTCTTTTTCGCTGACATTTGTGTTTGCGCGTGCGCAGTGTGACAAACTGCGGTGACACCCTCACGACCAAGCGATTGATGATCGGGAGCTGGTCGTGAGGTGTTAATCGCGTCTCGTTACCCCACGTATACTACACGATGCACGATGAAGGCCAAAATCGGGCCGATCGCCAAATCGGTCGCACGACTCAAAAATCGGTTCAAAATGGGCCAAAAATCGCACAGTGTAACCACAGCATTACACTCACACAGACACACACACCACCACCATCAACTTTGCTAAATTGCTAATGAAAAACATTGATCGGGCAGCTGTGACTGAGCAGCGATGTAGATCCAACTATTTTCACGGTTGTTGTGGTCGTGATAATTTTGTGATGCCACATCGAAAAGGCTCGGATGAGCTTTGAAAAGTTCTACAAGTTGTGCCTCCATCGCTTGTGTCCAGATCACACGCTGCACAGCCGTGCTGCTCCATCTTTTACACCAACGTTTACGTGTTTGCGCGCGAGCAGTGTGAGCGGTTGTGATGAGACCCTCACGAGCGATTGATGATCGGGAGCTGGTCGTGAGGTGTTAATCGCTTCTCGTTACCCCACGTATACTACACGATGCACGATGAAGATCACTCAAAAATCGGCTCAAAATGGGCCTAAAATCGCACAGTGTGAGCCCAGCATTAGAGCAGCAATGTTTGTTCCCCTCAGAGAAAGGGAAGAATGGGAAAAGGAAAACACCTGGCTGGAAAAAGTTAATATGGGCATGTGCAATGAATATCAGCGCTATGTGGCCAGAAGTGTGATAATATAATTTATTTTGTGTAATAAACAACTGCAAGGATAGATGATTACAAATAGATGACTAATACATAAAAGTAATACATAGATGAATAATGATGATGAGTTAAGATGCGTAATCATGGGAACAAGCGGGTTTACAAACAGGAGCAGCTGATTAGCATTAGAAAAGCTGAAATAATACCTCAACTGAAGCCGATTGTACTAAATGCACTAAATGTGCACTGTTACAAGAATGTTTTTCTTTCTATTGTTTTCTATTATTTTAAGTTAAGCAGGACAGAGTTCTTTTAAAGAAAGATTTACTTATATTCTCAAAAGTTAAGCATGACAGGCTTCTGTTTAAGAAGGAGACCTGTTTTATTGTGTTAATGTTGTCATTTTGAGCTAAAAATAAATGGCTAAATGATCATTTGTTTCACATGTGTTCATATCACAAAGAATACACATCTACTTAAATCAAATTCAAGTCAAATGGTTAAAAAAATAATTTCACACACAAAAAAAGAGCTAGAAAATTCACCACACTGGGAAGGGTGAAGACAACTGGGTCGCCCGGCCCTGGCCACGAGGTGTCCCTTATTTATTTTTCAGGGAGTTGGCAACCCTAGTCGAAGGGTTATCTGAAAAGTCACGGCTGGTTGAGTTTGCCTTTTGTTCTCTGTATACCTCCAGCCAATTAAGAGACAAGACTGACAAATCTTCTCCTCCTCTTTCTCCCCCTCACCTACCCCCGCCCGTGCATCGTCCTCTCTTTCCCCCCTCCTTTGTGTCGCCTCTTTATCCTCTCTTCCTTTCCTCGACTTTTTACCATAGCCGGCTGGGGTTTGGCTTTTGGATTGGAAATGACCTTCTAGTGATGTGAACTTTTTAACAACATCAAGCCCACTGCTGCAACAAAGTCACAAACCCAAAGGACGTTTTATTTCTCCACACTTTCTCAGCCAAGCCTAAATGCACTTTTTACACCTGAGGGTCCAAAATCCCCCCCAAAAAAGAGCTTTTTTTCCCAGGTGACGCACATTTTGCTGTGAGAAATTGATGATGAAACCTGAAGTGTATATATATATATTTTCTTTCTATGCTTTTGCATTTTTCCTCCATACTGGGGAAACTGGGGATACAGGCTTTACTGGATATTTCTTGTTTTGCAGTTATGGAATTTACATAAATTCGCTTTAGGAGAGCGTAATCACAAGGTGGTGTTTCAAGTTGCAGATAGCATTTTGGCTTTGTTATAAAAGAAAGCCTTAAACATTGATGGGAAAGCATTTATAAGAGCAGACATGAGAGCGAAAGATAAATGAGCATGAAAAGTGCGATGGTGAGGAGAAGAAAGGTTGTGCTTTAGTCTTTGGTCCATTAAAGCTTTTCTAGCAGCTCTGTTTTTACTTTGTCAATGAATGTTTCCATTTTTTCCCCATTTCCTGCAGATAGATAAATGACAATTCTAAAGTATTAGTCAGGGGATCTGCATTAGCAGCAGAGCAAAGAAAAGCTAAAAGCGAGATTGATGGGAGCTTCAGGAAAGAAATGGGTTTATGAACAGCAACACCACGAGAGAGACTTTAACAAAGAAACGTAGAGGTACACTGATAAGAGAGATGAGGATGACAGAAAAGGTTTAGCTTTGTTTTCATGTATGATATGCAACTAAGGTTAAAGATTTTAAATGGCAAAAAATGAAATGCGTGCAAGTGTGGGTACTGATTTTCTTTATTTTTCTTTAACAAATGGTAGGTATCCAGACATTGATTGTGACCCTGATTAAAGAGATTAAAGGCAGTATAATCAAGGGAAATCACTGTCTGAGCTGGATGCACACTGTCCGTAGTGGTGTTAGGTTTTGTTATCTTCTGCTGTTGCAAACAAACCCTTTGCAGCTTAATTGGATCGAGTGGGAACCAATTTTGATCTCTCAAGAAACCAAGACTTGCTTGAAATGAATTCATTTTTTAATCTTCTCTCTTATTTTCTTCTTTCCTTTGTGGAGCCTTATAATAACCTTGTTATTGCTGCTTTATTATTATTTTTAAATATATTCAATAACACAAACAGTATTCTCCAGTCTGGATTTAAAGGTATTAATTTGAACATGCAAGTAATGACATGTTCTAGCGTTGCCATTTTGCTACGTGTTACTGATTATGCTCCATCAGTCGTCTGTGTTTTCTATCTGATTGTTTATTATTTACACATTTCCCCTTTTCCTTGTGTCTGTTCTTTTCAGGCAAACAGAGGATCTGTCTGATCATACTGAACCAGCCGCTGGATAAGGACCACCTACATATCCTCTGGAGTAAAGGTACATTTCTCACACATCACAAATATAGATCAGACAACAGACAAGCCCCTTTTACAGCACTTATGTCACATTTGCATTGATTTGCACCGAACATGTATTCCCCAGTTGTTTTTTGTCATACTGTGCTCTCTAGTCTGTGTAGCCTTCACTCTGCCATGTCACTGAAAGTGTTCCTTCCCCACTCTCTGCCTTTTCCTTTTCCTTTCTGCTTTCTGCATTGGTACCATTTTATTTATTTTTTTGATTACTTCTTTAGCTGAATTAGTTAAACAGTTATTACAATCAAAACAAAATTTGCTTTTTAAAAAGGGCATTTCCATTATGAATGAACTGGTGGACAGTAAATTATTCAAAAATAAATTAAACTATTGTTAATTTCAGTAATGGAATTTCTGGCAGTAATTATGTCTGATAGTAAGGAGCATGGATACAGGCAAGGGATGTCACTTGTAACCCAGTTGTGAGTGTTGATTTGTGTCTGACTGCTTTTCTGTTCCGTTCTCTCCTCTCTTTGTCACTGTCTGTTTGCATGAGAGTGGGGCTGTGCTCTTCAGACACACAGAGGGTAACTTGAGAGCAGAAAAGCAATACAGACTTTAGTGCAAAACTTAGTTGAGCTGAAGACTATTATGCTCACTATCGCTAAGTAATACAATGGCTGTCATTTCTTAAATACCTGTGATCAAACAAGAACATATGCACATCAGCCACAACACCTGCCTAACCTTGTGAAGGTGTCTAGCTTGGTCTGGTGGAGCCCTCACATTTGGTGGCTGGTTTGATAGTGCCTTGGATTCTGGCATGGATGTTTGTCTGGCGCTCCATGCAGGATCTTGCATGAGGTTTGATCAAGTGAGGTTGATTTAAGAGAAAGGTGGTGGATCAGCCCAAAACTACACAGGCCAAGCTTGTTAATGACCTGAAAGCAGTTGGGACCAGAGTCACCAAGAACATTACTGATGATACACTATGCTAATGGATTGAAACTTACAGTGCCTGCAAGTCCCCCCTGCTCAAGAAGCCTTTGGAGCACTAGAAATGCCAAGTATGACCCAAAGAGCACCATCCCCAAAGTCAAGCATGGAGGAGGAAACACTATGCATCTGGGCTTTTGGCTTAATTGGATCGAGTGATCAATGGATAAAAACATCTTTTCCTCAGCCAGAAAATGAATGTTGTAATTTACAGCATAACCGGAATCCCATTTTAACTGCATGCTCCAACCTTCTACGTAACCTGAAGTGCACCTGCGATAAAATGTAACTACATGTCAGGTCAACGGATACCTTGTCTTGAATGGGGTGGAAGATTGCAGTGTAGGGATGGCAGGAGTTTCTCGTTACTATGCAAGTCTGGATGTATATTTCCCTTAGAAGTCTAAATCAAGCTTTACAATGACCCAAAAGCAATTCCTTTGTTGCCAAGCCAGCAAAGGAGTGACTAAAGAAGAAGTGCAATTAGATCATAGAGTGGCCTAGCCAGTCTCGAGACATCAGTCCTATAGAAAACCTGTGGAGATACCAGGATCTTCAAATTGCCAAGCAGCAGCCAAGAAACCTAAAAGATTTAGAGAAATTCTGCAAAGTGCCTAAATCCATCGTGAGATTGAGACAGTGACCAACTGCAAGAAACATCTCATATCTGTTTGCCAACAAAGGCTTTTCCACCAAGTACTAAGTCTTGTTTTTCTTGAGGATAAAATGCTTTTTTCATAAAAAATCAATGTATAACTTATATGTAATGTATTTTTTTCCCCTGGATTCTCGATTGATATTCCATATGTCTCCATTAAAATTAAACTACAATAAAAATTAGAGATTGTGTCTTTGGAAGTGAGCAAACATGCAAAGTCAGCAGAGGAATAAATAAGTATTTCTCAATTACACTGAACAAAAATATAAACGCAACACCTTTGTTACTGCTCCCATTCCCCATGGGATGGACGTAGAGACCTAAAATTCATTCCAGATACACAATATAACCATCCCTCCCAAACAGTGGTCACAAATCAGTCCAAATGTGTGGTAGTGGGCACATCTGCTATATTGAGATAATCCATCCCACCTCACAGGTGTGCCACATCAGGATGCTGATCTGACATCATGAGTAGTGCACAGGTGTACCTCAGACTGCCCACAACAAAAGGCCACCCTGGAATGTGCAGTTTTGTCTCACAGCAAAATGCCACAGATGCCACAAGCAATGAGGGAGCGTGCAATTGGCATGCTGACAGCAGGAATGTCAACCAGATCTGTCGCCCGTGCATTGAATGTTCATTTCTCAACCATAAGCCGTCTCCACAGGCGTTTCAGAGAATATGGCAGCACATCCAACCGGCCTCACAACCGCAGACCTCGTGTAACCACACCAGCCCAGGACCTCCACATCCAGCAGGTTCACCTCCAAGATCGTCTGAGACCAGCCACCCAGACAGCTGCTGGAACAATTGGTTTGCACAACCAAACAATTTCTGCACAAACTGTCAGAAACTCAGGGACGCTCAACTGCATGCCCGTCGTCCTCATCGGGGTCTTGACCTGACTCCAGCTCGTCGCCGTAACAGACTTGTGTGGGCAAATGCTCACATTCGATGGCGTCTGGCACGTTGGAGAGGTGTGCGCTTCACGGATGAATCATGGTTCACATTGTTCAGGGCAGATGGCAGCTGAGAATGTCCCAGTTCTTGCATGGCCAGCATACTCACCGGACATGTCACCCATTGAGCATGTTCGGGATGTGCTTGACCGGCGTATACGACAGCGTGTACCAGTTCCCACGAATATCCAACAACCTCGCACAGCCATTGAAGTGGAGTGGACCAACATTCCACAGGCCACAATTGACAATTTGATAGACTCCATGCGACGATGTGTTGCACTGCATGAGGCAAATGGTGGTCACACCAGATACTGACCGGTTCTGGGTCCCCAGACCCCCAATAGCGCAAAAAACTGCACATTCCAGGGTGGCCTTTTGTTGTGGGCAGTCTGAGGTACACCTGTGCACTACTCATGATGTCAGATCAGCATCCTGATGTGGCACACCTGTGAGGTGGGATGGATTATCTCAATATAGCAGATGTGCCCACTACCACACATTTGGACTGATTTGTGACCACTGTTTGGGAGGGATGGTTATATTGTGTATCTGGAATGAATTTTAGGTCTCTACGTCCATCCCATGGGGAATGGGAGCAGTAACAAAGGTGTTGCGTTTACATTTTTGTTGAGTGTATATACTCATAACCAAAGACCAGGATACCACTTGGAGATTCCAAGTAGGCTAGATACTCTGAAGTGTTGCTTGGTGCATGCGTGCACACAAAGTCAGAGCCTTACCCTGTAGGATATATATGCTTATTAAAAGGCAAGTAAGGTCTGGTTATTTGTCTGTACAGTCCAGACTGTAAATTACAAAGAAATGGGTGAAAGGCAGGTACACCCTGGACTGGTCGCCAGTCTATCACTAGGCCTGCAATGTGAGTACGTGAATCCTGTGGTGTTTTTCATCAATGACAAGATGTTAGTATGAGTACAGAGCATTGTCAAATGTGAAATTCTAAAAGGCCATTCATTTAGGGAACTGCCATTCTATATCACCCTAAAGGTTTTCTCACTCCTGTGAAAATCTTGCTTACACATATAATATTTGCAAATAACTCAAACTTCTGTGAAAAGGGCAGAAAATTTAATGCAGAATGGGCTGTACAATCCTATTCAAACACAGAGTAGTTGCACAGTACAAGCTCACTGAATGGCTCCACTTTAGCACACTCAGAAAAGCAGTTATGGCCAAGGGCATTTTGATCGTTGTTGTTGAAGATGAGTAGAATTGTGCTCAGTCACTTTCACATCAGCAACCTGCTGGTCACAAGTTTGCTGGTAGTTTATGGACCAAGGAAATCTCTTAGATTCCAGCCACTTCCTTGTGGTAACTAGGGGACATGCGAGGACTCCATGAATAGTCTGAGTCACTTTATCAGAGTATAAAACAAAAAGAAACTCAGAAAATATGTGTGTAAGACTAGTCGTTAAAAGATTAAAAATAGATTAAAAATAGATTTTTGAACAAAAGTAGAGCTTCAGACTCCCTAAGGTGTTGTTTATTAGATGCATTGATGCATAGAGTTATGCTAGCTGACTGTGATGTATTAAATATATAAACCAGGCAGTGTCATGATAACCTACATCCTATAGCTTTGTTTATTTATTTTTCTTTTTAATCACTGATCAAAAACAGCACCGCTCTGAACTAGAATAACTTTAAAATTCTCATTTATTTGAGCTGGATCACTGGTTTTCCCTCAGTTTTGATGATCACCTGAAAATACAATAAAACTGTACGCTAATATATGAAATAATGTAATTAGCAAACTTACGCAGTCATGGAGGAATGTTAGTAAACAAAATAACTTTGAAGGCAAACGTGTGATTGAAACCACTTCAGGTGGAATTTTAATGAACGTGGCTTTGATATTCTTATCAACTTAGCAAAAACCCAAGAGGCACCTCCGCTTTATCCATCGCACAGCAGCTGTATAGTAAGAAATATGTTGCTCGCTTGATTTTTGCTTTTGCATAAGAGAACCTGTGAAAAGTGTTTAATAACACAAGACAAACCAATCTTCCTGATGAGATTTCACACCAAAACCTGCCTGCTACCCAACATGATGAAGATTGCTTTTCTTTTCTTTTTGTTTCTTTTTTTTTTGGGTGGGTGGGGGTCTTGAGGGAGAAGATAAGATGATTAGGTAAATGCATAACAAAACAACATTAGAAACAATATTTGTATATGTCTATAGTTCTATATAATTGTATAAAGAAAAAATATACATATTAGTGCATATATACCCAAAAAGCTGTCTATCCCATTAAATTTTCATTAATCTGTTGAATGTCTTGAGAGAATTTTCTTCACACTTCTGATTACATTTTGATGGCCAGAGATTTTTAATTACTTGAAAATGTAACACAAATAGAGGGATTAAAAGCATAGCAATGACCGCATCTTCACTGCACTCTGTTTTCCTGTAACCTAGGAGAACATGCTGACACTAATCTTTGGTGTCCATCTAATAGGTAGGTTCAGGGTCTTGACTATGTAAGTCATTAGACTGACTGACATGTGTTTAAACTGCAGCCTCACCTGGTGGGGCACACAGCTGCAAGGTGACAATTTTGTTAGTTATCACGTTCAATTCTCTGCTGTATGACGGGCGCAAGAATCATAAAAATCATCAAACAGAGCAAGTGCACCATTTGGCAGCAGCTGAAAACATGATGCGGCTTGATTGTGTCATGCAATGATTTGTGCATTTGGTTGTGCTAAGACAATGTTACTTTGATGAAAAAAGTGATTTTGGGTGCTTTCTGAAGTGCCAAAACCAATGCTGTGGTTTTGATGTCAAATTGTGAGGCTCTCTTGAACACAAAAGGAGTTTTGATCAGTTTTGGTCTTGGCAGCAGTGCACACTGGGACTTCAAGAAGTTTTGACAAGATGATGATTGTGTGTGAGTGGCGTTTCTCAGATCTCTCATGGTTCAATGGTAAACACAGTTGTGGCAAGTTTATCATTCCCATGCTTGATGTGCGATGCATTTTTAATTTTGTTTTTGGCTAAGCAGATGCCTGCGTGTGCATGAGCGTGTCTGAGTGTGAGCCACTCTCCAAATGGTTGTTCACCTAGAGGCATCATAGCCAAGTCTCCACCCTTACATACACAAACATCTGGTGTATCTCACAAACATGTACACACTTTCAGGTCCTCTGATCTGGTGCCCCTGGGCCCCCCCACCCCTCATTACCTGTGGGAGAGGTAGAGCAGCAGGGAGCACAGCGGCAATGGAGGCTACAAGAGCGCAAAGCTGATCAAAGGGGAAACTCATTTACTGGTGCCAAGTGTAATGTTGTGAAGTGAGATCAACCTGCTTATCTCACCAACCCAACCTTTCACTCATCATCAGTCACCCGCTCACTCATTCACTCAGTCACGCATTTACTTGCTTTGAGATCCCTCACTTGCTCATTGAACAGCAACACAAATAAGCAGTTTAGCAAATCAAGGTGATTCAGTGAAGGTGACCCTGTCTGCAAAACAAAACTGACCTGAGTTGGCTACAAGTGCATCAATCAATCATTTGATGACATTGAGCAGCTTGCTAAAGTTGAAGGTTGCAAACATCACCCATCAGGAATATCAGCCTTGCCAGTAAGAAGCATTTATGAACACATCAGATGGAGCTAATAGGTATGTGGAGAATTCAAAGAGAGAAGCCATTAGCAAGGTTGGAGCTCCAAATATTCCAACAAGACTTTCAAAGACGGATGGGCATAAAAAGATTTGAAAATTTACCACCTAGAGTAATAAAGGGAAGGCTAGAGTAGTGTAAGAAGTATCAGAGTTGAGTTATAGAAAATGAGATGGTTGTGCAGGGAATCAATCATATTTGAGGAAAGGTGTGGGGTGCGTACTGGATCTGAGGACAGGGTGAAATATGGAGGGGGGAGGTGGTATGATAGATGAAGTGAGGGTGTCGAGGCATCATAATAAGGATAAT